>NC_088408.1:31362634-31697217 GCF_034236695.1 Oncorhynchus nerka
GTTAATCGGATTCTCTCTGTCCTAATCTCTGTACACGTTTTGGACTATGATAAATGGGCGGGTATTCCAACAGTTTCCAACTCAATCTTTTTTTACTGTTGCCTACGTTTTAACTCTGACCGATTTGTACGTATACAATCCTTTATGACAATATGTACCTCTGTCATTAATTATAATTGACTATACGCAAAAGTGAATTGAATCAGAGAGGAAGAGACGAAGTGAGAGGGGTAACTCAACCCAAAATCTGTCTTCTCCAGCAGGTGGCATGTATTTATTTTGTATCCGCAGGACGACAGGACGACCTTAATTTCGAAGTCTGGCTACATAGGCTACCCAGAGAGAAAGCACATCTTTCCCTCTCTCTGACTGTTGGATGATCATTTATCAGTTTCTCTTCCTTGCTGTGTTGGCTCTAGTAATGATTGGTAAGAGTGGGGGGGCGGTCAGGATACAGCGAACGCGGAAAACTAGAATTATGAGGGACTACTAGTATGTAGCTAGCTAGTGCTAGTTAATTAAATTATTGTTCTCACATCATTTGTGATGACTGCCTGCTGAGGCGTCTTTCAACACCAACGACTGTGTCAACACACGCACACCCCGGAGCCTTTCTCTCCCTCCCTACCACTCACTGATTCACTCACCCACCCAGCAGCAGTCTGCCTCACTCCCTCCCTGATCGTCAGCAGGAGCAGGTCACAGTGAAATTAACATTTTTTAAAGAGAAATTCCATGGTGGCCGCTGCCAATGCAATTTAGAGGTACCGCAACATCGTTTTCGAAGTTGCACAATTTGCAGAAAAACTGGACATGGCGACCCTGGGCTAACCTGTCACACATAACAAATAACAAATACAAGCACATCATCTTAGGCTCCCTCTTAACCCTGCCTACATGGAATGAATGCACCAAAACGTTGCAACCACAAAAAAAGGTAGGGAAAGCAAAGGGCAGGGTAATGTAACCAACGATTGCAGGCAAAGGGAAGCGTTTCAATGCAAACACACTATCATTGAAAAGGATTCACATAATGTTTTTTTTGGGGGGGGGGGGGGGTTAATTTGTTCTTGATTTTCCAAATTATTTCCTTGCAATTGTATTTATTTTGCTCTCTTTTGGAATAATGTTTTGCTATCAATATCATTATTGTTGTCTGCAGTACTAAGAATTTAGTTATCTAATTCAGGTTTGCTTGATATTAAAGGCGCAAAAGTAATTCCATAGACTATTCGCTAGAGCCCTGCACGGGCATGTATTTTAAGCCCGGGACCTACCTATGCCGGCGACATTCAGGCCCTACCCTATCCAGGCCCGATTGTTTCTGCCAAATTTAAGGACCTGCCCGACCCTGCCCTAACTTCCTCCATTAGTAAATCCATTAGCTGCTCCTTTCTGTCACTCGCACCCTGAGCGCTGCTCACTCTGCATGCTCTCTGCTCTGAGTCTGTGAGTATCCATAGCAACGGCTCTACTTGGGCTGCTCTGCTCAGTGAAAAGACGTGAGAGAGCAGTCAGCAGCTGTTAGCTACTTTTCATCAATCTAAACTCTCCTGTCTTATATTTGACGAGGTTAAAGCACTTCTGAAACCATGTTATGGTTTTAGTCAGCTGTGAATGTAATGCTCAGCAGAGCACGAGCCTCAAAATATTAATGATCAATTTATGGTTACCCAAGCCCTGCTCATACCCTAGTTATTGATAAAAAAACAGGCCCTACCCAACCCAAACTCGTTGTATAATGTTGGGGCCTGTCGGGCTTGGGTCGGGTATCAGAGCTCTTTTACATAGGGGAACATGGCCAAACAAAAACTCAGTCGGGGTTTCAACTTACTGTTAAGAGTTAGAAAGGTAGAATACACAAGGTTCCATTTAGAAATGTAGATTTCTAGGTAAGTTAGTCCAGCAAGCTATCTAAACCTTGTAGTAATCATCACCAAATTACCATCCGGGCGCACAGGGCATGTGCTCAGGGGCCCTGACCTCCAAGGGCCTTTTGTTAGTCACTGTCACTCAGATAGAAGTTGAACATGGCATAAGTTGTGATAAAATGTGAAGATTTGCAGGAAATCAGCTTTAAAACTGCAAAAAGGCTAAAGGTGGCACTGACAATAGGCCTGTAAGAAAAGCTTGTAACCCAGGCTAAAAGGACTCCAGTCACATGCAAGTTACAAGCTGTTGCTAGGGGGAAATTACAAACTTCTCTGAGAGGTATGAAAAGGGTTACTTGTGCAAAGCATGGAAGGGTTAGGCCTATGCTACGTTGCTAAGTGGCAGATGTATGACCTGTCATAACAGCTTTGATTATGAATTTGCTCAATATTTGTGAAGCATCTATGTTGGTATTTCAAAGGGTTTATAAAGGCATCAATCATGGAGATATTTTGTACTAATTAAAAACATTATAATTGTCTTATGTGTCACAACCATAGAGATCACTATTACTAGTTTTTTACTAGTAGTATTCTAATTCCTAATTCTATGGTCTGAACATCAAAGTGGCGCTATTGTTTGTATGGTCAGACAATAATCACTAGATGGCGCCAACAGACAAATTACTAGGCATATATACACTACATGACCAAAAGTATGTGGATGACCTACTCGTGGAACATTTCATTCAAAAATCATCGGCATTAATATATAGTTGCTCCCTCTTTGCTGCTATAACAGCTTCCACATTTCTGCTAAGGCTTTCCACTAGATGTTGGAACATTGCTACGGGGACTTGCTTCCATTGAGTCACACGAGCATTAGTGAGGTCAGGCACTGATGTTGAGCGATTAGGCCTGGCTCGCAGTCGGCATTCTAATTGATCCCAAAGGTTTTCGACGGGGTTGAGTTCAGGGCTCTGTGCAGGCCAGTCAAGTTCTTCCACACCGATCTCAAAAAAACATTTCTGTATTGGCCTCGCTTTGTGCACGGGGGTCGTTGTCATGTACACTACATCGTCATTGTAAATAACAATGTGTTCTTAACGGACCTGCCTAGTTAAGTAAAGTTAAATAAATAAAACATTCTGCTGAAACAGAAAAGGGCCTTCCCCAAACTGTTGCCACAAAGTTGGAAGCACAGAATTGTCTAGAATGTCATTGTATGCTGTAGCGTTAAGATTTCCCTTCACTGGAACTAAGGAGCCTAGCCCGGAACATGAAAAACTGCCCCAGACTATTATTTCTCCTCCACCAAACTTTACAGTTGGAACTATGCATTGGGGCAGATAGCGTTCTCCTGGCATTCGCCAAACCCAGATTCCTCCTTCAGACTGGCAGATGGTGAAGCTCCAGAGAATGCGTTTCCACTGCTCCAGAGTCCAATTGTGGCGAGCTTTATACCACACCAGCCAACGCTTGGCATTGCGCATGGTAAACTTAGACTTGTGTGCAGTTGCTCGGTCATGGAAACCCATTTCATGAAGCTCCCGATGAACAGTTCTTGTGCTGAAGTTGCTTCCAGAGGCAGTTTGGAACTCGATAGTGAGTGTTGCAACCGACGACAGACGATTTTTACACGTTTCGGCAATACCGTTCCGTGAGCTTGTGTGGCCTACCACTTTACAGCTGAGCCGTTGTTGCACTTAGAAGTTTCCATTTCACAATAACAGGACATACAGTTGACCGAGGAAGCTCTAGCAAGGCAGAGATTTGACGAACTGACTTGTTGGAAAGGTGGCATCATGTGACAATGCCACGTTAAAAGTCACTGAGCTTTTCAGTAAGACCATTCTACTGCCTATGTTTGCATATGGAGATTGCATGGCTATGTGCTCGATTTTATACACCTGTCAGCAACGGGAGTGGCTGAAATAGCCGAATCCACTAATTTGTAGGGGTGCCCACACACTTTTGTATATATAGTGTATAATAGTGGTAGGCTATTAAACGTTTTTTTATAGTCAAGACCTATAACTTGACTTTCTCATAATGGTGCCCTGTCAAATGTCCGTAAATTGGCAAAGGCTTTGGCAGAGTCAATCACAATTTGTAACTCCATCACAATATATCCATCCAAACCATACTCAACATTTAAATCATCTGTGGAATCATTTGAGGCGTTCTTTGATTTTTAAACCCTGTCTGTGTGAATGTGTGGCTTATTTGGGATGCTCCGTCTACTATTCACATGACAACCATATTGCCTAGAGTAGCCTATAGTTGCAAAAAAAAAAAAAATTAAGCTTAAAAGCTTGTGCTTTTGGATGGGAATTGGGAAGATACAGTTGATAAACCCTACAGCTTGAACGCTGGCCCTTTAAATCCACCTGTTGGGGCGCCAGACTCTGCGCCTTCGGTGTGGTGGAGCTATAGGTTAACTGTGGTTTGAAGACGCTGTTTATTATGCCTAGTGCCAGGATTGTTGGGGAGATACCATCACATAGTAGCCGACACGATTCTCTTTAGTCACTGTATGGATAACATTTACCTGTCAAAAGCAGTATTCCTATCCTGGATGCTTTTGTGCAAGACACAATTTCAAGACATCGGTTGGACTTTGCTATTGTGTAACAATGTCTGTCGGTTTTCACCATATCGAGTCCACTGGTCTAATTTCCAATTAAAACATTTGGCGGCAACACGTTTGGACTTCAAAGTGAGACCCGCGGACGAGCGTTTCGTTGGACGTTCTGCAACAATTTGTTGCAACATTCAGGGCAAAGTGATGGTGTCGTTATCACTTCGGTTTGCCATGGCAACATAATCATTTAAAAAAAAATAATTCAGCCGAGTTCTCTTTTGGGTGATATTTCTCGTGGTGTTCAATTATGTTCACTTTCGCTGCCTTCTGCTATATGCTGTCGCTGGTCCTCTGTGCTTCTCTGATCTTCTTTGCGATATGGCATGTAAGTGGAGTTTTTATTGCTATATAATTATGATTTGTGTTATGAGTTTAAAAAAATACATTCACAGCCTTTTTGGAGATTTTGAATGGTTATGGATAATATTGCGTAATAGTGCGTAGGCTAATGTATGTATTGACCTGCTCACATCCCCAGTGCCTTGCTCAAGATAATCAATACGTATTTTGATGTTTCGAAAGGTGCAGTTTCAATGCCCAACCTTCCTTTGTAAACCCACCAGCTCTAACGGGCAGGGGGAAGAAAATCCCAAAATTGACAGGTGTGCACCCATATCTCGGACGTTCAGCCCAACACAGAATTCTTGGCTTGCATTTTCACTTCATTCTACTACATGATGGTCATATCGGTTTTATTTTGTTATTGCACATTTTGTTAAATATAGTTTTATCAAAAGGTTTTACAATAATTAGCTTGACTCGGGCATTACGCACCGCTCTGGAATTTTGGGGAAATCTGTTGGAGACGTTGGACACGCTGTTCCCTCCCTCATATTTGTATCTATTTGTTATTGTCTTTGTTAAAATCCCTGCAATACAGAAACTCCAATATGAATGCATTACAATATTTTAATAATCGAAATAGTTACTCTCAAAGCCTTCGCGCCCTCCTGCGGCGTTTTATGTGACGGCAGATTTGGGTCAGGTCGCAATGCCCTTGGCCCCCGTCGTGCCTTTGCATAGCAACAGACCTGAGATTGAAGAGCTTCAGGTGTTCTACTGAGCCCCAGCAATTACAGGAGGAGGCATGGCATCTGTCTGTCTGTCAGGCCCATGTAGGACTACAGAGCAGTGGACAAATCCCATCTAGCATATAATGAGACTGTCTGCAACTCACGATTTGAAGAACACATTTACAGTTATACAGCTTATACCTAGAACATTATTCTCCCACATAGCTGTTTTCATTATGTTTATGTCACTGTTATATACTGTATTGTGGTCATTTAACACAGTGTTATCCAAAATGACTTTACAACTCATACACATTTCAATGTATTCTGGCCATGCGGGAATCAGACCCACAAACGTGGTCTCTTAAAGCACCATGTTCCAAACCAAACTGAGACATATGGGAACCACAATGCTTATGATGGCAGGGTGGAGATATCTCTAGCAACCTGATTCTCATTCACAAACACGGGCATAAGCTACAGACAAAGCTACAGTATTCACTGTACAGTAAGTGAGCATAATGGGAATAGCCTGTTATGCAGTCTACTATCACATTTATAGAGAATAAAATAGGTTTTAAATGACCAGCCCTTTTCACATTACAGCATGGCTGTCATCTAGACACCATCTAAGTGATTGCAATACATGGTCCCATGCAGTTTGACAGTGAAATGTGCCCATACGTGCTACAGTGAGAAACAATGTTTTTTAACTGTCTGTCATCTAATTGTCCTGCCCATTATCTTATCCCTCTACTTGACAGATTTACTATAGTTCTGCTTGTTTTTAAGTGGACCTGACAGGTTTAACATGGCCTATACATCCTCCTCTCTCCTCTCCCGACATGCTCTAAACTCCTCTGTCTGAGCTCTCATATTTACAGAGGGAAAGGTACTCAGAAGGAAGGACGTTTGGAATATCAGGACATGTCTTGTCATTAATCACTGCCTGTTAACAAGCAGCCTCATCTCTCACAGGGCATGTACTATACTGGGGGATGACTGATGAGAACCCTGTCAGACACGACGTTGACTGATGTCTATGATTTGTTGAGATGTCGTGTCCAAGAAACCATCATCTCAGTCTCGGTGGTGACACTTCTTCACATGTCCAGACCACACATAACATTTTTATGTTAGTGCCAAAGACAAGCTGACGTTCAGTCATCAAGTTCTTTGAATGATCTGAAACCCTTGACTCTGTGTACTTTAACGTGTTGTAACGGGTGCACTTTAGATGAATCCTAATCCATGAATTCGTGGCAAACTAGCTCAAGGTTGATCAACGCTCCTACAAGTCACTCCTCACTGGTTAGTTAGCTAGGTTCTGTCCAGATTGAAATATCATTAGTCACTCATGTGATCCCAGTTACACCATCACTACTGGGACTGCTTGTAACAGATTAGAGGGTGTTTTAATTAACATACAAGGTTAACTGTGTTCTCCTAAACTCCACACTGCTCCGAAACGCACAGACACAAAATGGTTGAGTGATTTCCCTCGGTGTACCAGAGCTCCTAATGTAGAGCTGGGTGACAATAAACCGAAAATGATCGATTCCGATCATTTATCGAGGACAATTTACTGATATCGATAATAACGAAAAGTAACCTTTACTAGAATGTGAAGTTTTGAAATGAAACGGGCCAATAATAGCCACAACGTAGTAGTAGTAGTAGTAGTAGTTTTAAGAGTGGTATAAAAAAGTAAATGATGCACATTAATGTTATAAACGTATCGTTCAATTGATTGTTATCATGATTATTCAGTCAATTTATTTTTGTCCATGTCATCCAGGTCTGTCATGATGTAGTATGAGTGTCCATTAACAGGTCCATGTGAACAGCTCTTGTGGAACCAGTAAATTATGGGAACCCACCCCCACCCCGTACCCATATGATGTGTTAAGCCCCATTGGCGAAGAGGGCATACGTTAAGTTAACATCATTCAATCTCATGGTGGCCATATGTTGTTTTTGTTTTTCTGACATTTAATGGATGCCGGTTAGTAAGCGTAGGTGGGAACTGTGAAGGAGTCATATGTATTAGTGGTTTCCCTCCTGCTGATTCAATGTGTGCCTCATACTGGAGCCTCTAGCAAGTACAGGACATTCACAAGTCTAACGAACCCTCACACTGACTCCTCCACTCAATGCTACTGGCCTCTGAGCATGGTGTTACGTGGGAAGGACATATTGCTTATCATTTCGATCTATGTGCAGTATAATAACACTTATCTTAATCTTGCAGGCTGTGAGTGTACAAAACATTAGGGTCATTCTCATGAAACCATTAAAAACCATGGCAGTAATGATGTTAAGTCATTTAGTAATGTAACAAAATATTCTAATAAAGATTATAGTGTTCTCTACCTTGCACAAACAGTCATTTCAATTTAGGAATGAATTATTTTTGTATTTTATTGCATTTTCTGCTGAAATTCTCATGACCGCAACGCATCCAGCTCAGTCTGAAGTTGGAAGTTTACATACACCTTAGCCAAATACATTTCAACTCAGTTTTTCACCATTCCTGACATTTAATCCTAGTAAAAAGTCCCTGTCTTAGGTCAGTTAGGATCACCACTTTATTTTAAGAATGTGAAATATCAGAATAATAGTAGAGAGAATGATTTATTTCAGCTTTTATTTATTTCATCACATTGCCAGTAGGTCAGATGTTTATATACAGTCAATTAGTATTTGGTAGCATTGCCTTTAAATGGTTTAACTTGGGTCAAACGTTTCGGGTAGCCTTCCACAAGCTTCCAACAATAAGTTGGGTGAATTTTGGCCCATTCCTCCTGACAGAGCTGGTGTAACTGAGTCAGGTTTGTAGGCCTCCTTGTTCGCACACGCTTTTTCAGTTCTGCTCACAAATTTTCTATGGGACTGAGGTCAGGGCTTTGTGATGACCACTCCAACACCTTGACTTTGTGGTCCTTAAGCCATTTTGCCACAGCTTTGGAAGTATGCAAAGTAGATGTCCTAACCGACTTGCCAAAACTATAGTTTGTTAACAAGAAATGTGTGGAGTGGTTGAAAACCATTTTTAATGACTCCAACCTAAGTGTATGTAAACATCCAACTTCAACTGTATGTTATTTTGTCATTTAAACAGAGTCAAATGAAAATATTCAGAAAAAAATGTTTTCAAATGACAGAAAAAAATATGAACTGAATATACATGTATAATAATGATGAAAATAGTGGAAAAATTAAGTGTCCATGACTGATGTTCTCATCCTCTGCAACATTATTGAAGGACTGTCTACACACACAGAGAATTTTAAATAAAGTTTGAATTTGAATGAAGCAACACATCTGCCAGTAACTTCAAGATGGCTACCAGGTGAGCAGATCTCTTTATATTTCTCCAGTTAAAAGTTAAACATTCTCTCGTCAGACTGCGTACATGACAGTATTGACTATCATATATCGATCGTTTTTCACATTTATAAAATGTTAGATTTAAACATTTCTATGAAAATATACTTCATTAATGTCTATGTACATTGAGTAAAAATTTGCTTAGTGATCATGTCTTCTCTATTGTTAGCAAAACATGCTACGGTTCCTCATCCTCCGCAACACCATTCTGACTTACCGCTGCAATATAAGGCCCGTTGCGGTAGAGAGAACTTCTGTTTCGGTAATGAGAAATTAATCATAGACTATATTTTTAAATATACATAATGAACAATTTATTTAAATATTATTTACTAACTGTTGATATTTTGATTTATGTCCTGTTTAATTGCAGACAGTCAGCAAGTGACAAAAAGAAAGCTTTAGCAAAGGCTGACAAAATTCAGAGAAAAATTTGACACCAACCCAGAACTGCTGGAAGAGTACAGAAGGAAGGAGAGAGAGAGGTTAGGGGTTGGAGAGGATACAGCAAGAGTAATTAGCATATATATATGCTAATGATATATATTCTTTAAAAAAATGGATGCCCAAGCAGCAGTGAGGTCTCTTCGATACTGCAAGGATACTGTCTTTCCAAGCTAGTCGGAAGACTTCCAGTTTGGTGTAGCGCCATTTCCGTTCCAATTTTCTGGAAGCTTGCTTCAGGGCTCGGGCATTTTCTGTATACCAGGGAGCTAGTTTCTTGTAGTGACGATGTAGTGATGATGACATGTGCTGTTCTAATGTTTTTGTATGTGTTGCTTTAATGTGTTCCCTGTTTTTAGTCTGTGTATGTAATGTACTTTTGAAGCACTGCAAAATTAAATTGATTGAACTTGAACCCATGATTGTGCCAATATTATCTCATTTATTTTCTACATTACATGTTATAATGTTTTTAACCATACCTCAGTCTTTGTATACCAAAATCATTGACCTAATTTCAGAAACCTGTGTCATTACTGCAACAGGTGTTCATTTAATGTTAATTTGATGAATGGGAAAAATAGTCATTTTCTTTTAAATGCATGTGCAGAATCTATACGTTCCGTTCTTTCAGGCTTGGCACATCATTTTGAAAATATGTCAGGTTTCAATTAAATATCCAAAATATTAGGTTGTAGATTGCAGAAGGTGTTGCGGTAATGAGAGAAATCAGTCAAAATCAAATAAAAAATGTAATTTAAAAATATAGGGTTTCAAGTGTGCATGAGCGTTAATAATTTAAAAATTACATTTGAAAATGTATTAGCTTTCCTAATGGTCTTCACGTTTTCAGACCGTTGCGGTAATGAGATTTTAAGGATTTGTTTTGGAAAATATGTTCAAAAAGGTGTTAAATTGTCAGTAAATGTTTTTAAATTAATGCTCACAAACACTATAGACCTTATTAATGCCGAAAAGGAGATTTTTAAGTCTTTTTAAAGATTTCATGTTTGAAATCTTTGAAACCAAGATTTCGTGAGAATCACCCATTAAGAAGAACACCTTCCTAATATTGAGTTGCACTCCCCCTCAGATCAGCCTCAGTTCGTCGGGGCATGGACTCTACAAGGTGTTGAAAGCATTCCACAGGAATGCTTGCCCATATTGACTCCAATGCTTCCCACAGTTGCATTAAGCTGCTGGATATCCTTTGGGTGGTGGACCATTCTTGATACACACAAGAAACTGAGAGTGAAAAACCCAGCAGCGTTCCAGTGCTTGACACAAACCTGTGCGCCTGACACCTACTACCATACCCTGTTAAAAGGCACTTAAATATTTTGTTTTGCCCTCTGAACGGCACATGTACACAATCCATGTCTCAATTGTCTCAAGGCATAAAAATCCGTCTTTAAACTTCTTTAACCATTTATCTACACTCATTGAAGTGGAAATAACAAGTGACATCAATAGGAGATCATAGCTTTCACCTGGATTGACCTGGTCAGTCTATGTCATGAAGAGCAGGTGTTCTTGATGTTTTGTGCGCTCAGTGTAAGTGACTCTAGTCAGCTAGGGTTTAGTTCAGTTGGTGGTTGCACATAGTCCCACACATTCATGAATCCCTCATAGGCTATTCATCCATCAATGTGATATCAATAAAATTAAGTCACATTGTTTCACTGTATGTTAAATTGCCTTGTATATACTGTACAGTTGAATTCGGAAGTTTACATACACCTTAGCCAAATACATTTAAACTCAGTTTTTCACAATTCCTGACATTTAATCCTAGTAAAAAATCCCTGTTTTAGATCAATTAAGATCACCACTTTATTTTAAGAATGTGAAATGTCAGAATAATAGTAGCTTTTATTTCTTTCATCACATTCACAGTGGGTCAGAAGTTTACATACAATCAATTAGTATTTTGTAGCATTGCCTTTAAATGGTTTAACATGGGTCAAACGTTTCGGGTAGCCTTCCACAAGCTTCCCACAATTAGTTGGGTGGATTTTGGCCCATTCCTCCTGACAGAGCTGGTGTAACTGAGTCAGGTTTGTAGGCCTCCTAGCTTGCACATGCTTTTTCAGTTCTGCCCACAAATTTTCTATGGGATTGAGGTCAGGGCTTTGTGATGGCCACTCCAATATCTTGACTTTGTTGTCCTTAAGCCATTTTACCACAACTTTGGAAGTATGCTTGGGGACATTGTCCATTTGGAAGACCCATTTGAGACCAAGCTTTAACTTCCTGACTGATGTCTTGAGATGTTGCTTCAATATATCCACATAATTTTGCTGCCTCATGATGCCATCTATTTTGTGAAGTGCACCAGTCCCTCCTTCAGCAAAGCACCCCCACATCATGATGCTGCCTCCCCCGTGCTTCACGGTTGGGATGGTGTTCTTCGGCTTGCAAGCCTCCCCCTTTTTCCTTCAAACATAACGATGGTCATTATGGCCAACAGTTCTGTTTTTGGTTCATCAGACCAGTACCATGGTGTTGATACTTGCATACTATTATTTGTACAGATGAATGTGGTAACTTCTGGCGTTTGGAAATTGCTCCCAAGGATGAACCAGACATGTGGAGGTCTACAATTTATTTTCTGAAGTCTTGGCTGATTTATTTAGATTTTTCCATGATGTCAACAAAAGAGGCACTGAGTTGAAGGTAGGCCTTGAAATACATCCACAGGTACATATCCAATTGACTCAAATTATGTCAATTAGCCTATCAGAAGCTTCTAAAGCAATGACATCATTTTCTGTAATTTTCCAAGATGTTTAAAGGCACAGTCATGTGTATGTAGACTTCTGACCCACTGGAATCGGGATGCAGTGAAATATAAGTGAAATAATCTGTCTGTAAATAATCGTTGGAAAAATTACTTGTGTCATGAACAAAGTAGATGTCCTAATCGACTTGCCAGAACTATAGTTTGTTAACAAGACATTTGTGGAGTGGTTGAAAAATGAGTTTTAATGACTCCATCCTAAGTGTATGTAAACTTCCGACTTCAACTGTATGAAATAGTTGTAATCATGAAACCCATTTAAACGTGTATGATGTGAGAATATACAGTACCAGTCAAATGTTTGGACACATACTCATTCAAGGGTTTTCTTTATTTTTACTATTTTCTCCATTGTAGAATAATAGTGAAGACATCATAACTATGAAATAACACATATGGAATCATGTAGTAACCACCAAAGTGTTAAAAAAATCTCAATATATTTTAGATTTTAGATCCTTCAAAGTAGCCACCCTTTGCCCTTTGCACACTCTTGGCATTCTCTCAACCTGGAATGCTTCTCCAACTGGAGTTTCCATATGCTGAGCACCTGTTGGCTGCTTTACCTTCACTCTGCGGTCAAACTCATCCCAAATCATCTCTTGGGTTTAGGTCAGGAGATTGTGGCCAGGTCATCTGATGCAGCACTCCATCACTCTCCTTCTTGGTCAAATAGTCCTTACACAGCCTGGAGGTGTGTTTGGTCATTGTCCTGTTGAAAAACAAATTATACTATTGTCCCACTAAGTGCAAAACCAGATGGGATGGCATTTCAATGCAGAATGCTGTGGTAGCCATGCTGGTTAAGTATGCCTTGAATTCTAAATAAATCACAGATTTATTTACAGTGTCACCAGCAATGCATCCCCACACCATCGCACCTCCTCCTCCATGCTTCACAGTGCGAACCACATATGTGAAGATCATCCGTAACAGTTGATGTTGAGATATGCCTGTTACTTGCACTCTGTGAAGCATTTGTTTGGGCTGCAATCTGAGGTGCAGTTAACTCTAATAAACATATCGTCTGTAGCAGAGAACTCTGTGTCTTCCTTTCCTGTGACGGTCCTCATGAGAGCCAGTTTCATTATAGCGCTTGATGGTTTTTGCAACTGGACTTGTAGAATCTTTCAAAGTTCTTGAAATGTTCCAGATTGACTGACCTTCATGTCTTAAAGTAATGATGGGCAGTCGTCTCTCTTTCTCTTTGAGCTGTTCTTGACATAATATGGACTTGGTCTTTTACCAAATAGGGCTATCTTTTGTATACCACCCCTATCTTGTCACAACACGACTGATTGGCTCAAACACATTAAGAAGTAAAGAAATTCCACAAATGTACTTTTAACAAGGCACACTTATTAATTGAAATACATTCCAGGTGACTACCTCACGATGCTGGTTGATAGATTGCCATGAGTGTGCAAAACTATCATCAAGGCAAAGGGTGTCTACTTTGAAGAATCACAAATATAAAATATATTTTGATTTAACACTTTTTTGGTTGCTAAATGATTCCATATGTGTTATTTCATAGTTTTGATTTCTTCACTATTGTTCTACAATGTAGAAAATAGTCCAAATAAAGAAAAACCTTTGAATGAGTACTGTAGGTGTGTCCAAATGTTTAACTGGTACTGTATGTGTATGTGATCGTTGAAATATAAGGTGATGCCATAGAAAAATGTCCCATCCTGAATGGACAATACAGTTTTATTCTATTTTATTTTTCTGGCAAAAGGAGGTAGTGATTTTGTTATTCTGATCTGGGGGAAAGAACAACATTGCCATGCTGGTCTTTGGAGATATACTGTAGGCCTACACAGATGTGAGCATGTTTAATAAGGCCAGTCAATCATGAGGAAGCTGAACCATCCCTCCCCACATATGGCACCATGTCATTTAAATCATTTTGGATAGAAAGCTTCAGTAAACGCAAAATAAATCAAAACACAGTATAAAGTCCATTCCCCTCATGTAGCACTGCTACTGCTACCGGCTGCCACTTCAAAAAGAGCAGCAATCCCCAAATGGGCAATCTCCACTCACCGAGGAAACGTTTGTGAGGCTTCCAAGCGGTTGCACTGGGCACATGTCACACATGTAGAGCATCAGCCTGCAGTGACTGTGCAGTCCAGAACAGACCTTTCAGTCCATGATGACCTTTCCAGTTTTAGAGATGTACTGCACCCAGTCATCAAACCCTTTTAATTGTATTCTGCTCAGGGTTGATTAAAAATGTACCTTGAGAAAATGAACCCATCTCAAGCGGGTTTAAAATCCTCCTGAATAAGTAGCCATAGCTGCTTAATATTATGAACATGTAGTCTTTGCATCGGAATTGATGTTCTCTGCATCATGTTTGAGGGGTTATTTTTAATGTAATTTTTTTCTATATAAATGCCTCAAGCAGTATGGCAGTGACATAAGGTAGGGGACGTGTTCAAAGAGGGCCAGGGTCTCCCACAAACAAGCAGACAACAACAGTTGAGTTGCCAGTCAACCATAGTCTGTGGCCAGTCATGCTCATGAATGGATGTAACGTACACATACACCTGATGTCAACTGTGTGCATCCAAGATGTCTCCTCATATGACGAGAATGATAAGCATGAATACTGTATATGGTGTGTATTTACAGAATATTTCATCCTCATCACTAGGGCTGTGGCGGTCACAACATTTTGTCAGCTGGTGATTGTCAAGCAAATAACTGTTGGTCTCACGGTAATTGACCTTTAATTAAGATAAACACATTTAGCATCTCTTGGCTTCCACACATAGCCTACAAGCCATTTTAAAAAGTCAAATACATCCATGTAATATAGCCTACACCTTCACAATACATTGATTATTTAATTTAGACAGGTCAAAAGAAACATGATATGAAGAAATTGTAGTGTATAACAGAAGAAAATAATAGCATACTCGTAAGTTGTCCTTATGTTAGTGTACCGGATGTGAAATGGCTAGCTAGTTAGCAGTGGTGCGCGCTAATAGCGTTTCAATCGGTAACGTCACTCGCTCTGAGACATTGAAGTAGTGGTTCCCCTTGCTCTGCAAGGGCCGTGGCTAACGATAGTTCGAGGGTGACTGTTGACGTGTGCAGAGCGTCCCTGGTTTGCGCCCAGGTCGGGGCGAGGGGATGGACGTAAAATCTATACTGTTACATTGATGCTGTTGACCCGGATCACTGGTTGCTGCGGAAAAGGAGGAGGTCAAAAGGGGGGTGAGTGTAACGGATGTGAAATGGTGTGCGCTAATAGCATTTCAATCTGTGACGTCACTTGCTCTGAGACCTTGAAGTAGTGTTTCCCCTTGCTCTGCAAGAGCCGTGGCTTTAGTGGAGCGATGGTCAACGATGCTTCGAGGGTAACTGTTGATGTGTGCAGAGGGTCCCTGGTTCGAGCCCGGGTATGGGCGAGGGGACGGACTAAAGTTATACTGTTTCATTAGGTCCTTATGTTAGGTCCTGATATCTGTAAGCCAAATGGCTGTGGGCTACACTAGTTAATTTAGCAGACAAGATTTGTTTATAATTCCGTGGCATTATTTTATATTATTTTGTAGTATGAATAATACAATTGAACAAAACTGAATAAAATATAAATATTTTCTCCAAACAATTTGAGGGAGTGCGCACATGCGGCTCTTCTGTGTTGAGTGGTTAACAAAGAAATAGGTATTCCTATATGCTTAATTGTCACGACTTCCGCCAAAGTTGGTCCCTCTCCTTGCTCGGGTGGCGTTCGGCGGTAGAGGTCGCCAACCTTCTAGCCATTGCTGATCCTCTTTTCATTTTCCTTTGGTTTTGCCTGACTTCCCTGCCACCAGCATGCACCCCTACAGAATCACAGACCAAGTATGGAGTCAGCAGGAGCAGGTACCCCGGTTATAGGGGTGGAGGAGCGCGTCCGGGATGCTTCACCATCTTGGCACCGCCATGGACCTCGTTGTCCGTACTATGGACCGCTGGGAGAGACAGGGAGTTCTTCCAGCGCCTCCACCAGCACACCCGGGGTCTTCTCTGAGCGCCCCTTTTCCACCTGGTTCCAGTGGGATTCGTCTCTCCCTACCCCAGGAGTACCACGGAGAGGCTGCAAACTGCCAGGGGTTCCTGCTTCAACTGGACCTATACCTGGCCACCGTCCACCCGGCTCCATCGGGCCGTGAGAGGGTGTCCGCCCTCGTCTCGTGCCTCACCGGGAAAGCCCTGGACTGGGCCAACGCCGCGTGGAGAGAGGGAGATGCGGTGTTGGACCAGTTTGAGGAGTTCACCCGCCGTGAGCGCCTATTCCATCTGAGGCAGGAGACGAGGAGCACCCAGGAGTTCGCCCTGGAGTTTAGGACCCTGGCTGCCGGCGCAGGATGGAGCGACAGGGCCCTGATCGAAGATTACCGCAGCATTCTGCGCAAGGACGTCTGTCGGGAGTTGACCTGCAGAGACACCACCCTCACGTTCGACCAGCTGGTGGACTTTTCCATCCGGCGGGACAACCTGCTGGCTACCCACGGACGTTCTGATCGGGGTCCAGTGGTTCCATGCTCTTGCACACCCTCTCCGATACCCATGGAGCTGGGAGGGGCAGTGCGCAGGGAGACCGGAGGGGGTTCCCGCTCGTGCACCATCTGTGGCCACAGAGGTCACACTGCCGGTCATTGTCAGATTGGTTCCTCTGGGGATCGAGGCGGACAGGGCTTTAGTCACCTGAGGACTCTGTTTACTTAGGCTCCCCTGCTGGCCCAACCGGATCCCTCTTTGGCGTTCATAGTGGAGGTGGACGCGTCCGAGGCAGGGATAGGGGCTGTGCTCCCTCAGCTCTCGGGTACGCCACCGAAGCTTCGTCCCTGTGCCTTCTTCTCGAAGAAGCTCAGCCCGGCGGAGTGAAACTATGACATGGGGGACCGGGAGTTGTTGGCTGTCGTCAAAGCCTTGAAGGTATGGAGACATTGGCTTGAGGGGGCTAGGCACCCTTTTCTCATCTGGACTGACCACCGCAATCTGGAGTACGTCCGGGCAGCGAGGAGACTGAAGCCTCGCCAGGCAAGGTGGGCCATGTTTATCACCCGCTTTATGTTTACCCTTTCTTACAGACCAGGCTCCCAGAACGCGAAGGCAGACGCATTGTCCCGGCTGTATGACACAGAGGAGCTGCCCATGGATCCATTTACATTTACATTTAAGTCATTTAGCAGACGCTCTTATCCAGAGCGACTTACAAATTGACTCCATACTTGGTCTGTGATTCTGTAGGGGTGCATGCTGGTGGCACCGGGGGACCGGGTCTGGCTCTCGACCCGAAACCTGCCCCTCTGCCTGCCCTGCCGGAAGCTGGGTCGACGGTTTGTGGGGCCATTTAAAGTCCTGAGGAGAGTGTACAAGGTTTGTTATTGGTTACAGCTTCCACCCAATTACCATATTACCCCTCGTTCCATGTGTCTCTCCTCAGGCCGGTGGTGGCTGGTCCACTCCAGGAGTCTGAGGTGTGGGAGTTTCCTCCGCCCCCTCTGGACATCGGGTCCTTCAGTATCTCGTGGAGTGGGAGGGGTATGGTCCGGAGGAGAGGTGCTGGGTTCCGGTCGAGGACGTGTTGGCCCCATCTATGCTGCAGGAGTTCCACCGTCTTCGTCCGGATCGCCCTGCGCCTCGCCTTCCGGCTCGTGTCGGGGGGGGGGGGGGGGGGGTACTGTCACAACTTCCGCTGAGGTTGGTCCCTCTCCTTGTTCGGGCGGCGTTCGGCAATCGAGGTCGCCGACCTTCTAGCCATCGCTGATCCTCTTTTCATTTTCCTTTGGTTTTGTCTTGTCTTGTTTCACACCTGGTTCCAATCCCAATCATTATATGTTGTGTATTTAACCCTCTGTTCCCCCTCATTGTCCTTGTCGGTGATTGTTTGTTTGTAAGCTATGTGCAAGATATGTTCTGGTGTTTTGTACCCATTTGTATTATTTTGTATATTTTGGTTTTCAGAGTTTTTGAGCACTTATTAATCTGCTCCTTTTTATACCAAGTTCAATCTCCTGTGCCTGTCTTCCCTGCCACCAGCACGCACCCTTACATTAATTTAGAGTTATTCATGTAACTTTAGTTGTTCTACAAATGTTGGGCTATATGTTTACACTTTTAATACATTTTAAGGATGCATGATGACTCTAATGATGATTTGAAAAAACTTGCTTTGAAAGGCATGAGCTCTGCTTTGTTCTTTAAGCAGGATGTACACACTCCAATAGTCTCTCATTCACATTTTCTTCACAGGCTACAGGTGAAGACAAACACAAATGCGTGCATCCTTATCCAATTCCAAGGTACATATTGAAGATATGGGAAAAACGGTCCACATTTACTTTTCATCAGTCAACAAGATGAGTAAGCCTAACAAACAACAAAAGCACTAGCCTATGTCAATCTATTATCACCCCTAGTACAAAGGTCGACCTATTCTATTCTGTGCGAGACATATATATTCCAAACATAGTCTGGGACAGTTGTGGGATGCGATAGATCCCAAATTAATACAACCACTAGCATCAAAAACATGTTTTATGCAATGTGTCTGACGCAACAGAACAGAACGTTTAGCTTAAAATGTTGATAAACTATTAGGCTATTTCTTCATATTATAAGCGCAGCAATGAGCACGTGGTAGTAGCCTATAAGAGTGAATGTTCCATTAGCGAAAAACACTATTGTCAAAAGTGACCGCAAATGCAATCATGCATGTAATGCTTTTATTATAAAGGTGCATTTTAATGGTAAAAATATTATTCCCCAAACTTGAAACTCAAGCGCTTCTAGGCAGAGTTGCAAAGAAAAAGCCATATCTCAGACTGGCCAATGAAAAGAAAAGATTAAGATGGGCAAAAGAACACAGACACTGGACGGAGATATGGCTTTTTCTTTGCCAGCATCCCGGAGACGCCTCTTAACTATTGACCTTGAGACTGGTGGTTTGCGGGTACTATTTAATGAAGCTGCCAGTTGAGGACTTGTGAGGTGTCTGTTCCTCAAACTAGACACTTGTCTTCTTGCTCAGTTGTGCACCGGGGCCTCCCACTCCTCTTTCTATTCTGGTTAGAGCCAGTTTGCGCTGTTCTGTGAAGGGAGTAGTACACAGCGTTGTACAAAATCTTCAGTTTCTTGGCAATTTCTCACATGGAATTTTTATGGTAAAAATGATCTTCCCCAAACTTGAAAGTCACTCGCTGCTTATTTATGCCAGTTAGGCTCTACAGTTAGGCTCTACAGTTAGGCTCTACAGTTAGGCTCTACAGTTAGGCTCTACAGTTATGCTCTACAGTTAGGCTCTACAGTTAGGCTCTACAGTTAGGCTCTACACCCCTTGTAAAGGGGATTCATGATTCATGATTAATGTGCTTAACTTTAAGAAGCTATTTGGCCACTTTAGTTGTGATACAAACCATATTAAAACATATAGGCCTATATGCTAGACTACATGAGGTGCGTGACTATGATTAGAAAAAGGCATTATTTCTTATGCTGGTCATCATTCACAAGTGATAATATATAATTCACAAATGATAGGCTAATATTGTCACCCATCAAACTATTCTTGAGTTAATCTTGTCTTCACATGTACTAAATAATATATGTGTGGCATTTGTTTTCATTTCGAATAGACCATTATCATGCACCTGTCTCGCAACAGGGGCATCATAAAAAAAATGCATGTAATCTTTGCACTTAAATAGCGAATGGAGGACACTTTCCCCCGTGGTTTATTTTCAAGCCAACCATGTAGGCTATACTCCTGTTGTAAAGTTAAGTAATGTGCTTCATATTAGGAAGGTTGATAAATAAATATAGTAGGCCTAGCCTATAAAAAGCTGATGGGATCCTCGTCTTTTTATTTGTGGCCATCATTTTGTTTTCTCTTGCAATTGCATAGCCTATAGAAGTGTTGCGCAACATGAGCTCATGGGCTCTCATTAAGTGTTCGATTAGATTTTCGATGACATTTGCATTGATGTCAGAGTGATTAGAGGGACAATAGAGTGCTGAGTACCAGGCAGTTAGCATGTTTGGTAGGCTACTAATGACCAGAAGCAGCATCAGAGCTTGGAGAAGTCTAATTACCCTGACTAAATGGTAATGTGGAATTTGACTGCCTTCATGACTCGTGACCGCCGATGTGGCAGTAATACAGTCACAGTCAACAGCTCTACTCATCACACCGCACTGCCTAAGGTGTTTACAAACAGTCCATCCATGCTGTCTGACATCAATGCTCCTTCTACTGTGTGTTGTGGGAGCCCAGCTTCATGCTACTGTTCCAACTGCTCTCTGTCTTCAGTAAAACCCCTCTACCACGCACTTATGCACAGATAT
This sequence comes from Oncorhynchus nerka, assembly GCF_034236695.1. Lineage (NCBI taxonomy): Eukaryota > Metazoa > Chordata > Actinopteri > Salmoniformes > Salmonidae > Oncorhynchus > Oncorhynchus nerka. Next base: position 31,383,146 of record NC_088408.1, read on the forward strand.
TTGCCAATAACCCCACAACAAAGGCATACATACACACACGACCCAGAGGACTCAGCTACATACACACACAAACATATACTGTAGACTCCCTGCCTCTGCCTCTGCTGTGCCTCCGTATGGCCACAGGGATAACACTGTAATAACCACTGTCTTCATAGAGTCCTACTGCTGCTCTGTCTGTCTATCTGTCTAATTGATACTGCTGGTCACTCTGTGTTGTGAACACTCTGCTATTTCTCAGACGGCCCATACAACCACTGACACAGCTAGTGACACATACAGTGACCAGGTACTGACACAGCCACTGACACAGCTAGTGACACATACAGTGACCAGGTACTGACACAGCCACTGACACAGCTAGTGACACATACAGTGACCAGGTACTGACACAGCCACTGACACAAATAGTGACACAGGTACTGACACAGACAGTGACACAGACAGTGACCAGGTACTAACACAGCCACTGACACAAACAGTGACACAGGTACTGACACAGACAGTGACACAGACAGTGACCAGGTACTAACACAGCCACTGACACAAACAGTGACACAGGTACTGACACAGCCAGTGACACAGACAGTGACCAGGTACTAACACAGCCACTGACACAGGCAGTGACACAGGTACTAACACAGCCACTGACACAAACAGTGACACAGGTACTAACACAGCCACTGACACAAACAGTGACACAGGTACTGACACAGCCAGTGACACAGACAGTGACCAGGTACTAACACTGCCAGTGGCACAAACAATGACACAGGTACTAACACAGCCACTGACACAAACAGTGACACATGTACTAACACAGCCACTGACACAGGCAGTGACACAGGTACTAACACAGCCACTGACACAAACAGTGACACAGGTACTAACACAGCCACTGACACAAACAGTGACACAGGTACTGACACAGCCAGTGACACAAACAGTGACCAGGTACTAACACTGCCAGTGACACAAACAGTGACACGGGTACTAACACAGCCACTGACACAGGCAGTGACACGTGTACTAACACAGCCACTGACACAGACAGTGACCAGGTACTAACACTGCCAGTGGCACAAACAGTGACACAGGTACTAACACAGCCACTGACACAGGCAGTGACACAGGTACTAACACAGCCACTGACACAGACAGTGACACAGGTACTGACACAGCCACTGACACAAACAGTGACACAGGTACTGACACAGCCACTGACACAGCCACTGACACAAACAGTGACACAGGTACTAACACAGCCACTGACACAGGCAGTGACACAGGTACTAACACAGCCACTGACACAAACAGTGACACAGGTACTAACACAGCCACGGACACAGGTACTAACACTGCCAGTGACACAAACAGTGACACAGGTACTAACACAGCCACTGACACAGACAGTGACACAGGTACTGACACAAACAGTGACACAGGTACTGACACAGCCACTGACACAGCCACTGACACAAACAGTGACACAGGTACTAACACAGCCACTGACACAGGCAGTGACACAGGTACTAACACAGCCACTGACACAAACAGTGACACAGGTACTAACACAGCCACTGACACAAACAGTGACACAGGTACTGACACAGCCAGTGACACAGACAGTGACCAGGTACTAACACTGCCAGTGGCACAAACAATGACACAGGTACTAACACAGCCACTGACACAGACAGTGACCAGGTACTAACACTGCCAGTGGCACAAACAGTGACACAGGTACTAACACAGCCACTGACACAGGCAGTGACACAGGTACTAACACAGCCACTGACACAAACAGTGACACAGGTACTAACACAGCCACTGACACAAACAGTGACACAGGTACTAACACAGCCACTGACACAGACAGTGACACAGGTACTGACACAGCCACTGACACAAACAGTGACACAGGTACTGACACAGCCACTGACACAGCCACTGACACAAACAGTGACACAGGTACTAACACAGCCACTGGCACAGGCAGTGACACAGGTACTAACACAGCCACTGACACAAACAGTGACACAGGTACTAACACAGCCACTGACACAAACAGTGACACAGGTACTAACACAGCCACTGACACAAACAGTGACACAGGTACTAACACAGCCACTGACACAAACAGTGACCAGGTACTGACACAGCCACTGACACAAACAGTGACACAGGTACTAACACTGCCAGTGACACAAACAGTGACACAGGTACTGACACAGCCACTGACACAAACAGTGACACAGGTACTAACACAGCCACTGACACAAACAGTGACACAGGTACTAACACAGCCAGTGGCACAAACAGTGACACAGGTACTAACACAGCCACTGTGACTGAGAAAGACTGATGTTAACAGAGATCTAAAACACGTCTCCCCCCTCTCTCCCGCTCTCACTCTCTCTCAGATAACAGCCTTTGATGAGCTGCAGGCAGACTTTAAGGTCCCCATCGATCAGGGCAATCCACTCCATGCGGTATGTATGTTTCTCTGCTGTGGTAGTACACTCACATGTTACTCATGTACTACTGTCAGACATGCTCTCAGTTCAGCGTGGCGAATGTTTGTGGAATATGTGAGCATGTGACAAGTGAATTAGTGTATGATGTGTCATGAGTGTATTTTCGGGAATATATGTGTGTGTGCAGCGTGTCTATTGTGCGTTAGTGTGAGTTTGGGTGTGTGATGATTGTTTTGGGGAATTATGTGGTGCGTGTGTTTGCATCTGTGTGTGTCTGCGTGCGTACGTGTGTGTGTCTGCGCATGTGTGCAACTGTGTTGTGTGTGTGTGTGTGTGTGTGTGTGTGTGTGTGTGTGTGTGTGTGTGTGTGTGTGTGTGCATGTATGGGCTTGGCAGAGATGTGTGATCTGCAGCTCTGCATTAATAATACAGGAACCAGTTGGCTGCATGCTGTTCTGTTCCTCCTTACCTCCTCCTCCGGACTGGGACTGACTGACTGGTAGATACCTCACATCACAGGTTAAAAGGCCACAACTCCCTGGTTGCATCTGAAATGGCACTCTATTCCCTCTATAGTGTACTACTTTTGACCAGGGCCCACATAGGGCTAACAGGACCAACATAGGGCTACCAGGGCCCACATAGGGCAACCAGGGCCTACATAGGGCAACCAGGGCCCACATAGGGCTCCCAGGTCCCACATAGGGTTACCATGGCCCACATAGGGCAACCAGGGCCCACATAGGGCTCCCAGGGCCCACATAGGGCTACCATGGCCCACATAGGGCTACCAGGGCCCACATAGGGCTACCAGGGCCCACATTGGGCTAACAGGGCCCACATAGGGCTCGCAGGTCCCACATAGGGTTACCATGGCCCACATTGGGCTTACAGGGCCCACATAGGGCAACCAGGGCCAACATAGGGCAACCAGGGCCCACATAGGGCTCCCAGGGCTCCCAGGTCCCACATAGGGTTACCATGGCCCACATTGGGCTAACAGGGCCCACATAGGGCTCCCAGGGCCCACATCAAATCAAATCAAAATCAAATCAAATGTATTTATATAGCCCTTCGTACATCAGCTGATATCTCAAAGTGCTGTACAGAAACCCAGCCTAAAACCCCAAACAGCAAGCAATGCAGGTGTAGAAGCACGGTGGCTAGGAAAAACTCCCTAGAAAGGCCAAAACCTAGGAAGAAACCTAGAGAGGAACCAGGCTATGTGGGGTGGCTAGTCCTCTTCTGGCTGTGCCGGGTGGAGATTATAACAGAACATGGCCAAGATGTTCAAATGTTCATAAATGACCAGCATGGTCCAATAATAATAAGGCAGAACAGTTGAAACTGGAGCAGCAGCACGGCCAGGTGGACTGGGGACAGAAAGGAGTCATCATGTCAGGTAGTCCTGAGGCATGGTCCTAGCCAACCCAGACAGGATGACCACATCAGTGACTCAACCCACTCAGGTGATGAACCCCTCCCAGGGACGTATAAGAGAGCCCCAGTAAGCCAGTGACTCAGCCCCTGTAATAGGGTTAGAGGCAGAGAATCCCAGTGGAAAGAGGGGAACCGGCCAGGCAGAGACAGCAAGGGCGGTTCGTTGCTCCAGAGCCTTTCCGTTCACCTTCCCACTCCTGGGCCAGACTACACTCAATCATATGACCCACTGAAGAGATGAGTCTTCAGTAAAGACTTAAAGGTTGAGACCGAGTTTGCGTCTCTGACATGGGTAGGCAGACCGTTCCATAAAAATGGAGCTCTATAGGAGAAAGCCCTGCCTCCAGCTGTTTGCTGAGAAATTCTAGGGACAATTAGGTATAGGGCTACCACATAGGGCTACCAAGGCCCACATTGGGCTAACAGGGCCCACATAGGGCTACCAGGGCCCACATAAGGCTGCCAGGGCCCACATAGGGCAATCGTCGAAAGTGATGCGCTACAGTATGTCATGCCATTTCAGATGCACACTCTGAATCAATTATCGTTCCTCTCCTTTGATTCCCTCTGGGGTTTCTTGGTTTTTAATCTTTCTTACTCCCTTAGTGATTTGAGCAGTTTATCTATGATGTCCCTGTGACAGCATACTGTAGTTTGAAGGTGACTTTGACTTACTGTACTGTCGCAGCACTTGAATTTTGACAGTTGTGTGTCCTTTGGGATGACTAGAGAGAAAAGTTGGATGGAGAGACAACGTATTCATGGAACAGGATTGCTGAGCAGTTTCAAATGCACATTTATGAATGACTTTTCTTGGAAGTCATTGTCGTAGCTTTGAAAATTATCTCAAAATTACAGCAACACTGTCAGATTTTGCCGCATTTGCATTGCATGTAATTATGAACTGCATCTGGATGCTACACTTGATACAAATCCCTCTGATCTCAGAGAGAGAGACTAACAGTAAGTCCAAATGCGTCGTTATCACTGTGCAACTTAAATACTTTATCACTGTGCAACTTAAATACTGTACTTTGAAATAGAAAGGTCTTTAGTGAAGTCCACTGCACAACTTGTCTTTCTCCCCATGGCCTCCCTCCTATCCACTGTGACATGGATACGACCCTCCCTCTTTCTCTCCTTCCTTCCATCTCTCTCCTTCCCACCCTCTCTCCTTCCCACTCTCCACCTCAACCACATCATGAGTCCTGAGGGGAGTGTTGGAGATTGATGTCTTCCTCCCTGGGCACCACCCTTGCCACCTCTGCTACCTCAGCCTCACACCCAGGCAGCAAGCTAATTAGTGGCTGACTGTCATCATCCCCTCCCCCAGGGGGCACTCTGGGAGTCAGGGCTGACCCTGGAGGAACCGCAGGGAGGATCCACCGGGCTCTTACAACACACACACACACACACACACACACACACACACACACACACACACACACACACACACACACAGAGAGGCAAACACACACACACACACACAGGCAAACACAAACACACAGAGGCAAACACACACACACACACAGAGGAAAACACACACACACACACACAGGCAAACACAAGCACACAGAGGCAAATACACAAACCACGAACCACAAACACAAACATACAGCTGTGAGTCTCTATGGTTCTGTGGCTACAGGCACAGGTATGAAGGCAAGGCCTCGTTTCATTGGGACTAGAATAGATAGGAGTACCAACACAGAGAACAGTGGACTGAAAAAAGTAGGTTAATTCCTAGAGTTGGTGTGTGTGTGTGTGTGTGTGTGTGTGTGTGTGTGTGTGTGTGTGTGTGTGTGTGTGTGTGTGTGTGTGTGTGTGTGTGTGTGTGTGTGTGTGTGTGTGTGTGTGTGTGTGTGTGTGTGTGTGTGTGTGTGTTAGTATATACAGTAAGTCCTCTGGGTCTTGCAGAATATGGGGACACACTCTAGGCCCAGATGTATTTCAGCCCTGTCAATGTTGTTTATTTTGAGGAGATCAGTGCCTAGCTACCTATCTCTTCTGAGACTCTCAGACGACACACCAGTGCAGCGCCTGATGCCAAAACATGATGCTTTAATATTCCCACAGCGCTCACGGCCCTGCTTGTCCTTTGTGATGCTGATTTACATCTGTTGCTTCTCCGACTCAGGACTAACTTTCTATCAGCTTTCAAATCTGACTGATAAATCTGACTGATAAAACAATGAATAAATGAATTCCAGGGAAGAAGTGTTCATAGTTTCATTACCATGCAGTGAGGAGTATTTCTTGTGTTATGATTTTATTACCCTAGACTGGTCATGGAATTGCTCATACTACTGTATAGGTTACATTTGAATTCATTCTTTAGTCAAATTGTACGTTAGTGTTTCCACAAATGGTGAATTAGGACCTGGTGGTTTAGATTACAGTAAGACTGGGTCCTGGCTAGAATCAGTGGATTTCTTCACTTGTTTGGACACAGGAAAACTACAAAAGCTTTACAGGTTAGGTAACCACTGGCCCATGTAATCGACCGGATACTGAACTTGGGTTGTTGGCTCACTGCCTTCACCCTACTCCCTTAGAGAAAAGGGTCCATATAAAGGCTTGTTTTGGCGGTGTTACAAGCACGGAGACCTCAGATCTCATGTCCTCAGTCACAATAGGAAGCGAACTACCTGCACAATACTGACAATACATCAACCTCCCTATTACTGGATCGTCATTTCACCTCTCCTCTCCTGCTGGAAGTGAACCAGTAATTAGCCCATAACCATTCAGTCCTCCGACAAAGCAGTGTGTGTACTTTAGTGTACTCTGTGAAGGTACACTCCAGAGAAGGCCTTCTGACCTGACAAACACTCCTCTTCTTTTCTCAACAGTTCCTTCAGACTTCCCCATCTCTCCTTTCCCAGCCTCAGTTTACATTTGTGTATCATATTTACAGTGCCCCGGCACACTTGCTTGTCATGCAAATTCTTGCTGAGTAACATTTCAACGTCAACCCAAATCTAATTGCTTGCTAATGAGAAGTGTTGATACCTCGGCCGTTATCTGCCGTCTCCATGGCTGCCACCGGAATACATTAGCATGGCCTCGTTCATATTCCTCCTCGAGATGGAGAGAGGAGAGGAAAACATGTCAGAGGCAAATTCGGGTTCGCCCCAAATAAGGTGCTGCAGTCTCATAATAGAACTAATTCACTCTATCTTCTCATAGATGTTGTGGTTTTCTTATGCTGATGCGCTGCCGTGGGTCGTGAGAGGACAGGGGGAGGGAGCAATATCTGTTTGGAGAACATGAAAGTACTCTGCAGATTGAGTTCATGAATGTATATGAGACTACCCGCAGCTCAATTTCATATCTCCTCAACCCCAACCTCTTTCATACTTCTACCTAATATAATAGCACCTTTCTCCACTTTAAAGACAGTGGATTGGACTTAAGTTAAAGTGAAAATTTAAAGTGAATTTAAAACATCTCAATACACTTTGCACTTTTAAAATTGAATAACAGTATAGTAACAGGAGGTCATTTAAGAAACGTTCCACCGTCTTTACCCAAAACAATTTCAAGCAGGCTGAAGTGTAGATAATGTGTCCTATTGGATTTTGAGATGAGAGATAAAAATGGCAGAGACTAGCTGTCTGATGCTCAAATCAAGATGAGCCACCAGACTGCACATTTCCCCGACAGAGTGGGCCTGTAGAACCATTACAATGGTCTGAGTTCCAACGTACGCTAGGCTGGCTCTTCTACAGTAGTGTTACTTCAGATGACATTATTTAGAGGTGTACAGTGGGCCTCATGATGAATTATATCCATCAGAGGAGGTTATTCTGTAGTGGGGGGATTTTCAAAAATACTAATCAAATATGTATGTTTAGTCTTCATTAATACAGCTTTTAGGGAATAATATTCAACCCCCCCCCTCCCGGTTTGGGAGGCCTTTTCACGAGCACCCCGCAGTGGAAGATAAGCCTGTTTGGACGTCATTCATATACCATTCATCCTCCAGATAGCACATCAACCAAGTCTCTGCTGGAGACTAAAATAGGAAACGTTTCTATGTAATCGCCGTATGCCATGCTGCTCACATGCGCCATTCAATAAGTATTGCCCGCCTCCAAGGCTCGTCTGGCATTGTTTTTTCTAAATATGGCCCTTGATAGACAAGTGCTTTAAGCATTGCTGGGTTGGCTTGACAAAGCCCCAGCACCACACACAGACAGACACAGGAAAATGCAGCGTCTGCTTAGAGCTCAGCAGAGGTGGGGAGGAAGGAACCAGCCTCCTCCATGTCTCACTGTAGGCCTGCACAGTGCAAATCCAGTCTCACAGGCCAGTCAAACCATGCTACCCTGTTGTGTTTCCATATGTATATTTAATGTAGGGATATAACTGTTTCCTGTTTCCTGTTTGGCCTCTTCAGAGAGAGCGACTCCGGAACATTGAGAGAATCTGCTGCCTGCTGAGAAAGGTAAATAGTTACTGAACACTGTCCTATTTAAAACACTTCCTTCATTACTTCATGTGATCATGTCATTTAGCCTACATTTTAGAGCCACCAAAGTCTATATCTACACTTTGCACAGGGGTGAGTACAGTGCTGTACTTACTGTATGTCAAAACATTCATATTCCTGTTTAGTCAACCGACATTATGAATGAGAAACATTTTTGGTGAAGATTAAAGCTTGCCCTTGCCTTCAGACAGCTACCTTGTCTTTATAAAAAGACAGTGTGTGTCCAGTGCCCGGGGTCTGTGAGCCTGAGGTTACCGTCTGGGACTGAGAGACAAAAGGATTCTTTCAGCTCAGTCTCAGCGTGACATCTGTTTCAGTGGCCTGTGAGGCTTCACCCTACCTCTGCTCTCTCTCTCTCTCTCTCTCTCTCTCTGTGTGTGTGTGTGTGTGTGTGTGTGTGTGTGTGTGTGTGTGTGTGTGTGTGTGTGTGTGTGTGTGTGTGTGTGTGTGTGTGTGTGTGTGTGTGTGTGTGTGTGTGTGTGTGTGTGTGTGTGTGCCTTGAGCTGATGAAGTGGAGGCTGTTGTTGTTCTTTATCTCTGTTGTGGACACTGTGCCTGAGGCTCATCTGTCACCCCTGGAGACTACAGTGTGGAGCTACACCAACACTACATCAGAACAGTGGTTGACTCTTATTGTCCCACCCTGCCTGGAATCATAGAGCTCATTTGTGAGAGTTCATCGTTTCTAGAAGCTCTTCAGCACTGAATGGACAATGTTACTGAAGATATGGTTATTGTTTGCTCTTTGTATGTTCCAAATGTATTCCTTCAGCATTTGCCAATCTGAGCCATATTACATAAAATACTATATTGATCTTGTTTTTGATAGATTGTGGTGTTTATTTTTGATATGGGCTTGTCTTTGGCAGCAGGTGCTGTGCGTTGCGATACAGTCTCAGAGAAGCACTAGCTGGTGCCTTTGGTTTGAGGGTGCGAAGCAGCGGTGTTGTCACAGCAGCAGAACCAATCATAGAGTGCTGCTCATCTATCTTTCTCTTTTTATTTTGGTCTCATTCTCCCTCCCCAGTCCCCACACATCTCAGTACTGAAGTTGACTCACAGCAGCAAGGCTCTGGGACCTGCATCACCGCTTCATCCTGATCCTAAAATACACAGGAGGACCGTTTCCTCTCTCCTCTTTTGTTGGAGGGAGATGCGCTAGAGAGAAGGAGAGAGTAATGGAGGTAGATGAGAGAAGGATATAGAGATGAAGAGAGGGGGGTAGAAAGAGAAAGGGAGAGAGGGAGATGAGGGAGAGCTGCTGCGCTCTGGTGATTCAACACCATCAGAGAGCCTGTATGGTGTTGAGTCATGGAGGATTCCACTCCCTCCCACAGCTCTTGGCTGGACCCATGCCATGCCACCATGTCTGACTGTACATACGGCCTCCAGTCCTTCAGGCTGCGCTACCACAGACTGAACAGACAGCCTCCAGTCCTTCAGGCTGCGCTACCACAGACTGAACAGACAGCCTCCAGTCCTTCAGGCTGCACTACCACAGACTGAACAGACAGCCTCCAGTCCTTCAGGCTGCACTACCACAGACTGAACAGACAGCCTCCAGTCCTTCAGGCTGCTCTACCACAGACTGAACAGACAGCCTCCAGTCCTTCAGGCTGCGCTACCACAGACTGAACAGACAGCCTCCAGTCCTTCAGGCTGCTCTACCACAGACTGAACAGACAGCCTCCAGTCCTTCAGGCTGCGCTACCACAGACTGAACAGACAGCCTCCAGTCCTTCAGGCTGCGCTACCACAGACTGAACAGATAGCCTCCAGTCCTTCAGGCTGTGCTACCACAGACCGAACAGACAGCCTCCAGTCCTTCAGGCTGCGCTACCACAGACCGAACAGACAGCCTCCAGTCCTTCAGGCTGCGCTACCACAGACCGAACAGACAGCCTCCAGTCCTTCAGGCTGCGCTACCACAGACTGAACAGACAGCCTCCAGTCCTTCAGGCTGCTCTACCACAGACTGAACAGACAGCCTCCAGTCCTTCAGGCTGCTCTACCACAGACTGAACAGACAGCCTCCAGTCCTTCAGGCTGCTCTACCACAGACTGAACAGACAGCCTCCAGTCCTTCAGGCTGCGCTACCACAGACCGAACAGACAGCCTCCAGTCCTTCAGGCTGCTCTACCACAGACTGAATAGACAGCCTCCAGTCCTTCAGGCTGCGCTACCACAGACTGAACAGACAGCCTCCAGTCCTTCAGGCTGCTCTACCACAGACTGAACAGACAGCCTCCAGTCCTTCAGGCTGCGCTACCACAGACCGAACAGACAGCCTCCAGTCCTTCAGGCTGCGCTACCACAGACCGAACAGACAGCCTCCAGTCCTTCAGGCTGCGCTACCACAGACTGAACAGACAGCCTCCAGTCCTTCAGGCTGCTCTACCACAGACTGAACAGACAGCCTCCAGTCCTTCAGGCTGCTCTACCACAGACTGAACAGACAGCCTCCAGTCCTTCAGGCTGCGCTACCACAGACTGAACAGACAGCCTCCAGTCCTTCAGGCTGCTCTACCACAGACTGAACAGACAGCCTCCAGTCCTTCAGGCTGCGCTACCACAGACTGAACAGACAGCCTCCAGTCCTTCAGGCTGCGCTACCACAGACTGAACAGATAGCCTCCAGTCCTTCAGGCTGTGCTACCACAGACCGAACAGACAGCCTCCAGTCCTTCAGGCTGCGCTACCACAGACCGAACAGACAGCCTCCAGTCCTTCAGGCTGCGCTACCACAGACCGAACAGACAGCCTCCAGTCCTTCAGGCTGCGCTACCACAGACTGAACAGACAGCCTCCAGTCCTTCAGGCTGCTCTACCACAGACTGAACAGACAGCCTCCAGTCCTTCAGGCTGCTCTACCACAGACTGAACAGACAGCCTCCAGTCCTTCAGGCTGCTCTACCACAGACTGAACAGACAGCCTCCAGTCCTTCAGGCTGCGCTACCACAGACCGAACAGACAGCCTCCAGTCCTTCAGGCTGCTCTACCACAGACTGAATAGACAGCCTCCAGTCCTTCAGGCTGCGCTACCACAGACTGAACAGACAGCCTCCAGTCCTTCAGGCTGCTCTACCACAGACTGAACAGACAGCCTCCAGTCCTTCAGGCTGCGCTACCACAGACCGAACAGACAGCCTCCAGTCCTTCAGGCTGCGCTACCACAGACCGAACAGACAGCCTCCAGTCCTTCAGGCTGCGCTACCACAGACTGAACAGACAGCCTCCAGTCCTTCAGGCTGCTCTACCACAGACTGAACAGACAGCCTCCAGTCCTTCAGGCTGCTCTACCACAGACTATTTAGCACAGCAAACTAGACTTCTCACCACACTTCAACAGGTTCTTTGGCAAATGGATGGGGAGTGTCATGTTGACCTACTGTTTTACTCCCAAGCAAAGTTCAGCTCATGGAGAGTTCTCAGAACACCTCGAATGCTGTTTCCCAATGTAAGGGGTTATAAAGTGATAAGGAGCATATTCCTTCTAATCCGTCCTACTATGTTACCAGAAGTTTAGCACATCAAGCTGTTCGCACTTCTCCTCTTATGCTGTTTCCTAATGTAATGAGGTAGAAAGTGATAGGTAGTGCCATTACTAGTCAAATAAGCATATATCCTCTTTGTGTGTCTGCATGTTGCAGTTTGTGCTATTAATGGAGCAAGGTTGTACTGTATGTTGCACACAGATATGATGATGAACTATTAATGTAAATCTATGACACAACCAAGGAGGAGACGATTACCATGGATTAGCATTAGAAAGTCTTGGTAGATAGCTGTGTTTGTGGATCTGTCTTCACGGAATATTGAAAATGGATTTTGAACTGTTAATACTAGACCTCTCTTACTTGACTGTACTATAGTCCTCTTGTGTTTCTAGCAGGTCTCCCCAGTTCCCAGAGCCATATTATCACACTACAGTAGGACATGTAAAAAGAAGTAAATATACAGTATATTTTTTAAACTCTTCCTCAAACCCTGCATGTGGAAATGCAGCATACTGACAGAACAAGCTAATCCTTGTGAGCTCAGCACTGATAAGGAATAGGACTGAGTGTTTCCTCAACACCCTCCCTCTGTCCCTCGCCCAGGTGCGTGAAATTGCGTACTTCTCCCCCACCAGAATAATCAGAGCTTATGCAAAAGAACGGCTACTCTGATCCCAGGCAGTGGCAGAGAGGGAAATAACACTCAACTGGCGATTCACAGCCACCTTTAAGAAATTGAAAGGAATAATAATCATGCCAGCGCATTGTGTTGGGCATTGGAAATGGAACCGGGATTTGAGGAGTACAGGACATAGGTGTCGGTGTTGTTTTCTTGCAACCCAGTGGATGAATGAGGTTTGCATTTATCTAATCATTAATTTAATTAATTGAATACTGCACATTGAATCTTGGATCGATTCATTCATGTTTCCATTTATTATTTCTCCACATCATTCTCCAAGTCATTCATTGATTTGGGTAACTTGTGTAGGTGTTGCTCCTGTAGCCTCCAGTATTTTGATTGAGCCGCTGCTTTAGTGCTACTCTACTGCTCTGCTTTGATGCTCGGGCTGTTGAAGAATAGAAACGTCCCCAGCAGGAAGACTTCTCTAGCACTTACCATTACACCTCTGTCTCTGCTTCTTATCCCTTGTTCAGTCCTCTTTTCCTCCCTAATGGAGTACGGTTCATGTCCTGGTCGCACAAAACCTCCTGGATGAAGAAGCCTTGTTTTTTTATTTCTTCTCCAATGTGAGTGTCATGGTGAATCTCCCTCACACCCAATCAGTGCCCAGCGAGCGGAGGAGCACGGAACAGTCCCCGGTGGTTGCCGTAGCGCTGTGTGTTTATTCTTCAAACAAGGAGCTACTTTTGATGTTTCAGTACAAAGGTCCCCCCCCTAAAGGATTTTCAGTTAGTAGAGGAGTGGGGAGGCAGGGTGGGTTTGGCTTGACAGATGAGATGAGTGCTGCTAGATGGGAAAGAAGATGTTTACCAGGGTACAGACACACGTGGCTTGTGGTGTAATCAGATGATGTAGCTACAGAGGAGCTGCTGGTTTGACGAAGCCCCTGTAAGGACTGTTGATGTGGAGCAGGAAGTACAACATGGTACACTGCACTGAGGACCTGGGGCTATACTTACTGTGATTCAGGGCTTTCTTGTCACACTGGGACCGTATGTGTGTTATTTCAAGTAGTTAGCAATTTATGTTATTCTTCAATAATTCAAACTCCAAAGCAAATCAGGGGGAGAAAAATAGGTTTATTTAGAGAGGACAAATCAAGATGTTGTCAGATGTTCAGTCTTCCCTGTCCTCAGCTTTTCCCCCTCGAACAAAGGAACAGGATGCCCCACCCTAGCCTGGGGTTGACCAATCAGAAGTCCTTGCAGTACAACTTGGCCAATGGCCAAATAACAAGTATCCTGCCCCCGACTCAATGTACAGACCAATGACAACGTGGCACACGTCTCTCTGAGTTCAGGAGTGACATTCCACAGATCCTAAACAGATGATGAACTGAAACCCAACTCCTATTTACAATTCGCTATTGACCATTAGTACTCTAGTTTTTAGTCTTCTCATCCTCTGCGTTGTGTATCTTCTACATATTCCTACACTGCCTTGTTCAGGGTCAGAATGACAGATTTTTACCTTGTCAGCTTGGGGATTCAATCCAGCAAACTTTCAGTTACTGGCCCAACGCTCTAACCACTAGCTTACCTGCCGCCCCTGCGCCAAATACAGGTGTAGACCTTACAGTGAAATGCTTACTTACAAGCCCTTAACCAACAATGCAGTTTTAAGAAAAAATAAGTGTTAAACATTGAATAAATAAAAATGTAAATAAAAAAAATAGAAAATAGAAAAATAACAAATAATTAAATAGCAACAATAAAATAACAGTATGAGGCTATATAAGGGGGTTCCGGGACAGAGTCAATATGCACAGGTTAGTCGTGGTAATTGAGGTAATATATACATGTAGGTAGAGGTAAAGTGACTATGCATAGATAATAAACAGAGAGTAGCAACAGCTTAAAAATGGGGGGGGGGGGGTCAATGTAAATGGTCCTGGTAGCCATTTTGATTAATTGCTCAGCAGTCTTATGGCTTGGGGGTAGAAGCTGTTAAAGAGCCTTTTGGACCTGGACTTGGCGCTCCGGTACCGCTTGCCGTTTGGTAGCATAGAGAACAGTCTATGACTGGGTTGGCTGGAGTGTTGCAGCTGTAGAACTTTTTGAGGATCTGAGGACCCATGCCAAATATTTTCAGTCTCCTGAGGGGGAATAGGCATTGTCGTGCCCTCTTCACAACTGTCTTGGAAAACGTGACAGTTCGTTGGTGATGTGGACACCAAGGAACTTGAAGCTCTCAACCTGCTCCACTACCGCCCCGCCGATGAGAATGGGGATGTGCTCGGCCCTCCTTTTCCTCTAGTCCACGATCATCTCCTTCATATATATACAGTATATTAACATATTTGCCCAATTTGAGTTACTATAAAAAAATGCATGACATTTTTTCTGTGCTCTGATTGAGAAAAATAGTTTTTTGTAGAGGACCTCGGGCTGCATATATGCTACAGTATGCTTAGGATACTTCACTTACAATGTACTGATAGACAGTCACAGACATAGTTAGATAGAGCGAGACAGTCGTACTGGAAATCCCCCAAATCATCGGTTCAGACTGTTGAGCACATTAACTCACTTTGGTGGATATTGTGAACTGCATAAAATCAGTGCTCATCTCACTGTCATTTCTCTGTGCATGATTTGAATGAGCAGGGCGCATTTCTTTCAATTTTCGCCTGAAATGACATACCCAAATCTAGCTGCCTGTAGCTCAGGCCATGAAGCAAGGATGTTCTCGCCTTACCATGATTAAATGCAGTGATACGTGCTTTCAGCTTTGCGCGAATGGGGAAGGTTTTAGTAGTCACAGTGGATACAACATCTCCTATACACTTCCTTATAAACTCGCTCACCGAGTCAGCGTATACGTCAATGTTAATATCTGAGGCTACCCGTAAATATCCCAGTCCACGTGATCGAAGCAATCTTGAAGCGTTGAATCCGATGGGTCAGACCAGCAATGAATAGACCTAAGCATGGGCGCTTCCTGTTTTAGTTTCCGCCTATAGGAGGGGAGCAACCAGATGGAGTCATGGTCAGATTTGCCAAAAGGAGGGCGGTGGAGGGCCTTGTATGCATCGCGGAAGTTAGAGTAGCAATGTTCATTTGTGTTACTCGCTTGTGTACAGCAATTGACATGCCGATAGAATTTAGGTAGCCTTGTTCTCAAATTATCTTTGTTAAAATCCCCAGCTACAATAAATACAGCCTCAGGATATATGGTTTCCAGTTTGCACAAAGTCCAGTAAAGTTCCTTGATGACCGTCTTGGTATCCGCTTGCGAGAGGATATACACGGTTGTGACGATAACCAAGGAGAGTTCTCTTGGGAGATATTTGATTGTGAGGAATTCTAGGTCAGGTGAACAAAAATACTTGAGTTCCTGTATGTTGTTAAAATTACAC
Source organism: Oncorhynchus nerka (assembly GCF_034236695.1). NCBI lineage: Eukaryota > Metazoa > Chordata > Actinopteri > Salmoniformes > Salmonidae > Oncorhynchus > Oncorhynchus nerka. Next base: position 31,399,100 of record NC_088408.1, read on the forward strand.
CATGAGCTGTTAATCATGAAACATACACCACCGCCCTTCTTCTTACTGGAGAGACGTTTATTCCTGTCGGCATGATGCACTGAAAATCCCATTTGCCGTTGAGACTCCGACAGCGTGTCCCCAGCTAGCCATGTTTCCATGAAACAGAGTATGCTACAATCCCGGATATCTCGTTGGAAAGCAACTCTTGCCCTTTCTGGGCAAGCTAAAGCCAAATTCATAAAATCACTACTAGGTGGCTAGTAACTCAAATCAAATCAAATGTATTTATATAGCCCTTCTTAGATCAGCTGATATCTCAAAGTGCTGTACAGAAACCCAGCCTAAAACCCCAAACAGCAAGCAATGCAGGTGTAGAAGCATGTAGTATTACAGAGAAACAACAACAACAACAAAAATATATATATATAAATATATTGTTTTTTTACAGGACACATCTGAGGGGGCATGTGCCCCTGTGCCCCCTATGGGCATTACACCTCTGTTCCAACCATTGTCTTGATCAATATGATCCTCTAGTATAGTCTGCACATTGTCAGTCTACACATTATCAGTCTTCACATTATCAGTCTACACTTTGCCCATACTTTTTATGTCATTGTATCTTGTTCTACCTCTCTTAGTAGGCTATAAGAGTGAGTAAGGCATGTCTGAGCTTAGTGTTCATGATCCCATGACTCTTCCAGAAGAGGTGTGAGGAGCAGAGCAGGTCCCTGCATATTTCTGCTTTGTCCCTGGACACTAGACCAAAGGGGCTAGCAGCAGCATACTGCCTAGACATTTGCACTTCAGAGTGTTGATATATTCCTGATATATTCTAGGATGAAGGGTCTAGTAGCAGAATATTGCAGAGATACCAGTCGGCTACTTAATTGTCAAGTGCCATCTGAAGTCACGCTAGCTCATGCTATATAGACACAGAGTTTTGATTCTGTTTCATTCCTATTACTCTGGGGTATAGTGGTCATGGCTTTCACCGGAATGGATTGCAATAGAATTCTAAACCCAAGACATTTCGTACAGTAAAACAAGAGTGGTCAGCAGACTTTGATCTTCAGAACATGGACAATGTTTAACCTGATTAGAAACCGGTTTTCCTGATTTACTCTATCTTCAAGCATGTCAAATATTTGCTGAGGTGCTGAGTAGAAAAAATAAGTCAGACAAGACTTTGGAGTTACTGTATGATGGACTGTCAAAGCAGTGGCAACTCTGTATCTTTATAATGAAAACATACATTTCTGTGAAATCAGTTGTAAATGTATGTTTGTGAAGAAATTCTGCTTGGTCCCTAAGACTCCCTAAACTTCTACAGATGCACCATTGAGAGCATCCTGTTGGGCTGTATCACCGCCTGGTACGGCAATTGTAAGATTCGCAACCGCAGGGCTCTCGAGAGGGTGGTGCGGCCAGCCCAGCGCATCATTGAGGGCACACTGCCTGCCCTCCAGGACATCTACAACACCCGTTGTCGCAGGAAGGCCAAGAAGATCATCAAGGAACTCTGCCTCAAAGCTGGGACTGAGAGACTGATAAACAGCTTCTATCTCCAGGCTATCAGGCTGTTAAACAGTCACCACTAGCCTGCCTCCACCCAGTACCCTGCCCTGAACCATAGTCATTGTTACTAGCCGACTACCACCCAGTACTCTACCCTGCACCTTAGAGACTGCTGCCCTATGTACATAGAGTCATTGAACACTGCTCACTTTAATAATGTTTACATACAGTTTTACCACTTTATATGTATACTGAACAAAAATATAAATGCAACATGCAACAATTTCAAAGATTTTACTGAGTTACAGTTCATTTAAGGAAATCAGTCAATTGAAATAAATTAATTAGGCCCTAATCTATTGATTTCACATGACTGGGAATCCAGATATTCATCTGTTGGTCACAGATACCTTAAAACAAGGTAGGGGCGTGGATCAGAAAACCAGTCCGAATCCCCTGTGACCACCTTATGCAGCGCGACACATCTCCTTCGCATAGAGTTGATCGGGCTGTTGAATGTGGCCTGAGGAATGTTGTCCCACTCCTCTTCAATGGCTGTGCGAAGTTGCACATCGATCCAGAGCTTCCCAAACATACTAAATGGGTGACATGTCTGGTGAGTATGCAGGTCATGGAAGAACTGGGGCATTTTCAGCTTCCAGGAATTGTGTACAGATCTTTGCAACATTACCATGCTGAAATATGGGGCGATGGCAGCAGATGAATGGCACGAAAATGGGCCTAAAAATCTCGTCATAGTATATCTGTCTATTCAAATTGCCATCGATAAAATACAATTGTGTTCATTGTCTGTAGCTTATGCCTGCCCATACCATTACCCCACCGCCACCATGGGGCACTCTGTTCACAACGTTGACATCAGCAAACCGCTCGCCCACACAACGCCATATACATGGTCTGCGGATGTGAGGCCAGTTGGACGTACTGCCAAATTCTCTAAAACAACATTGGAGGCAGCGTATGGTAGAGAAATTAACATTCAACTATCTGGCAACAGCTCTGGTGAACATCCCTGTAGTCAGCATGCCATTGCACTCTACCTCAAAACTTGAGACATCTGTGGTATTGTTTTGTGTGACAAAACTGCACATTTTAGAGTGGCCATTTATTGTCCTCAGCACAAGGTGCACCTGTGTAATGAGCATGCTGTTTAATCAGCTTCTTGATAAGCCACACCTGTCAGGTGGATGGATTATCTTGGCAAATGAGAAATGCTCACTAACAGGGATGTAAACCCATTTGTGCACAACATTTGAGAGAAATAAGCTTTTTGTGCATATGGAACATTTATGGGATCTTTTATTTCAGCTCAAGAAACATGGGACCAACACTTTACATTCCAAGTTTATGTTTTTGTTCAGTATACTATATTCTAGTCATGGCTCATCCTTTTTAACTACTGCTATTCACTATTTTCTATTCACATACTGTCACAAATGTCTATACACACCACTCACAAACATATACAGTATATTATTTATATACCAGACTCATTTCTTGCAATTGTATCAATTTTGCCATGAGGTTTTGTGCTCTGCATTTATTCGACATAGCTCATTCTAATATTTCTACTAGGCTGTTTATACACACCGCATAGTTCACTCTAGTATATCTACTGCTGTACATACCCTTCCTAGTATCTCTGGTGTAAATTCGTATAGATACAGATTGCATTTGGATTACAGTTACACTGTTATTTGGGTTGTTATTGGATTGGTTTAGAAATGTTTTGATTTCTTGTTATGCTTTCTGTTTAAAACATTTTTTAAGGTATTATTTGTGTACCTGTTTGACATTTTACTGCAGTCTTAGGAGCTGGTAACATACATAGCGTCTGCTAAACTGTGTAGGTGACCAATAAACTTTGATTTGATTTGACGTGTATGCACGTGTACACTAATGGTCTACAGAGGCGTTTCAGTCTAGCCTTTGTGGACAACTTTTCATCTACCCGCAAAATTTGACAAACTAAATGTACTGTGGCTTGATCTCCTCCCAGGTCTCAGAGGAATACGTATCTTTTAAAGAGAAAATATGTATAATTATTTGCCGCACTTAATTACCGTTGCTGTTGTAAGGGGAGAGACAGTAATTGGAGAGTAGGAGCTCTTTTGATCTCTGGCGACAGCAGAAGACACTTTCTGCTGCTTAAATGGGAGCTATATCCAGGTTAGTCATGAGCACAAAGGAGCTAGGAAGAGCAATATTTCATACATGATTGTATATCTGTTACCAGATGACCTTTAGTTAGTTTCAACCCCTTTTCTACATCAAGTTACCAAGAGGAATTGATTGTATTCATTCCATAATGAACATACTGCTACTGTATAATTATGAACATGAATACTGAATAAAGGACCTTACACTGTCATGGCCCTTGACACGAGATGAGTTTGCTGGGTTTTGTCTTTGGCCACAGTTAGTAAACCCTGTTTCTTCCATTTCATGTTTGGTCTGTTTTTAGCCTTTCTCTCTCAGCTATGATAGCAGTTCAAACCCAGGCAGGATTTTAGGAGCAGAAGGGGTATGATCTCTGAAAATGAAACTTCTAAGTCTGTCTAAAACGTATTTTTGAACCGTATGATCCTCTGGTTCCGTTGTACTGGGAGCGTACTGAAGGCTACATCATAAGGGGCCCTTGTTCTGTTGAGGGATGTATAATCACCGTTAAGTGGTGCTAATTGGCTGTTGCAAGCGACCCGCCGTCGAGTGGCATGACGATAACTCCACAGCCTAATAACTTCACAGTCAGCAAGCAGAGAATGAGGGAAGGACTGTCAAGGAGAGGGAGAAGAGGATGAGAGTGGAGTAGAGGAGAGTGGGTGCTAGCTCTGTAGATCGCCTGAGTGGAGTAGAGGACCAGCAGTCGGTCCACAGCAGCAGCAGCAGCCCTCTCTCATTAACTGTGTGCTGTAGAGAGCCTGCCTCCTCGTGTTGCTCTGCTCTCCCTCCCAGGGGGGCGCCTCAAAAGTCACACTTGAAAAGGACTCTGGCCTCTTGAACTGTTGCTGAATGGGGCCCTCGCAGACATCAGCTCGAATTGGCCAACAGGTTAAACCCTGCTTTGCCACTGTCTGGGGCTGTGGAGTGGATTGGCTCTAGCTTGCAGCAGTGGCTGTTATTGGAATATTGGCTTGGCATGTTAGAGGGAAATGTGGGTGTTTGTATTGCATTGGAATGAATGAGATGGAATTAAAGATAGTATGTAGTGTGGGGTGTAAATGTAAAGAGTGATCTTTGGAAGAAAGAAAAACCTTGCAGTAGCTCTGCAGCAGACGTACAATAGGTGTTGCTGGTGTGTATGTGTCACCTTCTGGGCTTCCTCTCCTTTTTGGAGTAAAGATAGAGAGAGAGAGATGCACAAACGGCCTCAGTTAGTTCTTACTTCTTACAGATAGCTACAAGTTGACTTCTCGTCGAGGAGTCGAGTCGTGGAGATATCAGAATATGTATGAGTCCCGGGGTGGTCAGATGTGGAAGACAGGGAGGGAGGAACCCTTCAGGGCTCAAATCCCAGAGACAGAGCCCTGATCCTAGCCTCGCTCGTCCCAGATGAGCCCCGAGCTCCACACAGCTGGATCAACCCTATACCCTCTATATTCAGAACCGCATTCCTTTAAAGATTAGAGAGGATCTCATGTTAAATACTGTTGAAGTAATATGGCTACAGGTTCATCTGCCTCACCTAAAGCCCATTCTGGTGGGAAGCTGCTATAGACCACCAAGTGCTAACAGTCAATATCTGGATAATGTGTCGTGGAAATGCTTACACAGGGACACTCGATGTCAATCCTAAATTCATCATTGTTTATTGTCAGCATGCTGGAGAGGCTCCAACTAACTTGATGCACCATCGTGAACGTCTGTCAGGAGCTCTCACTGGGCAGTCCCGTTTAGTCCCCCCCCCCTCCGCCCCTCATATCTTTACCAGGCACAGGCAGGAACCAAGGATTGTTTATGACACCAAAGACAAGATGCACAAAGTAAACTTTCCTTCGCATGTGTGACATATATTTTCCGGGTGATTGACATATTGACTGGCTTTCATCAAGCTGCCCACTCAAGAAAAAGCTTCAAACGGTAACTAGTGCCTGCAACCTGGTTCAGGATATCAGGGTAGTGACAAACAGCACAGGAATGAAATCATCAACATGTATTTATCACATCTTTACTAATGCTGCAGAAAGAAACGTGCTTTAAAGCCGTATCCACATCCATAGGATGTACTGTAGTGATCACAATATAATAGCCATATCTAGGAAAACCAAAGTTCCAAAGGCTGGGCCTAATATAGTGTATAAGAGGTCAAACAAAAAGTTTTGTAGTGATTCTTATGTTGATTATGTAAAGAATATTTGCTGGTCTGTGGTGTGTAATGAGGAGAAACCAGACGCTGCACTATTCCAGGTACTAATAAGCGCGCACTCATTAAGAAAATAACTGTAAAAAAAACGTTAAATCCCCTTGGATTGGTGAGGAATTTAAAACGTGTTTTGTTGAGAGTGATTTGGGATAAGGTATGGTATATAACTCTGGCAGCACAACCGATTGGCAAACGTACTGCAAATAAAAAGAAGACGAAACTATTCTATGAAACAATAAGGCAAACTCGGCTTCATCATTCATTGAATCAGATGTCTCATTCATCACAAAAGCCACTGATATTGCAAACTACTTTCATTATTTTTTCATTGGCAAGATTAGCAAACTTAGGCATGATACTGTATGCCAGCAACAAATGCTGACACTACACATCCAAGTATATCTGACCAAATTATGAAAGACAAGCAGAGTAATTTTGAATTCCGTAAAGTGAGTGTGAGGAAGTGAAAAAAATGATTGTTGTCTATCAACAATGACAAGCCACCAGGGTCTGACAACCTGGTTGGAAAATGACTGAAGGTAATAGAGTACGATATTGCCACTCCTACTTGCCATATTTCAATGACCTTTTACTAGGGCTGTTACTGGGGCTGTGGCTGTCACAACATTCTGTCAGCCGGTCTCACGGTAATTGACCGTTAATTAACATAAACACATTTAGCATCTCCTGGCTTCCACAGGTGCAGACCTTTGGAACATCTACATATTAAAAAGTCTAATAAATCCATGTAATACAGCCTACATCTTCACAATAAATCCATTATTTAATTTAGACAGGTCTAAAGAATCATGATATGAAGAAAATGTAGTCTATTTCAGAACAAAATAGCATACTCTGAGTTGTCCTTATGTTAGGTCCTGATGTCCGTAAGCCATATGGCTGTGGGCTACACTAGTTCATTTAGCAGACACGATTTGCTTAGAATTCCGCATTATTTTATAGTATGAAGAATACAATTGAACAAAGCTAAACAAAATATAAAGGATCTTGCACACATGCAGCTATTCTGTGTTGAGTAGCTAACAAAGAAATAGGAATTCCTATATGCTTAATTTAGAGTTATTAATGTAACATTAGTTGTTCTACAAACATTGAGCTATATCTTTTGATTTTGATTGATTAATACATTTATAAGGCTGTGTGATGCAACTCTAATGATATGATTTGAAACAAGTCGCTTGAAAGGCCTGAGCTCTGTACACACTACACTACACACTGTACACACAGTCACATTCACAATCTGACCAGCACTTGAAAGGCCTGAGCTCTGCTTTATGTTTCACGCAGGCTGTACACACTACACTACACACTGTACACACAGTCACATTCACAATCTGACCAGCACTTGAAAGGCCTGAGCGCTGCTTTATGTTTCGCGCAGGCTGTACACACTACACTACACACTGTACACACAGTCACATTCACAATCTGACCAGCACTTGAAAGGCCTGAGCGCTGCTTTATGTTTCACGCAGGCTGTACACACTACACTACACACTGTACACACAGTCACATTCACAATCTGACCAGCACTTGAAAGGCCTGAGCGCTGCTTTATGTTTCGCGCAGGCTGTACACACTACACTACACACTGTACACACAGTCACATTCACAATCTGACCAGCACTTGAAAGGCCTGAGCGCTGCTTTATGTTTCGCGCAGGCTGTACACACTACACTACACACTGTACACACAGTCACATTCACAATCTGACCAGCACTTGAAAGGCCTGAGCTCTGCTTTATGTTTCACGCAGGCTGTACACACTACACTACACACTGTACACACAGTCACATTCACAATCTGACCAGCACTTGAAAGGCCTGAGCGCTGCTTTATGTTTCGCGCAGGCTGTACACACTACACTACACACTGTACACACAGTCACATTCACAATCTGACCAGCACTTGAAAGGCCTGAGCGCTGCTTTATGTTTCGCGCAGGCTGTACACACTACACTACACACTGTACACACAGTCACATTCACAATCTGACCAGCACTTGAAAGGCCTGAGCGCTGCTTTATGTTTCGCGCAGGCTGTACACACTACACTACACACTGTACACACAGTCACATTCACAATCTGACCAGCACTTGAAAGGCCTGAGCGCTGCTTTATGTTTCGCGCAGGCTGTACACACTACACTACACACTGTACACACAGTCACATTCACAATCTGACCAGCACTTGAAAGGCCTGAGCGCTGCTTTATGTTTCGCGCAGGCTGTACACACTACACTACACACTGTACATACAGTCACATTCACAATCTGACCAGCACTTGAAAGGCCTGAGCGCTGCTTTATGTTTCGCGCAGGCTGTACACACTACACTACACACTGTACACACAGTCACATTCACAATCTGACCAGCACTTGAAAGGCCTGAGCGCTGCTTTATGTTTCGCGCAGGCTGTACACACTACACTACACACTGTACACACAGTCACATTCACAATCTGACCAGCACTTGAAAGGCCTGAGCGCTGCTTTATGTTTCGCGCAGGCTGTACACACTACACTACACACTGTACACACAGTCACATTCACAATCTGACCAGCACTTGAAAGGCCTGAGCGCTGCTTTATGTTTCGCGCAGGCTGTACACACTACACTACACACTGTACACACAGTCACATTCACAATCTGACCAGCACTTGAAAGGCCTGAGCGCTGCTTTATGTTTCGCGCAGGCTGTACACACTACACTACACACTGTACACACAGTCACATTCACAATCTGACCAGCACTTGAAAGGCCTGAGCGCTGCTTTATGTTTCGCGCAGGCTGTACACACTACACTACACACTGTACACACAGTCACATTCACAATCTGACCAGCACTTGAAAGGCCTGAGCGCTGCTTTATGTTTCGCGCAGGCTGTACACACTACACTACACACTGTACACACAGTCACATTCACAATCTGACCAGCACTTGAAAGGCCTGAGCGCTGCTTTATGTTTCGCGCAGGCTGTACACACTACACTACACACTGTACACACAGTCACATTCACAATCTGACCAGCACTTGAAAATGCCTAGAATTTCTCAGCAGCATGTCACGGGATTCTTCCTGGGAAGGAGAGGAGGACCAAAATGCGAGGCGTGGTTTGTGTTCATCTTGATATTTAATAAAGAAAACACTGAACACTGAAACACACTATACAAAAACAATGAACGAAATAACGACCGTGAAGCTAAATGAGACCTGTGCTGACACAAGCAATCAACATAGACAATCACCCACAAACAAACAGTGAAACCCAGGCTACCTAAGTATGATTCTCAATCAGAGACAACTAATGACACCTGCCTCTGATTGAGAACCATACTAGGCCGAAACATACAAATCCCCAAATCATAGAAAAACAAACATAGACTGCCCACCCCAACTCACCCCAACTCACGCCCTGACCATACTAAAGAAATACAAAACAAAGGAAATAAAGGTCAGAACGTGACACAGCATCCCCTTTGTGTGGCCATAATGCACCCTAAAAAAATCCATGCCTTTTGTGGCTAGTGGCCGTTGTGCCCTTCTCCCTGAGTGCTGCGGCTCCATCATGTGAACTGGTCTTTCTCACAGGTTACAAGTAAACCTGTAAATATAGTCATTTACAACATTAACAATGTCTACACTGTATTTCTGATCAAATCTATGTTATTTTATTGGATTTTTTTTTGGTTTATGTGTTCATAATGTACTTTGTGTTGTAGGTTCAATTCCGTTATGCCTGGTATATTAGCATGGGAGCGGTTCATAATGTTTGTCTGCGTTCAGCAGGAGTTTAGCCAGCGACAACAAGGGTAGTGACTTGATGGATGGGGGCTGAGAATTAGCGGGGGTAATTAAAAGGTTAGCGTGATTATTTGTGTTTTAATGAGCGTGGCGGCGTGTCGTGTGTGTGTGTGTGTGTGTGTGTGTGTGTGTGTGTGTGTGTGTGTGTGTGTATATAGTTCTGTTTGAGGAGCAGTTACTCCATCACCTGTAGTTGAAGAGCTCCTCCTCTGTGCTCCAATATATTTTTATGTTATTAGGAAGTACTGTATGTAGTGCTGTGAAGAATGTAGTCCAGGTGTTTCAGACAGGGCTCCAGTTGTGCCTGTAGTGTGTTAAATATTCATGAACATCTGAAGGGCTTCGGGAATAGCATTAAACATAGATACAGTTGAAGTCGGAAGTTTACATACACCTTAGCCAAATAAATTTAAACTCAGTTTTTCACAGTACCTGACATTTAATCCTAGTAAAAATTCCCTGTCTTAGGTCAGTTAGGATCACCACTTTATTTTAAGAATGTGAAATGTCAGAATAATAGCAGAGAGAATGATTCATTTCAGCTTTTATTTCTTTCATCACATTCCCAGTGGGTCAGAAGTTTACATACACTCAATTAGTATTTGGTAGCATTGCCTTTAAATTGTTTAACTTGGGTCAAACGTTTTGGGTAGCCTTCCACAAGCTTCCCACAATACGTTAGGTGAATTTTGGCCCATTCCTCCTGACAGAGCTGGTGTAACTGAGTCAGGTTTGTAGGCCTCCTTGCTCAAACACAATTTTTCAGTTCTGCCCACACATTTTGCGTGATTCATGTCATAATCATACCCACAAAGTGCTTTAAATCTCTTCAGAGCAGACTCAATTTAAACCACAGCTTTAATTTTTGACTTACAACTTTCTTTGGGAAGGCTCCAAGCTGCTTCCAAAATCTTAATTTCACACAGCGTTAATTTCACCACATGAAAGATGAGGCTCGGCTCGGCGCTGGCTCTTTGGGGAGCGAGATGCTGTATGTGGTGCCACTAGCACTAATGACTACTCTGTAATATCGGTGTTCACTCTTTGCCAGACTCTAACCATGTTTGGAGCTCTGCTCTAATGACTATCTGCTGCTGTTGGATTCATTCATGTGACTGATGGAGGTTTGCCATCTTGTGTTTAACCACACTCACTAATCTTCTCTGCTATCTAAAATACAACATTTGGTCTTACTGAGCAATACATGATGTAGCTTATGTTGAAGGTTTCAAAACCCTGATGATGAGGTTGCTGTGTCACATCTTGCCATTTTGATTACATTTGATAAAACCTAGGTACAGTAATGCTTAGACACATGACATGGCACAATAACAATTAAGTTTAGGATAATTGCCAATGTATTGACATAAGTCATTATCCATGCATAACCTCATGAAGCCTTGCGTGTAATTGTCTCCCCCTCCCCCCCCCCCTTAAAAGACCTAGATGCACTATTGTAAAGTGGCTGTTCCACTGGATGTCATAAGGTGAAAACACCAATTTGTAAGTCGCTCTGGATAAGAGCGTCTGCTAAATGACTTAAATGTATGATGTAAATGTCTCAAGCTATCTGTGATTGCCGAAGAGATAGTGTCTTTCAAAAGCTGTAGAAGCCTGGCTAGCACGCAAGGTTACCGTTACGATGGATTATTGTGTATGTTTAATGTCAAATGGTGATGAATAATCTGTGAATGAGGAGATGTAAAATGACCTCTCTCAAGAGCATTTCTCTTTTGACCCCCCTCTTCTCCCTCCCCTTCTCTCACCCCCCCCCCTCCCCCCCTCCCCACTCCCTCATTCTCTCCCTGCCAGTTGGTGCTTCCAGAGTACTCTATCCATGGGCTGTTCTGTATCATGTTCCTGTGTGCCCAGGAGTGGCTGACAGTAGGCCTCAACATCCCCCTCCTCTTCTACAACACATGGAGGTAACTATCGAAGCTGGACCAGTCTACTTTGTGTTTCTCTCATTTGTAAGATATCATGAATTCAGTGTGGTGCCCAGAAGATAAGCACTGATATTGAAATATTCACGAGACATTCATAGACAAAGGCCAACATAAAACATGGACATAAATTTGACTGACAAAGTAGAGTTTAGTGGAGTCTGCCGTCATTGTAAATATGAACAGATTGTTTTGTCTCTGCGCAACAAAGGGACAAACAGTCTTTCAATACCTTGCGTTTTTGTTAGAAATCCTTTGTAAAAATCTATAGAGCTTTTCAAAAGTTACCGCAATAAAGAAAAATATTGTATTTTTTAAATGAATTGAACACTTCAATAAGTTGAAATTGTAATTTGACAGACAGGCTGTATGTGACTTTGGTAATGATTATCTGATATCTGTAACGATCATCTGTGGTGGAAGAAGGTGAGGACCAAAGCGCAGCGTGGTAAGTGTTAATGTTTTTTAATAAAGTAATGAACAATGAACAAAACAATAAACGTGAGAAATCAAACCGAAACAGTCCCGTGTGGCACAAACACTAACACGGAAAATAAACACCCACAACTCAAAAGTGAAACCAGGCTACCTAAGTATGATTCTCAATCAGGGGCAACGATTGACAGCTGCCTCTGATTGAGAACCATACCAGGCCGAACACAGCAATCCCAAATCAATAGAATAAAGAACATAGACAACCCACCCAACTCACGCCCTGACCATACTAAAACAAAGACATAATAAAAGAACTAAGGTCAGAACGTGACAATATCACAATGTCACGGCTCCCTCCCATTAACACGTTATATTCTTTTTTTCTTTTGGCTTGTTGTTGTTTCGTTATTTGATGTGAATCACTTGCAGAACTCTGTGATTGTTTTGCTCAGCCGGTTGAAGTTACGCAGCAGTGCTCTCTGACTCATTAATTGCAGACTGCCAGATGCCCAGTGGCTACAGATGCTGTTCTCTCTGCACAGCTGAGAGGAGACAGGGAGAGATGGAAAGAGAGAGAGAGAGAGAGAGAGAGAGAGAGAGAGAGAGAGAGAGAGAGAGAGAGAGAGCGCGCAAGAGCGAGAGAAAGAGAAAGAAATAAAGAAAGAAAAGAGTGAACGAAAGAGAGGTGGAGATATGGGGGTGGGAGACGCACAGCAGCTATAGATCTGTCCGTCTGATTTCCTTCCCAGTGAGTACAGCTGATGCCTAATGTCTTCAGCTCGTCCCCCTCCTCCTTTATCAGCCCCCACATGCAGCAGGGGCTCAGTGACACATAGCCACATCAACAGGGGAGATTTTTAGATTTAGGTTTAGCAGCAGCAACACAGTGGAACAGAGCATCACTACCTGTGTAAAGCAGACACAAACTGTTTATTATTATTATTTATTTCACCTTTATTTAACCAGGTAGACTAGTTGAGAACAAGTTCTCATTTACAACTGCGACCTGGCCAAGATAAAGCAGTGCGACACAAACAACAACACAGAGTACAAAGGTACAGTCAATAACACAATATAAAAGTCTATATATATACAGTGTGTGCAAATGAGGAAGGATAAGGGAGGTAAGTCAATAAATAGGCCATAGTGGTGAAATAATTGCAAGTAGAGATATTGGGGTGCAAAGGAGAAGATAAAAAATAACAATATGGGGATGAGGTAGTTGGGTGGGCTATTTACAGATGGGCAATGTACAGGTGCAATGATCTGTAAGCTGCTCTGACAACTGATGCTTAAAGTTAGTGAGGGAGATATGTGTCTCCAGCTTCAGTGATTTTTGCAATTTGTTCCAGTAATAGGCAGCAGAGAACTGGAAGGAAAGGCGGCCAAAGTAGGAATTGGCTTTGGGGACGACCAGTGAAATATACCTGCTGGAGCTCGTGCTATGGGTGGGTGCTACTATGGTGACCAGTGAGCTGAGATAAGGCGGGGCTTTACCTAGCAAAGACTTATAGATGACCTGGTGCCAGTGGGTTTGGCGACGAATATGAAGCGAGGGCCAGCCAACGAGAGCATACAGGTCGCAGTGGTGGGTAGTATATTGGGCTTTGGTGACAAAACGGATGGCACTGTGATAGACTGCATCCAATTTGCTGAGTAGAGTGTCGGAGGCTATTTTGCAAATGACATCGCCGAAGTCAAGGATCGGTAGGATAGTCAGTTTTACGAGGGCATGTTTGGCAGCATGAGTGAAGGATGCTTTGTTGCAAAATAGGAAGCCAATTCTAGATTTAACTTTGGATTGGATATGTTTGATGTGGGTCTGGAAGGAGAGTTTACAGTCTAACCAGGCACCTAGGTATTTGTAGTTGTCCACATACAAGTCAGAACCGTCCAGAGAAGTGATGCTGGATGGGCGGGCAGGTGCGGGCAGCGATCGGTTGAAGAGCATGCATTTAGTTTTATTTGCATTTAAGAGCAGTTGGAGGCCACGGAAGGAGAGTTGTATGGCATTGAAGCTCATCTGGAGGTTAGTTAACACAGTGTCCAAAGAATGGCCAGAAGTATACAGAATGGTGTCGTCTGCGTAGAGGTGGATCAGAGAATCACCAGCACCAAGAGCGACATCATTGATGTATACAGAGAAAAGAGTCAGCCCGAGAATTGAAGCCTGTGGCACCCCCATAGAGACTGCCAGAGGTCCGGACAACAAGCCCTCCGATTTGACACACTGAACTCTGTCTGAGAAGTAGTTGGTGAACCAAACGAGGCAGTCATTTGAGAAACCAGTCTGCTGATAAGAATGCGATGATTGACAGAGTCGAAAGCCTCGGCCAGGTCGATGAATACGGCTGCACAGTATTGTCTTTTATCGATGGCGGTTATGATATCGTTTAGGACCTTGAGCGTGGCTGAGGTGCACCCATGACCAGCTTGGAAACCAGATTGCATAGCGGAGAAAGTATGCTGGGATTCGAAATGGTCGGTGATCTGTTTGTTCACTTGGCTTTCGAATACCTTAGAAAGGCAAGGTAGGATAGATATAGGTCTGTAGCAGTTTGGGTCTAGAGTGTCTCCCCCTTTGAAAATGGGGATAACTGCGGCAGCTTTCCAATCTTTGGGGATCTCAGACGATACGAAAGAGAGGTTGAACAGGCTAGTAATAGGGGTTGCAACAATTGCAGCGGATAATTTTAGAAAGAGAGGGTCCAGATTGACTAGCCCAGGTGATTTGTACGGGTCCAGATTGACTAGCCCAGGTGATTTGTAGGGATCCAGATTGACTAGCCCAGGTGATTTGTAGGGGTCCAGATTGACTAGCCCAGGTGATTTGTAGGGGTCCAGATTTGTAGGGGTCCAGTTTTTGCAGCTCTATCAGAACATCAGCTATCTGGATTTGGGTACTGCAGATGAAAAGTGGTGGCTACATTTATGTGAAAAATGTCTCAGTTTAAGGCCAATTCCATATAGCCTCATCATAAGAGGACCATTACGCATTCCCAAAAGTGTGGTTGGCTTCCAATGCCTCCAAAATGTGCCAGTGAAACTAATGCCTCTGGCTCTTAGTGCCCAGCAGAGCACCTCACTAGTCAGACTGAGCTGGTCTCTCCCCCCCAGCTGGGTCCACTGGAAGCGCACTGCTAAAGTAGAAGGGATCCCTCTGTCTGCTAAATGACTTAAATGTAAATGTAAATGTCTCTCTGTGTTGAGACTGAACTCACCCTGGTAGCAGACACAGACATAGACAGCTGCACCCCTGTCCCCACTATGCCCCCACCATTTCCCCCTCACTGTCTTTCTCTATCAACCTCCACCTGGGTCCCTCTCTCTGTGCCTGTACCTCTCTCTTCTTCAGGTAGTGTGAGAGGTAGTGGAGCTGAGGTTACAGACAGCCCCCCCGATGGGAGAGGTACAGATGTGTTAATGGAATGGGCTGAATGTTTATTATTGACTAACCTTTATTTTACCAGGTACATTAAGCTGACTGAAAACACATTCTCACGCACATTCTCATTTATACTGTAGCAATCTTGTTCCACATGAATTTCAAAAACCCGGTCATCATTTCTTTAAGTCTGTCTATAGTACAAATGACTTATAAACCATTATTGAATAGTTTGTTGCCCATTAGCAAACTATTGGTAAATCATTATAAACCATCTGTTCATGTATCTATTTACATAAGTAAATACATGGACCTATGTTCATAAACCATGCATTACAACTACCACTACTACCTGTAGTCATGCACAACATAATCATACTAATCATGAACAGTCAGATGTTTCATGTAAAGAGGGTGTCCCCCCTACTCATCCTCCATCTCTCCATTCTTCCTTTCATCTTCCCTTCTGTCTCTACGGGTCAACTACCCCTCGTGTGTCGTGTCCCTATTCGGTAGGTACTTCCACAGCCCCACAGACACTAAGGAGCTCCTCTACGACCCAGCCTCGGTCATGAACGGGGACACGCTCAAGTTCTGCCAAAAAGAGGCCTGGTGCAAGATGTCCTTCTTCGTCCTCTCCTTCTTCTACTATCTCTACTGGTGAGTGACGAAGGCATTTTCCACTGTGTTTTTTGGTAAGGTGTTAAGATGCAGACAACGATCATCTTTCACCTCAAAGTGACTAACTACAGTATAGTTGTTACTCCTTTTCAGGGCTGTTACATGCGGTATTGGCTGTTTAAAGTTTAAAGATCCCAAGTGTAGATTTCTACTGGGCCTCAACCAGCATCTGAATTCACAAGGACATTATGTCCTTTCAGTATGCTATGCAGCCAGCAGTGAGCCTCCTAGATACCTGTTCTTTTTCACAGGTATCTAGGAGGCTCAGTTCTTGTTGATGTTTACATAGCCATTACATAGTATATCCTCCAGTCACAATGTATTGGCCCTGCAGCCCTAAAGGGCAGGGGTAAATTGTCTTTTCAGTTTAGCCAATTCAGGTTCTGGTTGGGACATTTTCAATTCCTGAACTAAAACTTTTAAACAATCACTTATATTGACTAAATCTAAATGGAATTTACCCTACAGCCCCTGGTAGTAGTAACATCTCACCAGAGGCACAGTGAATTTGTAATTGACCAGTCGGAAGTGGTGAATGTGGTCATTTGACTCTCTTCCCCTCGGCTGTAGCGTGTACTGGACCTGACCTGCCATTTGGTGCTCCGCTGGCCTTCTACTAGTGAGTCTCTCTTCAGTGGGTTTGTCACCTTGTGATTCTGACCCCCTCACTGACCCACTGACCCCTGCACACACTCTTTCTCTCTCTCTCTTTCTCCCCCCTCAGCGATACTGTAGCACTGATGCACAACCTTGCCTGGAGAATGAGCCTCCTGAGGGAGATCATCTTTAACCCCTAACCTCTGACCTACATTACTCCCGCTCCCCTGACCTGCTGGTGTTTGTCACAGGGGAGACGGTGACTCTAGTGGAGTCTAATATGGAATATAAAATAGCAATATAATAATATGGAGTCCTCCATCGTTTAACCTTGATGAGATGTGTGATTTTTCCTAATGTTTAATCACTGCTAGAGATGTTATGTTACGTTACTGTATATGAATGCTTCCCTCTTTGTCTACTACTGTAATACTGCTCCAAAGCCTACCCGCTCTCACTCACATCTCCACTTGTCTTTGGCATGATCTCTAAACCTTTCCTTACATACATACACACTTACAAACAAATGCAGAGGCACACACTCACACACACACACACACACGCACAGGCACGCATGCACGCACGCACGCACGCACGCACGCACGCACACACACACACACACACACACACACACACACACACACACACACACACACACACACACACACACACACACACACACACACACACACACACTGCCTGAAACTATTGAGCATCAGCTGCGTAATGCTCTCCCACTCACAGATTGATGGGAAATCAAAGACTCTGGAGGCATAACCCTCTCAATTACAATGGCCAGGTTGGCCTCGGCTCATTAGCCCAACATCCGTTTAAATATAAGGGAACAAAAAATGACTATGTTGCTTTGATAAGGAAGCCAAGCTCAATATACAAGTTTATTAGCTCAGTGAGGAATATGCTGTATTCGCCTATGGAAGCCAAACTACTGGGTGAATTAAAACAACCTCAATGACATTCAGACAGATGACTAGCTGACAGCAAGGACATATGTAGCATGTCTGTCCCCTCTACCATGATGAACAGTCTGGAGAGTAAATATGATCTAATTCACATCTCATACTGTAATGTAATATCTAATGGCAATGGAATATTAGTGCAGTTATAGTAACTCTCGTCAACATTCCAAGTACAGGGCTTGTTACACTGAAGGTGTTTAACAGTACCCGCAAGTGGGAGATCCAATAGCTAGAGAGTGCCTGTTCCACACATCTCCTCAGCTGTTGTTCAGCTTGCTGTCTCACTGTTTGGATACTAGGTTTGGTCTTCATCAAATGACCAGGGGACTAAACCTAACAGCTGAGTAATAATGGAGATGTTTGTACAGTAGATTAGGAACAGTAATCCTGTGATGAGATACAATAGGTAGATGCTGTGGTGAGGAGAAGTAGCTTTGGGCTAAGGATACTAATTCATCTAGCTACAGCTCTGAGAGGTGATTGGCTGTTAGAGAGACATCATCTGCCTAATCTGCCTCTGGTTCTCCTAACACTGGGTGTGAGACACCTCCAGGCCACCATACTTATTGTGCCTCCATTACATTAGGAAACATGGATATTGATAACCCAGACTGACAAAGAGAGTTCAGGCTTCACCACAGCAGGGATTAGTGCCGCACATACCAGAAGATAGCAGGATTCATGCAAATGTCTCCATTTTGGAGTAGCTAGGTGATCATGCTTAGTTTAAGGAGTAAATGTGCTGTTGTAGTAGAGTTAGCTAGGAGGCTATCTAATTTTCAAAGATGTTTATTCGTTTACCTGATGCTAAGAACAAATGTTAGGTGTTGGCCTCTTGGAAACCTACGCTCGTCTGACCAGTTCACAAGATGTTGTTATGCTAACATGAATCATGGTTTGTAAAGAACAAAACTGTCCTCATTTGAATAAACCATCAGACTGTGTATTTCATGAGAAGTGTTGTGTGTGCTAGGACATACAGTAGCCCTACCTCTTATTTCGAGGCCAGTTCGTCAAATAAATATTTCATATTTACGTTTGATTTATCGATAAGATTACTCAAGCAGAACTTTACCGCAGCCTGACATATATTTCTTGCTTATTTAGTTGCTTGTGTTTTAAACGGGCAAAATGTTTATCCTTTCTAGTTGAAAAGCCCATATGCACAACGTTAAAGAGCAATTTTAATTGCAACTTCAAATAAACAAACACAAACAAAGTCTCAGTGAATCTGGCAGCCACCCAGACACCCAGCCTGAACACATCAACCACTACTAAACCAAGCATGGATTTATCAGATGTTTCTTAAACACTTTCTTACACAACGCTTGAATGCTCCTTTCTTGAATGCGTATTAATTCCAGTGGACCAGTTTATAATCAAATAGTTTTTGTCAATGTTGTTTGTAGTTGTTTTTTTCTTTTCTGTTTGGTCCAATCATGTAGTCTCAGTCATTGATTTGTTATCTTGTGTTTTTCCTCCTCTCTTGTCTTCCAGTATGGTCTACTCCTTGGTAACCTCATAACAGCAGAACTCTCTGTATTTGAGCCATCCTCCGGATATCAGAGACTGATTTCTGGAATATGAGTTAGCTAGCGCAAACAACAACTTTGGAGCAAAAAAGAGCACTTTGTGTCACAGCTTTTCTGTTTCATGAGAAGAAGGACAGTTGTTGAGTCTGGGCTGTGCTGGTCTGGTCTGGGGGGAAAGGAAGGGTTTCAGCACCAGTCCCCATCGTCTCCTCATGTAACGAGACCTTACAGTACTGTTTACAGTGCTCTGTAGGTCAACAGCCCATGATGAGTCACAGCGACCACCATATCTACTTTTGTCTGTCACTGCCTGGCCAATGTTTGTACTCACAGCCTGTCCTGGAGAAGTACAGTAGCACCACCACTACCATAGTAGGACACAGTAGTGTTTTGTGTTTTGTTTTTAGGGGGTGGATCCGCTTTAATATTGCAGATAGATTGTGGCTTTAATCAATGTAATTGTCTGCGTCGTTGCCAATATCTCATATATTTTTGGGGGATAATATGTATTTTTGGGGGTTAATATTTATACAGTTCCAGTCAAACGTTGGGACACACCTACTCATTCAAGGGTATTTATTTATTTGTACAATGTTCTACATTGTATCATAATAGTGAAGACATCAAAACTATGAAATAACACATAGAGTCATGTAGTAAACAACAAAGTGTTCATCAAAATAGCTACCCTTTGCCTTGATGACAAATTTGCACACTCTTGACATTCTCTAGGCCAGCCTCATGAGGTAGTCAACTGGAATCCATTTCAATTAACAGGTGTGCCTTGTTAGAAATTAATTTGTGGAATTTCTTTCCTTCTTAATGCATTTGAGACAATCAATTGTGCTGTGACAAGGTAAGGGTGGTATACAGAAGATAGCCCTATTTGGTAAAAGACCAAGTCCATATTATGGCAAGAACAGCTAAAATAAGCAAAGGGAAATGACAGTCCATCATTACTAAGGTCAGTCAATATGGAGAATTTCAATAACTTTGAAAGTTTCTTCAAGTGCAGTCGCAAAAACCATCAAGTGTTATAATGAAACTGGCTCTCATGAGGACCGCCACAGGAAAGGAAGAGTTACCTCTGCTGCAGAGGATAAGTTCATTAGAGTTAACAGCCTCAGATTGCAGCCCAAATAAAGGCTTCACAGAGTTCAAGTAACAGACACATCTCAACGTCAACTGTTCAGAGGAGACTGCGTGAATTTGGCCTTCATGGTCGAATTGCTGCAAAGAAACCATTACTAAAGGACACCAATAAGAAAATAGACTTGCTTGGGCCAAGAAACATGAGCAATGGACATTAGACCAGTGGAAATCTGTCCTTTGGTCTGATGAGTACAAATTTGAGATTTTTGGTTCCAACCGCCATGTCTTTAAGAGACGCAGAGTAGGTGAACGGATGATCTCTGCATGTGTGGTTCCCACCGTGAAGCATGGAGGAGGTGTGATGGTGTGTGGGTGCTTTGCTGGTGACACCTAGTATCAGGTAAACAAATAAATATGAGTTGTTTAGAATTCAAGGCACACTTAACCAGCATGGCTACCATAGCATTCTGCAGCAATACGCAATCCCATCTGGTTTGCACTTAGTGGGACTATCATTTGCTTTTCAACAGGACAATGACCCAACACACCTTCAGGCTGTGTAAGGGCTATTTGACCAAGAAGGAGAGTGTTGGAGTACTGCATCAGATGACCTGGGTTCCACAATCACCCCACCTCAACCCAATTAAGATGGTTTCGGATGAGTTGGACCGCAGAGTGAAGGAAAAACAACAGGTGCTCAGCATATGTGGGAACTTCTTCAAGAAAGCATTCCAGATGAAGCTGGTTGAGAGAATGCCAAGAGTGTGCAAAGCTGTCATCAAGGCAACGGGTGGCTACTTTGAAGAATATAAAATATAAAATTATTTTGATTTGTTTAAATAAATAAATAATTTATGGTTATTGCATGATTCCATATGTGTTATTTCATAGTTTTGATGTCTTCACTATTATTCTACAGTGTAGAAAATAGTAAAAATATTCATTAGATAGTACACGCAAAACACCAGTCTCAACGTCAACAGTGAAGAGGCGACTCCAAGATGCTGGCCTTCTAGGCAGAGTTGCAAAGAAAAAGCCATATCTCTGTCCAGTGTCTGTGTTCTTTTGCCCATCTTAATCTTTCATTTTTATTGGCCAGTCTGAGATATGGCTTTTTCTTTGCAGCATCCCGGAGTCGCCTCTTCACTGTTGATGTTGAGACTGGTGTTTTGCGGGTACTATTTAATGAAGCTGCCAGTTGAGGACTTGTGAGGTGTCTGTTTCTCAAACTAGACCCTCTAATGTACTTGTCCTCTTGCTCAGTTGTGCACCGGGGCCTCTTACTCCTAATTTCTATTCTGGTTAGAGCCAGTTGGCACAGGTCTATGAAGGGAGTAGTACACAGCGTTGTACAAGAGCTTCAGTTTCTTGGCAATTTCTCACATGGAATAGCCTTCATTTCTCAGAACAAGAATAGACTGACGAGTTTCAGAAGAAAGTATTTTGTTTCTGGACAGTTTGAGTCTGTAATCAAACCCACAAATGCTGACGCTCCAGATACTCAATTCGTCTAAAGAAGACCAGTTTTATTGCTTCTTTAATCAGGACAACAGTTTTCAGCTGTGCTAACATAATTGCAAAAGTGTTTTCAACTGATCAATTACCCTTTTAAAATGATAAACTTGGAGTAGCTAACACAACGTGCCATTGGAACACAGGAGTGTTGGTTGCTGATAATGGGCCTCTGTACGCCTCTGTAGATATTCCATAAAAAATGAACAATGTCTACACTGTATTTCTGATCAATTCTGTTATTTTAATGTTCAACAAATGTGCTTTTCTTTCAAAAACAAAGACATTTCTAAGTGACCCCAAACCTTTGAACGGTAATGCATATCTTTTTTTAATTTGTATTCCTTTATTATTTTCCCCTAACCCTACCATTCCTCCCCTAATTGGAGTAAACTGATGAACAACAACACTTAGGCTTTTACTTCCAGCTTCTACATACTCAACCCCTCCCATCTCTCTCTGAAGAGAATCCACTTTTCATTTATATTTGCCATGTATTTTTCAACTGTGCAATTATGTTTCACAAAAGTCCTGAACCTGTACAATTTTTTACAGACACAGTATATTTGACATCATTTTGCACAGTTTGTCTCAGACACACCACAGTTGTACACAGCACAGTTGTGGTTGTCAGTGGGACAAACAGGTCTTCTTCTTCACCCATCTGCCCTTAGAGTCTCACTGACAGTAGCTTTTTCTTTACTGGTGGGAAGGGGAGATGACACATCCTGTACAGAGACAATGTGAACATCCTGTACAGGGACAAGGTGAACATCCTGTACAGGGACAAGGTGATCATCCTGAACAGGGACAAGCTGATCATCCTGTACAGGGACAAGGTGATCATCCTGTACAGGGACAAGGTGAACATCCTGTACAGAGACAAGGTGAACATTCTGTACAGGGACAAGGTGATCATCCTGTACAGGGACAAGGTGAACATCCTGTACAGGGACAAGGTGAACATCCTGTACAGGGACAAGGTGAACATCCTGTACAGGGACAAGGTGATCATCCTGTACAGGGACAAGGTGAACATCCTGTACAGGGACAAGGTGATCATCCTGTACAGAGACAAGGTGAACATCCTGTACAGGGACAAGGTGAACATCCTGTACAGGGACAAGGTGAACATCCTGTACAGGGACAGGGAAACCAGGTCAGCCAATGTTGCATTTTTGCCCACCACATTACACTACATGGCTTGTGTGTTTATATACAACATTACATGACTATGTGAATGGCTTTTGTGATGTGTGTGTGTGTACTTTGTGTATTCTTAACAAAAGCAATTCAAAATGAAATATGGTTGACAAAGCATTATATACAAATGGAATATTGTGGGATTCTCTGTAGTTTAGTGACGCTATTTGGTGGAAAGATTAAAGCTTTTTTTTCGGAGAACAAGAAAAGCAACAATTCTTTGTATTTTATTTTTTGTACAATGTTTAGAATGTTTCGTTATGTTTAAATACTCTGTAGTCTACCCAAATGGGTCAAGGTCTTCCGGTATATAAAGATTTAATAAACCCTCTTTTAAATGGGGAGAAAACGTGACTCTTTTTGCCACTATTTCCATAATGTACCAAATGTTGGACTGATTTACTTAATTTATTCATGGTAATTTAAATGTAATTGTTAACTGCTACCCTTCATACTTTATCCCCCAAAAATGTCATCATAAATATAAGTGAATTGAATATCTGCCTCCACTGCAAGATGTCTAGTATATAGGTTCTAACTGTGGTCCCACTGCCATTACCAGATGCTGGCAATAACTAAACACTGTCTGAAAACAACTATGGACTTCAAAGCCTTTGGCAATGCTTTTTCATTGTATTGTCTGTCAGAGAATTCATTATACCCATGCTGTCAGTTAGCTGCATAGTTCATATGTATCTTTGCTCAGAAGTATTTCATCAACCTTTAGCAAGGTTTAGAAAGGAATGCCTGTCTTGTTATATGATGTAAGAGCACAGTCTTAAACTCTGTATGCGTCAATCCAGGATTCATTTAGATAATTGTTTATGAAATAAAGTATGACTATTTTAAACTGTGTGTCTCTTTTTTTTTCTCTCTTTTCCTGAAATGATTTTCCTGTCATGATGTAGGTTTTGAAATGGCTGGAGGACTATAACTGTCAGGGGGAAGAAATGATGAGGTCATCTAAAGAACTGCAGAAAGAATCCATTTCCCCAAATATCTATCTGTTACAGTCAACTATGTTCGCTATAACCTATTCACTGTGAGCACACATTCATTTGTTGTTTGCTAATCTCATCACCCGGAACCAAATCTGTCATGAGAGACTAGTTGTATCCTGGTAACCATATCTGATGTGGATATGAGGGCATCACTGCACAGTAACACTGTCAGATTCTGCAGTGTTCTTACTTCACTTTGCCCTACTGCCACGTCTCCTGTCTCCTGCTGTATCCTGCCCACCTGTCTGGCATCTGTATCAGTTCCTTAACGTGGTCACAGAGATGTAGAATCCGTCTGTCTTCTCTGTGATGATTTGTGTGAAGAGCAAGAGAAGCTGTGATTCCTGCTGATGTCATTGGTCCTCCTCACCTGTGTGATTATACAACTCTGTGTGCACGTGTGTGTGCTTGCTGGCTTGCGAACATGCTTTCATGTGCATAGTGGGTTTGCGCACATATGTGCTTTCATCAATCAAATGTATTTATAAAGCCCTTTTTTACATCAGCTGATGTCACAAAGTGTTATACAGAAACCCAGCCTAAAACCCCAAACAGCAAGCAATGCTGATGTAGAAGCACGGTGGCTAGGAAAAACGGCCGGAACCTAGGGACAAACCTAGAGAGGAACCAGGCTCTGAGGGGTGGCCAGTCCTCTTCTGGCTGTACCAGGTGGATATTATAACAGAACATGGCCAAGATGTTCAAACGTTCACAGATGCCAAGCCGGGTCAAATAATAATAATCACAGTGGTTGTAGAGGGTGCAACAGGTCAGCACCTCAAGAGTAAATGTCAGTTGGCTTTTCATTCAGAGTTAGAGACAACAGGTGCGGTAGAGAGAGAGTTGAAAACATCAGGTCCGGGACAGGTAGCACGTCCGGTGAACAGGTCAGGGTTCCAGTTGAAACTGGAGCATCAGCACGAACACGTAGACTGGGGACAGCAAGGTGTCATTAGGCCAGGTAGTCCTGAGGCATGGTCCTGGGGATCAGGTCTTCTGAGAGAAGAGAGAAGAGAGAAAGAGAGAGAGAGTTAAAGGGAGCATACTTAAATTCACACAGGACACCAGATGAGACAGGATAAATACTCCAGATATAACAGACTGACCCTAGCCCACCGACACAAACTATTGCAGCATAAATACTGGAGGCTGAGGCAGGAGGGTTGGGAGACACTGTGGCCCCATCCGGCTATACCCCAGAACAGGACCCAACCAGGCAGGATATAACACCACGCACTTTGCCAAAACACAGCCCCCACACCACTAGAAGGATGACTTCAAACCACCAACTTACTACCCTGAGACAAGGCCGAGTATAGCCCACGAAGATCTCCCCCACGGCACGAACCCGAGCGGGGAGCCAACCTGGACAGGAAGATCACATCAGTGACTCAACCCACTCAAGTGACGCACCCCTCCTAGGGACGACATGGAAGAGCATCAGTAAGCCAGTGACTCAGCCCCTGTAATAGGGTTAGAGCCAGAGAATCCCAGTGGAGAGAGGGGAACCGGCCAGGCAGAGGCAGCAAGGGCGGTTTGTCGCTCCAGTGCCTTTCAGTTCACCTTCACACCTCTGGGCCAGACTACACTCAATCATAGGACATACTGAAGAGACAAGTCTTTAATAAAGACTTAAAGGTCAAGACAGAGTCTGCGTCCCTCACATGGGTAGGCAGACCATTCCATAAAAATGGAGCTCTATAGGAGAAAGCCCTGCCTCCAACTGTTTGCTTAGAAATTCGAGGGACAATTAGGAGGCCTCCGTCTTGTGACCGTAGTGTACGTGTAGGTATGTACGGCAGGACCAAATCAGAGAGATAGGTAGGAGCAAGCCCATGAAATGCTTTGTAGGTTAGCAGTAAAACCTTGAAATCAGCCCTAGCCTTAACAGGAAGCCAGTGTAGAGAGTCTAGCACTGGAGTAATATGATCAAATGTTTTGGTTCTAGTCAAGATTCTAGCAGCCGTGTTTAGCACTAACTGAAGTTAATTTAGTGCTTTATCCGGGTGGCCGGAAAGTAAAGCATTGCAGTAGTCTAACCTAGAAGTGACAAAAGCTTGAATACATTTTTTCTGCATCATTTTTGGACAGAAAGTTTCAGATTTTTGCAATGTTGTGTAGATGGAAAAAAGCTGTCCTTGAAACAGTCTTGATATGTTCGTCAAAAGAGACATCAGGGTCCAGAGTAACGCAGAGGTCCTTCACAGTTTTCTTTGATACAACTGTACAACCATCAAGATTAATTGTCAGAGGATCTCTTTGTTTCTACAGACCTAAAACTAACAGAAGATCTCTTTGTTTCTTGGGACCTAGAAATACCCCCTCCTCACTTAAAGCCGTGAAATGACATTCAGCTCATGTCAAACGGCTCTGGCACTCAGACTGAAATTCTCATGCATGCTTTATGTGTGTGTTTGAGCACTTTGCCCATGTCAGTATGTCAGAGCTGTGCCCAATGTTGCGGGCGGTGACAGATCGGTGACAGCCTGTCTTCCCATGGGGCACCTGATCACTGCCACACGCCTCTTAATTAAACTGCACTCAGACTGCCGTTCCCCTCGCCATTCCTCTCTTCTCCCTTGCATCCCTCTCTTCTACCTCGCCTCCTTCTCTGCTCCCCTTGCCAGCATCTGACGCTCCTCACTTAAAGCCGTGAAATGACATTCAGCTCATGTCAAACGGCTCTGGCACTCAAACTGAAATTCTCTTAACCTGCTTCCGCGGCACCACTCAGAAGACACCTCTTACCCACTGAAAGAGATGCTTCTGTTTCGTACAGTAGATCAGCTATGTGTGTTAAGAGGCTCTGTACAGGACATCTAATTTTGATATATTCATTTTAGAGTGATCAGGTGACTGAGATGTTATGACGTCATGTCTGGTTACTCAGTAATGTCTCACCTCCTCCCGCAGCAGTGACAGATTCCAGATCACAGCTTTTCTCTAAATCCTCATCACGTCTGGATTTCAGTTTTCTACCAACACAGCCAGACTGACCTGAAAATACCCCCTTAAGTCTAAAGCCAACCAAATGCTATCTTCCTGTTGAAGTGAATTCTACACTTTCCTGCTTCCATTGCGTTTTCCTCGATGTGTGTTACTGTCCTCTCCTGTAATATCCTTGGATGGGAGACTGTTGCTGAGCATTATGGGGCTTGACGTGTGTGGTTGTGCCCCCTACTGCAGCAGACGGACAACCTGTCCTGGCTGTTTTAGATGCCCATCCTGTCAGCTCGCATTACCCAGCAGCCCCTGGGAGAGAGAATTTCACCTGCCTGTTCCTTCCACTCCCTCTAACCCTGGATCTGAACACATGTGACACCCTGTACAGTATCTCCCCCGGTCCAGGTCAGAAACTGTCTCATACTGTCCACTCCACTGGCTTTGGTTTACATGGGATGTGATACACAGTAAATGGTAGTCCATAACAACGTAATAACGCTGTCATTCTCAGAAGGAGTTTAAATAGCAGAATAGTTGAAATGCTAACATAACTCCTGGCCTTAGATCAAAACTGAAATCTGACTAAAAGGCATATAAATCAGCAGGAATCAGACATATTGTTTGCTATTTGGGTAAACCTGACATCTTCAAGAGTTTCAGCAGTCATCTTGTCAGAAAGTTATACAGTAATAACCACTGTTAGTTTTAAGGACGGCTGTAAAATAAATCACATAGAAAACCTGTCAGACAAGAGTCATCCCAAAATGACAAGTAATTGTCTCGTTGCCTCTTTAAATGATCATCATCACACCAAAGACTACATTAATATGCAGCTAAGACTCTTCCTGATGCTTTTAATTAACCTCTGAATGTTCTGAGACTTAGCATTCCAGTAACATCATTTTTCCTTCTAGTAAAAGAGCCTACAGAGTCCGGATGCAGAGACATAAAAGATGGATTAATTAGGAAATAATATGAACCGGTTGGGAGGCTTATCATTAATCACTTTACAACACTTTCTGGCTTAGTGTTCAGGATTAGCTAAATGACCAAAATGTTTTTCTCTCCTATACTCTCAGCTATACAGTAGTTTCTTCCAGCAGTAATGGTGAAGTCTTCTGAGCTGTAGCCAGACTGGGTAAAGTTAAAGTGCAGTCTCTCTCTCCATTAATGAGCAGAATGAGTGTCTGTCTGTGACACCATCCAGGCCTGTCTCTAAGTGGTTTCCTCAAACACACAGTGGTGTACAGCCTATCAGTCAGTGGTGAAGCGGACACTCAAATATACTGTAAGGTACCTGTCCAACGGCACAAGGCTCTCACTGTCTGCCTATTAGATGTGGGATAGACACAGAGGTCATTCATATATACTGAACCACATTAGTGCATCTATGTAGGTTGAGCATTTCATGAACCCAAAAAGGAGACACCTCTATAAGAATATAAGGTGATTATTTACACACATTATTGTTGTCATGACCTAGACCAGAGTAGAAGTTAGACATAACTATAGCCCAACCAGACAGATCTGGAACCAGGCTAGGTGTCACGGCTGTCTTCGTCCTCCTCATCTGACGAGGAGAAGCGAGAAGGATAGGAGGACCAATACGCAGCGTGGTAAGTGTTCGTCATTTTAATGGAAAAACTAAACACTACAAAGTGACGCTAATGAACAATCGTGCTTACACAAACACTACACATAGGCAATCACCCACAACCCACAATGACATAACAGGCTACCTAAATATGGTTCCCAATCAGAGACAACGGCTAACACCTGCCTCTGATTGAGAACCATATCAGGCCAAACACAGAAACAGACAAACTAGACATACAACATAGAATGCCCACTCAGATCTCACCCTGACCAAACAAAACATATAAACATACAAAGCAAACTATGGTCAGGGCGTGACACTAGGAAGAGCCAGTGAGCTTGGTTTCCTTTCACTGAAGATCAGCTGGTTTGAATCAGATCCTTTCCACAGAGCAAAACATTTTTTTTAAATTATTATTATTATTATGATTATTTTATTTACATTGACAGCCTACTAAAAGGCAAAAGACTTCCCATGGGGGGCTGGGATTAGAAATAAAAATCAATTAAATAAAAATATAGGACAAAAAACACACATCACGACAAGAGTGGCAACACAACAATACATAAAGAGAGACCTAAGAAAACAACATAGCATGGCAGCAACACATGACAACACAGCATGGTAGCAACACAACATGACAACAACATGGTAGCAATACAACATAGCAGCTGCACACCATGGTAGCAGCGCAAAACAGGGTACAAACACTATTCGGCACAGACAACAGCACAAAGGGTAAGAAAGGTAGAGACAACAATACAACACGCAAAGCAGCCACAACAGTCAGTAGGAGTGTCCATCTTTGAGCATTTGATGGCATCAGATTAAAACAACAGCCTATGAATCTACTGTGTGCGCCAGGAACGTCTCAATTTACTTTCCATCACCTACAGAGAGCAAACTGCTATCTAGAACATTCCACTGCCTCTCTCATTGTGCTCAGTGGACCACTGCAGAGTTATGAGCTGCTACACCAACCTGACGGGAATAGATGTCTACGGCGCGCAGCAATTCCTTCAGCCTCGGAGCAGCACAACAGGCAAACAATGAAGCTGGCCATGTGGCCCACTTTACTGAGCATATTTTATCATCATGATTCTATTTTGTGATATGATTTATTTGTATTTCCTTCAATGGACTCTGAATTGAATTTGTATCAATGTAGACATGTGCCCCCACGTACACAATGCCTGTTGGGATGTAACGTCCTTTTCCATTGTGACCTGAATCAATTGAAATGTCTGTGATGTAATGTGCTGTCTTGTCAGTGTACTTTTTGAGTTGACTTGGATATGGTCAACTAGAACGTTGCTGTATGTTCCGAGGCACCTGAGTAGTTTACTGGCCGTGGCAGACGTTTTATGGCCTAGTTTATTTCCCTTAGTAATGTATTTTTATTTCCCCCTATTTCTCCCCAGTTGGTCGTCACAGTCTTGTCCCGACTCCCGTACGGATTCAGGAGAGGAGAAGGTCAAGACCCCACCAAGCCGCACTGCTTCTTGACATACTGCCTGCTTCACCCGGAAGCCAGCCGCACAAATTTGTCGGAGGAACCACAGTACAGCTGGCAA
The DNA here is from genome assembly GCF_034236695.1 of Oncorhynchus nerka. Classification (NCBI taxonomy): domain Eukaryota; kingdom Metazoa; phylum Chordata; class Actinopteri; order Salmoniformes; family Salmonidae; genus Oncorhynchus; species Oncorhynchus nerka. The sequence goes on from NC_088408.1 coordinate 31,429,285, forward strand.
CCCGAAGTCACCGTAACAGGGAGTCGCTAGAGCGCGATGGGACAAGGACATCCCAAACCCTCCCCTAACAATGCTGGGCCAATTGTGCGCCGCCTCATGGGTCTCCCGGTCGCGGCCGGCTGTGACACAGCCCGGGATTGAACCCGGATCTGTAGTGACGTCTCAAACACTGAAAAGCATCGCCTTAGACCGCTGCGCCACTCGGGAGGCTCCCTTAGTAATGTTAACCTTGTAACTGTTGTTGTTCATATTTGCAGCTGAATTCATGCAGATGTGTGCTTTGGATCCCTCCTCTGTCATATGACCTAAGGTCAGGAGACAGGCTTGCTGTGCCAACACACACAGAGAGAGAGAGAGAGAGAGAGAGAGAGAGAGAGAGAGAGAGAGAGAGAGAGAGAGAGAGAGAGGGAGGGGGAGGGGGAGAGGGAGAGAGAGGGGGAGAGGGAGAGAGAGAGGGGGGGGGGAGAGGGAGAGAGAGAGAGAGAGAGAGAGAGAGAGGGGGGGGGAGGGAGAGAGAGAGAGGGGGAGGGGGAGAGGGAGAGAGGGGGGGAGAGAGAGAGAGAGGGGGGGGGAGAGGGAGAGAGAGAGAGAGAGAGAGAGGGGGAGAGGGAGAGGGAGAGAGAGAGAGAGGGGGGAGGGAGAGAGAGAGCGAGAGAGAGAGAGCGACAGAGAGGCAGAATAGGGCTGTCTAGGTTTTTGACTCTCCAGGGATCCCTGTATAGAACTGTCTGACTCGTAGGGAGTGTATCTACTGTTTGACAGTAGTGACGCCATTCCAACAGAACCACTTCAAAAATGTTCTGCTCGTCACCAGAGCAGATGTCCTCTATTGATCCTTATCATATACATCTCTGGGCCATGGATGATCAACACTATGGGATATCACTTCTTATGGTTCATATAGATCTGAAAGTGGATATGCCGAGAAAGAAGTGGTGGGAAAGGCACTTTCTTGTCCCTTACGCCTATTGACAATTTGTGATGGTAACTGAGATGTTTCTGTAGCCAGCAGAAGCCTAGATTAGCATCCTTCAGAGTGAGGCAAATCTAAGAGACACCTGGGTGGACGTGTGTGTGTGTGTGCGTGTCTACGTGTGTGTAAGTGCATGCGTTTGTTTGTGTGTGTGTGTGTGTGTGTGTGTGTGTGTGTGTGTGTGTGTGTGTGTGTGTGTGTGTGTGTGTGTGTGTGTGTGTGTGTGTGTGTGTGTGTGTGTGTCCTGTGGCTGGCTGAGACAGATGCTGGGCTCTCAGTCAGAGTGCTAATTACCACAGATCTGAGATGACCTTCAGCACTGTTCCCTCAACCAGTGCTACTGTATCCATCGGATTCACAAACACACACACTATGATACTGTGCAAAGCACACCACTGATATCACACTTCCTCACACACACATACACACTGCTTCTCTCAGTGGGAGCACAGTGAGTCAAAAGCCACTCCTTTCTAAGAAGACGCCAATTCTCATTGTTCCTGATGATCTGTTCTAAGAAAAGCAGCAACTTTAAAATAAGACACTGGCTGGCCAACACAGAGCTCCACCACCGCCACTGAAGGCTGGCCAACACAGAGCTCCACCACCGCCACTGAAGGCTGGTCAACACAGAGCTCCACCACCGCCACTGAAGGCTGGCCAACACAGAGCTCCACCACCGCCACTGAAGGCTGGCCAATACAGAACTCCACCACCGCCACTGAAGGCTGGTCAACACAGAGCTCCACCACCGCCACTGAAGGCTGGCCAACACAGAGCTCCACCACCACCACTGAAGGCTGGCCAATACAGAACTCCACCACCGCCACTGAAGGCTGGCCAACACAGAGCTCCACCACCGCCACTGAAGGCTGGCCATGAAGTTACACACACATATTGTACATATTTGGCTCCTTGATGTTCACCATACAATAACCTCACACACATACACATGTATATGTTAAACACATTGTTGGCCCACTCACACACCTATACACATACTCAGCCTCTCACACAAATACACTCCCCATACAGAGAAACTAACAAAAACTAAAAACTTAGCCCACTAACACACACTGTGCACTGGGGGAGCCAATCCGAGGGGGCTGTGTTTACTCATAAGCAAATCTATTAACAAAGAGGCCTCGGGCTGCTTCAGATGGAGGATCTCCTAAAATAGCCGAGCTCCTGTGTGACTACTGGGATGACTCCAGCTTCTGCCTGCCTTCTGCATGTAACAACTAGCTAGCTACACTCGGCCCATCGTGTGGAGAGTGTTCAAATACTCACAGGAGTCCTGCTGCTGACATGCAAGTTGGTTCTGTGCTGTTTGAGAGGAGAGGAGAGGAGAGGAGAGGAGAGGAGAGGAGAGGAGAGGAGAGGAGAGGAGAGGATAGGAGAGTGGTATTCTCTCACAGGCTGTTGATTTTACATTCTGGAAGTGGTTTGACTTATTTATAAGTGTCTCTGCAGATCAGAACTGTTTGGATGCTGTTGGCAGTGACAATGTATCTAATGTAAACATAAGGGTACAGGCAGTGACCGGGTATTTAATGTAAAGATAAGGGTACAGGCAGTGACCGGGTACCTAATGTAAAGATAAGGGTACAGGCAGTGACAATGTATCTAATGTAAAGATAAGGGTACAGGCAGTGTCCGGGTATCTAATGTAAAGATAAGGGTACAGGCAGTGTCCGGGTATCTAATGTAAAGATACGGGTATAGGCAGTGACCGGGTATCTAATGTAAAGATAAAGGTATAGGCAGTGACCGGATATCTAATGTAAAGATAAGGGTACAGGCAGTGACCGGGTATCTAATGTAAAGATAAGGGTATAGGCAGTGACAATGTATCTAATGTAAAGATAAGGGTACAGGCAGTGACAATGTATCTAATGTAAAGATACGGGTACAGGCAGTGACAATGTATCTAATGTAAAGATAAGGGTACAGGCAGTGACAATGTATCTAATGTAAAGATAAGGGTATAGGCAGTGACCGGGTATCTAATGTAAAGATAAGGGTATAGGCAGTGACCGGGTATCTAATGTAAAGATAAGGGTATAGGCAGTGACAATGTATCTAACGTAAAGATAAGGGTATAGGCAGTGACCGGGTATCTAATGTAAAGATAAGGGTACAGGCAGTGACCGGGTATCTAATGTAAAGATAAGGGTATAGGCAGTGCTAATATTGGTCTTTCGCACAAAAAATCACACACCATCCTTCTCTATCCTTAAACCCCCCACCCTCACCCATCGGCTGTTTTTGTAAAAAAAAAAAAAACACCCTCACCCATCGGCTGTTTTTGTAACCCCCCACCCCCCCACCCTCACCCATCGGCTGTTTTTGTAATAAAAAAAAAACACCCTCACCCATCGGCTGTTTTGTAACCCCCCACCCCCCACCCTCACTCATCGGCTGTTTTTGTAACCCCCACCCCCACCCTCACTCATCGGCTGTTTTTGTAGCATGTCAACCTCTGCAGGGCATGTCTTCTCTGTGTGACATGTCTGTTTACCAGGGATAAAGCCACTAAAGCGCAAAAAGATGGAGCCGATGGAGCCTGTAAAACCATACAGTCTAGATTCATGCCAAACTGGGCTCTGCATTTGTTCTTCAATAGCCCTTGTAGGTAGGGATGTGTGTGTGTGTGTGTGTGTGTGTGTGTGTGTGTGTGTGTGTGTGTGTGTGTGTGTGTGTGTGTGTGTGTGTGTGTGTGTGTGTGTGTGTGTGTGTGTGTGTGTGTGTGTGTGTGTGTGTGTGTGTGTGTGTGTGTGTGTGTGTGTGTGTGTGTGTGTGTTATGAGTCAATACAAGTCAGAGACTGGCTCCTGCCTCTCTCCTTTCAGTGTTTCTATGTGGAGAGGGATTAAAGCCTCTGCCAGACCACAGCATATCCACAAGCACTCCTTATTTTCCAGCCTGTTTGCTGCACAACATCAAGCAGGAAGGGATTAGCTTTTAATTAGGTCAAATGGATGTCTTCATGCAAACAATGGAAGACTTATGCACCAAGACGTACACCTCACTGTCGCTTTTTTGCAGGTTTTTCAGAATTCCTGACCAATTCTGTTTCATGCATTAGTCCATCGACTAGAGCTGTGGTTCTCAACTGGTTTTGCCTAATAGCTCAAATTGAGTCGCATTGCGATTTGTTGTTGCTGCCAAAATGCAAGCTTTAAAACTATTTTTAATGCTATATTGATAGTAAATGCACCAATAATATTTTACTCGGACACTCCTGACCCATTCAAAACATTCTACGACCCAACCCACCAGTTGAGAATTGCTGGACTAGAGTAACTTTTTCCTAGATTCCTCAAATAGCCTCAATCTGTGAAGGTCTTAATGCAGTTGTGTGTGTTTGTATACATATAGTATTTGTGTGTGTGTATGTGTCTGTGTGTTGTCCTGGACTTCCAGTCTGACAGAGCTCCAGCGGGACTGGAGTGTGAACTGCTGCCTCTGGAGAGGTTCAAATAGCCCGGGTGAAAGGAGAATTAAGGCTCTGCAGCCAGCCCAGCACTGATGCTTATGCATGGGGGTGTTTATCCTCCCTCCATCCCTCCATCCCTCCTTCCATCCTCCACCCTCCCTCCCTTCATCCTCCCTCTGTCCTCCACCCTCTCTCCCTCCATCCATTCTCCCTCAATCTCCCCCCCATCCCTCCTTCCTCCATCCTTCTCAGTCTGACATCTTTATATATGTGCTTCTCTATGTGATGCCCATTCCTGTTCACCCTGTACTGAACTGTTCTGTCCTCCTCAGTAGACCTGTCCACAGTGGAGGAAAACGTTCCCCGACCCCCACGTTAGGAACTATAATGGTTTCTAAAAGCAAATATTATGACAGTGAGGAGAGGAATTACTTTAGTAAAAGTAGGTCTTTATTGATAGTATCTCAATTGATCACCCTGGAACCATTTGCTTTGCTTAAGGTCTAAGGGCCCGAGTTTCTACTAAGTTTCTACTAAGCTAACATATGGAATTATTTTAAGAAGGTCATACCAAGGATCATTTAGCTATTTGATTTCCAATTTTAGGACCCCTGTAAGTATAAAGTTGACCTTCCCTATATATGTCAGTCCCTTTGGTTCTTTCCCCAGGCGTTACTGTTTCTGTTCCTGTGTTCATGTCTGTACGCTCCCCGTGTTTCTTGTTTTGTTCCATGTTCGTTTATTTATTAAACACACTCCCTGTACTTGGGTCCCAGTGTACACGCTACAGACATCCATAGCATAAAGGTGTTTTATCCTCCACTACACAATAAGTTAGAAAAGCGTTAGCTACTGCTATGTTAGCTCCATTGGCAAGTATCTCTAAGGTTATGCTACTACGTACAACAAAGAACAATGACAAGTGATGGACTTGAACAGCAAGGCAAGCTTACAGAATTGTTTATTCAACTTGCAGTAAATGCTTCAGCTAGATTCTTTACATCCTCTGGATGACAGGCTGGTTTGCTGGTTTGCTCAGGAGTCCCTAAAACATTAAACAACACAATCTATAGTTCATACAAATGTCAAACGCACATAGCAAGTTAAAGGTATATCTAGTACGCTTGTTGAATTGCGATTTTTGTCAATGAACTTTATGACCAAGAAATATGCAGAATCGTTAGTCTCTACATGAACTAACATATCCCTCTTAATTGTACATTTCTTTCATGATTCGGTATAATTACTTACATTTGCTTCCGTCCTAGTATTTTTATCAGCCTTCTTCCTGAAGCAACTTTAGAGCCTTGGGTCACAGAGCTTCATGGGAGTTTTGATAACCATTCGATATGAAGTCTGCAGCTCAATTCGCTACGTTTTGGAACACCACTCCGACTCGATGCAGCTCGCGGGATCGGGCTAAGGTTTTTTTGGGGGGGTTAGCCCTAGTGTCCTGTCCAGGGAGTGCACTTGTACATCAAGCTGTCTCACACTACAGAAACAGTTGATAGGCACCTGCTCTTATGAGTCGTTCCAACTTTCACAAAGCAAGGCTCGTGAGCCCTACTTGGAAGGGTTAGGGATAGGGTTCAACCAGGACATAAGGGTAGGTTTAGGGTTATGCCAAGATTAGAGTTAGGGTTAGTACTTTTATCCTACTTTCCATCTTACTCCTCTTTGGACCTGTAAGGTTAGGGTTAGGTGCTGGAGCTTCGCTCTATCTGGCTCTCTCTTTGACCCAAAGTGCATGAGCCCGGATCCTGGTAGCTCCGGCTTAATTTAACCACTGGGTGTGATCTGTTTTTGGTTCATTTACTGACTTTTGTGATATGCTGTATTTACATTCAGTGAAGTTCTTTAGTGGCATAATATTGCTCTTCCCCGAGTTTCTATTAAGTGAGTGGCTGTCTGAAGTACCGCATGGCCTTGTCTGGTCAGTGCTGCTGTAGCCCAGTGGGCAGTTGCCAACAGTCACTGAGACACATACACTGGGCCAACCTGTTACTGTGCCCACAGCCAAAATACTGTATTGTACCACTGAACTGACCACACCTGTTTCCTGAAGTACAGTATGCACATGTCTGTTTTTCCACAGAGAGGACACACACTCACACCCGCACCAAAGCCAAAAGTGAGTTGGAGAAAAATATGTACCCTGAGCACTTCAGATAAGGAACTCACCACAGGGGGTTTTTGGAAGCAGGAGTTAGTTGGTTTTCCTAAAACTCCTCTCTCCTTCCTCACACTTTGCATGTTTCAATGTGCTTGCATCTACAAAGCTTACCTCTACATGTCCTCCAACCGGGTATTGTACAGCTAAAGCAGTTACCCCTACAGTATACCTGGCTCCTATTTCAAATGGTTCCTCAACCAACAAGTCACTACCTCCCTTCAGCTCTAGTGCGCAGCATGGGACCTTTGAATGCTGAAACTGGCAGAGCACTCAAAACGAGTGTGGAGTATCTCTCTCTCTCTCTCTCTCTCTCTCTCTCTCTCTCTCTCTCTCTCTCTCTCTCTCTCACCCTCACATATCCTCCCTGTCTGCTTCACTTCAATTATCAGGCAGCAGCAGGGAGAACAGAGTTTTCTTCTCCATCTCCTCTCCTTCACTTCCCTCTCTCTTCTCCCCTCTTCTTTTCTTATGCTGCTTATACAAGGGAGCCAGTAACAATGCCACGTCAAAGAATGTTCTGGATCCATTTCGGGCCTGTGTTATTGAATGGTGTCTTTGTGTTTGGCTAAGGCCTCACAGTGAAGAGCCATCTTCTCCCAGTCAGGGTTTAAAGGGGATCATGTCAACTGCAATCTTTAGCATCCTCCTTCGATCTAACACTGTTTAAATTAAACACATCACTCTTGGTTTGTTATTGCATAATCATAATGGGGCTGTTGCACAGACTCAGATTACGCTGACTCCTGGACTGAGAAGCTGTTTCAACGCAGGCTCTCCAATCCACCCTAATGTGTTCTCCTGTTATTATCATAATGAATAGGATCATAATAGCATTTTTTTTGCCAAGCCAAACATCACAAGTGGATAGGATCTGTGAACCGAATTTGCGTTTACAAAGTAGCCCAAAGGCATCAGAGAAATTGCGGTCAGGCTACAATCAGCTGAGTAGAGATAACCACAACAACACAATGATTCAGTAACATGAGTGTGCTCCGTCTGTTCCAGAGCCCTCAGCGAGCTTCAAAGGGGTTCACACGCAGTGTGTCAGATGATGTGAAGGAGTTTCTAACGCCCTCCTCGAGCTGACATACAGGCTTCAACTCTCCTCAGAGCCACTCGCTGCAGAATCTCTTTACTATTCTATGAAAAAAATCTCTCAAACTTGTTTAATGAATTGCTTGTTGCTCTCTCTGGACGGTTTATGACTCACAGAAAACCTGTGTATCCGGTTGAAACACACAGTACTCTGTTTATTGAGCTGAGAGTCTAACAGTGGCAATCTCTTCCTTCCTACTCATACTGGTCATGTCTGTCTGTCTGTTTATTTGCACTACAGTGGATGATGGGGGAATGAGGAATAATGTGCCGTCATGCAGGTTCAAACATGGACTTCCTATTAACAGCAGATAGAGATCTGTAGCGCTGTGGTGGCCATATTGATGGTGGCCATATTGATGGTGGCCGGGTTGATGGTGGCCGGGTTGATGGTGGCCATACTGTTCCTCTTGTCATGTGTCACACGGACGTCCCACTGGAAGGTTGATTCCATGCTGATTCATTGACATATACTATAGAAGCTCTATGCGCACAATGGGAATGAGTGCAAAGATCCATATTGCTAGTAAAATAAAAAAAGAGCATGGATTCTCTAGTGTAAGTGTTTTTCAACCCCTGGCTCGTGGACCGGTACTGGTCGCTGGGATGTTGCTGTCTAGTTCCTCAGATGGGCTAATGGGACTCTTGAGTTGCAGTCCTCGAAGGGGGACGATAGCTTGTTGATTAATGGTAGAAATGGACAAAACACAAATGACACCCTATTCCCTATGTGGCTCCGGTCAAAGTAATGCACTATAATGTAAACAAGGTGTAATTTGTGACACATTTAAGAGACACTTCACTAGGAAATGATATTCTTTCATATTAATCACACCCTGAATCATCATTATTAAGTCATCCTCCATGTTGTCATTAAAATGGTATTGAATATGTGGAAGATCCATTTCATTTGTGTTTGACCAACCCAGAGTCTAAACACACAGTCTGTCTGTAGAATCTAATTTGTGTTTGACCAACCCAGAGTCTAAACACACAGTCTGTCTGTAGAATCTAATTTGGGTTTCCCATACAATATTACTGCAGGCATTGCAGCTTGGTAATTGCACGCACTCCAGTGGATATAACAGTAGATACCCACTATTACATAATTGTCTTTTACTGCGATAAAAATGTATAGATTTAGAAACAGACAAACAACTTAAGCAATGGTGGTCTTATTTCTGTCGTCTCCCTCTGTTTTTGCATGATCTGCATTATGGGCTGTGGGGATGAATAGGAGAGATATTATCCAGTTAAGAGATGGAGTTACTGTAGCCATCTTCTCTGGCTGATATCCTGCTAATAGAATGTAACGCTGACACACAAAGTGAGAGGAAATTTCACCCACCAATTACTTTTTCCCTCCCTTCTAGGTAAAAAATATTGTAGCATTATGGTTTCATGTTGAAATGTCTTTTTGAATTTGCTGGTACGGTATCCCTTAGAGTTTGGCTATAAAACGTTGATGTGTGTTTTAAAGGAGGCGTTATTCTCAATGGGACATGAAGTGTTTACTCAGAGCGGGGTTCTAAAGCAGCAGATGTGACATAAAATAGCTCATGTAAGCTCTGCTCCACTTCCTTCTCTCTGCTTGTTTAACATAGCCAGTGTCTGTCTGGAGTTTAGGCTTGGTTTTCTCTCCCATTGATTACTCTGCAGAGGACTTCTCTTACCTTTATGACTCATACGCACACTAGGTTTTCAGATCAGTTTTTTTTAAACCTTTTTTACAAAACCTTTTTTACCATATCTTACCAACACAATGTGTGAGAACATTTAATACAAGAGTACAATACAGCACTTTGAATGTTGAATAATAATACCTACCGCTATGTGCCATCAGGAGATGCCACATACTGTACAGCACAGTAGGTTGGTGGCACCGTAATTGGGGAGGATGGGCACGTGTTAATGGCTGGAGCGGAATTAGTGGGAAGGTAGGGTTTCCGTGTGTTTGATGCCATTCCATTCGCTCCGTTCCAGCCATTATTATGAACCATCCTCCCCCCAGCAGCCTGCACTGCTGTATAGTCAGCTATGTGAATCGTTACGTAAGATTGTCATGCTGTGTTTCAGCTGTGTGACTATCATGAGGCTCCTTACATGGAGGGGCTACCAATAACGCCACATGGGGCACATCTACACCCTCTCCCTGCTTCTTGTGGTGCCTATGTACGTGTGTGTGTGTGTGTGTGTGTGTGTGTGTGTGTGTGTGTGTGTGTGTGTGTGTGTGTGTGTGTGTGTGTGTGTGTGTGTGTGTGTGTGTGTGTGTGTGTGTGTGTGTGTGTGTGTGTGTGTGTGTGTGTGTGCAGAGCTCTCAGAGAGGTGCACTTCATGTGCCATATCAGGAGCCAACCATTCAATGTGAATGACCTGGCCATGCCAGTGACTGAGCACCCTGCACAAGGTTGTAACTGCGTACTTCATGAATACAGATACCTTTAAAGATGTAATCCACAGTAGGATAAACAGTGCCACTGTCCTCCCCATGGCCGCTGTTATTGTTTCTGTTTTGTTGACAAAGCAGAGGTGGAGAACGTCCAACATTGTGGTAAAATTGGAGTACATATGCTGCTGTTCTATCGCGAGGGCAATGACGTCCGAGGGGGAAAAATAGTGTTAGTTGTTTGCAGTATCTTCTTTATGGTTGTAATATCGCAAACGGACGTGGCAGTTTCACCATTAAGGATTCCATCTTAATAAGCAATCTGAATTATCTTAATATATTTCCGTTCTACACTGAAAGTAGATACATAAGTATTGCATATGAAATGATGCTTATTCGTTGTTTTTCTGGAGTGCTCGAAGAAGAATGCGTGAGAGGGCCGAAGGCCTTCAAACTCAACTCTGGACCTCTAAGCCAGTTCCCCTGCATTTTTATTGTTCTCTTCTAATCAGGGACTGAGTTAGACCTGGGACACCAGGTGTGTGCAATTAATTATCAGGTAGAACAGAAAACCAGCAGGCTCTGGACCTCGTAGTGTAGGAGTTGAATACCCCTGGCCTAAGACAAAGAGATTCGCTCTCTCTCTCCTAGCACTTCTCTCTCTCTGCTAGCACTGCAACAGCATCCTTATCTGACCAGGAGAAGTGGGAATTGATTCAGAAATTCAATCACAACAGTGAGATGAGGAATTCAAATGAATAAAAATGGGATGTAGTTTAATCAAATCAAAATCAAATCAAATGTATTTATATAGCTCTTCGTACATCAGCTGATATCTCAACGTGCTGTACAGAAACCCAGCCTAAAACCCCAAACAGCAAGCAATGCAGGTGTTGAGGCACGTTGGCTAGGAAAAACTCCCTAGAAAGGCCAAAACCTAGGAAGAAACCTAGAGAGGAACAAGGCAATGAGGTGTGGCCAGTCCTCTTCTGGCTGTGCCAGGTGGAGATTATAACAGAACATGGCCAAGATGTTCAAATGTTCATAAATGACCAGCATGGTCAAATAATAGGTCTGGGACAGGTAGCACAACCGGTGAACAGGTCAGGATTCCATAGCCGCAGGCAGAACAGTTGAAACTGGAGCAGCAGCACGGCCAGGTGGACTGGGGACAGCAAGGAGTCATCATGCCAGGTAGTCCTGAGGCATGGTCCTAGGGCTCATGTCCTCCGAGAGAGAGAGAGAGAAAGAGAGAGAGAAAGAGAGAATTAGAGAGAGCACACTTAAATTCACACAGGACACTGGATAAGACAGGAGAAGTACTCCAGATATAACAAACTGACCCTAGCCCCCCGCCAAAAACGACTGCAGCATAAATACTGGAGGCTGAGACAGGAGGGGTCAGGAGACACTGTGGCCCCATCCGATGATACCCCCGGACAGAGCCAAACAGGAAGGATATAACCCCACCCACTTTGCAAAAGCACAGTCCCCACACCACTAGAGGGATATCTTCAACCACCAACTTACAATCCTGAGATAAGGCAGAGAATAGCCCACAAAGACCTCTGCCACGGAACAACCCAAGGGGGGGCGCCAACCCAGACAGGAAGATCACATCAGTGACTCAACCCACTCAAGTGATGCACCCCTCCTAGGGACGGCATGAAATAGCACCAGTAAGCCAGTGACTCAGCCCCTGTAATAGGGTTAGAGGCAGAGAATCCTAGTGGAAAGAGGGGAACTGTCCAGGCAGAGACAGCAAGGGTGGTTCGTTGCTCCAGAGCCTTTCCGTTCACCTTCACACTCCTGGGCCAGACGACACTCAATCATATGACCCACTGAAGAGACGAGTCTTCAGTTAAGACTTAAAGGTTGAGACCGAGTTTGCGTCTCTCACATGGGTAGGCAGACCATTCCATAAAAATTGAGCTCTATAGGAGAAAGCCCTGCCTCCAGCTGTTTGCTTAGAAATTCTAGGGACAATTAGGAGGCCTCTGTCTTCTGACCGTAGCGTACGTGTAGGTATGTACGGCAGGACCAAATCAGAGAGATAGGTAGGAGCAAGCCCATGTAATGCTTTGTAGGTTAGCAGTAAAACCTTGAAAATCAGCCCTTGTGTCACGCCCTGGCCTTAGTATTCTGTGTTTTCTTTATTATGTTGGTTAGGCCAGGGTGTGACATGGGTGATTTATGTGTCTTGTTTTGTCTAGGGGTTTTGTAGTCTATGGGGTTGTGTTCAGTTGAGTGTTCTAGGTAAGTCTATGATTGCCTGGAGTGGTTCTCAATCAGAGGCAGGTGTGGGGGCTGTGCTTTGGCAAAGTGGGTGGGGTTATATCCTTCCTGTTTGGCCCTGTCTGGGGGTGTCCTCCGGGGGTGTCCTCGGATGGGGCCACAGTGTTTCCTGACCCCTCCTGTCTCAGCCTCCAGTATTTATGCTGCAGTAGTTTATGTGTCTGGGGCTAGGGTCAGTTTGTTATATCTGGAGTACTTCTCCTGTCCTATTCGGTGTCCCCAGTCCACCTGACCGTGCTGCTGCTCCAGTTTCAACTGTTCTGCCATATTATTATTCGACCATGCTGGTCATTTATGAACATTTGAACATCTTGGCCATGTTCTGTTATAATCTCCACCCGGCACAGCCAGAAGAGGACTGGCCACCCCACATAGCCTGGTTCCTCTCTAGGTTTCTTCCTAGGTTTTGGCCTTTCTAGGGAGTTTTTCCTAGCCACCGTGCTTCTACACCTGCATTGCTTGCTGTTTGGGGTTTTAGGCTGGGTTTCTGTACAGCACTTTGAAATATCAGCTGATGTACGAAGGGCTATATAAATACATTTGATTTGATTTGATTTATCGTTGTCTCTGATTGGGAACCATATTTAGGCAGCCATATTCTTTAGGTATCTTGTGGGTGATTGTTCCTGTTCCTGTCTCTGTGGTTTGCACCAGTTAGGACTGTTTCGGTTTTTCCACGTTTTCTTATTTTGTAGTGTTCACGTTTTCATCTTTCATTAAAGATCTTTATAAATAACCACGCTGCATTTTGGTCCTCCTCTCCTTCCCAGGAAGAAAACCGTTACACCTTGCCTTGACAGGAAGCCAGTGTAGGGAGGCTAGCACTGGAGTACTATGATCAAATGTTTTGGTTCTAGTCAGGATTCTAGCAGCCGTATTTAGCACTAACTGAAGTTTATTTAGTGCTTTATCCGGGTAGCCGGAAAGTAGAGCATTGCAGTAGTCTAATGTGGAACTAACAAAAGCATGGTTTCATTTTTCTGCATCATTTTTGGACAGAAAGTTTCACATTTTTACAATGTTACTTGATGGAAAAAAGCTGTCCTTGAAACAGTCTTGATATGTTCGTCAAAAGAGAGATCAGGGTCCAGAGTAACGCCGAGGTCCTTCACAGTTTTATTTGAGACGACTGTACAACCATTCCGATTAATTGTCAGATTCAACAGAAGATCTCTTTGTTTCTTGGGACCTAGAACCTTAAAAGTAATACGTTTGCAGCCATCCACTTCCTTATGTCTGAAAGACAGGCTTCTAGCTAGGGCAATTTTGGGGCTTCACCATGTTTCATTGAAATGTACAGCTGTGTGTCATCCGCATAGCAGTGAAAGTTAACATTATGTTTTCGAATGACATCCCCAAGAGGTAAAATATATAGTGAAAACAAAAGTGGTCCTAAAACGGAACCTTGAGGAACACCGCAATTTACAGTTGATTTGTCTGAGGACAAACCGTTATCTTTCCAACAGATAAGATCTAAACCAGGCCAGAACTTGTCCGTGTAGACCAATTTGGGTTTCCAATCTCTCCAAAAGAATGTGGTGATCGATGGTATCAAAAGCAGCACTAATGTCTAGGAGCACGAGGACAGATGCAGTCTGATGCCATTAAAAGGTCATTTACCACCTTCACAAGTTCAGTCTCAGTGCTATGATGGGGTCTAAAACCAGACTAAAGCATTTTGTATACATTGTTTGTCTTCAGGAAGGCAGTGAGTTGCTGCGCAACAGCCTTTTCTAAACATTTTGAGAGGAATGGAAGATTTGATATAGGCCGATAGTTTTTTATATTTTCTGGATCAAGGTTTGGCTTTTTCAAGAGGCTTTATTACTGCCACTTTTAGTGAGTTTGGTACACATCCGGTGGATAGAGAGCCGTTTATTATGTTCAACATAGGAGGGCCAAGCACAGGAAGCAGCTCTTTCAGTAGTTTAGTTGGAATAGGGTCCAATATGCAGCTTGAAGGTTTAGAGGCCATGATTATTTTCATCATTATGTCAAGAGATATAGTACTAAAACACTTGAGTGTCCCTCTTGATCCTAGGTCATGGCAGAGTTGTGCAGACTCAGGACAACTGAGCTTTGAAGGAATACGCAGATTTAAAGAAGAGTCCGTAATTTGCTTTCTAATAACCGTGATCTTTTCCTCAAAGAAGTTCATGAATTTATTACTGCTGAAGTGAAAGCCATCCTCACTTGGGGAATGCTGCTTTTTAGTTAGCTTTGCGACAGTATCAAAAATACATTTTCGGATTGTTCTTATTTTCCTCAATTAAGTTGGAAAAATAGGATGTAAGGGCTCTTCGATACTGCACGGTACTGTTTTTCCAAGCTAGTCGGAAGACTTCCAGTTTGGTGTGGCGCCATTTCCGTTCCAATTTTCTGGAAGCTTGCTTCAGAGCTCGGGTATTTTATGTATACCAGGGAGCTAGTTTCTTATGAGAAATGTTTTTAGTTTTTTGGGGTGCAACTGCATCTAGGGTATTGTGCAAGGTTAAATTGAGTTCCTCAGTTAGGTGGTTTACTGATTTTTGTCCTCTGACGTCCTTGGGTAGGAAGAGGGAGTCTGGAAGGGCATCAATGAATCTTTGTGTTGTCTGTGAATTTATAGCACGACTTTTGATGGTTGGGGTCTGAGCAGATCATTTGTTGCAATTGCAAACTTAATAAAATGGTGGTCCGATAGTCCAGGATTATGAGGAAAAACATTAAGATCCACAACATTTATTCCATGGGACAAAACTAGGTCCAGAGCATGACTGTGACAGTGAGTAGGTCCAGAGACATGTTGGACAAAACCCACTGAGTCGATGATGGCTCCGAAAGCCTTTTGGAGTGGGTCTGTGGACTTTTCCATGTGAATATTAAAGTCACCAAAAAATTTGAATATTATCTGCTATGACTACAAGGTCCGATATGAATTCAGGGAACTCAATAAGGAACGCTGTATATGGCACAGGAGGCCTGTAAACAGTAGCTATAAAAAGTGATTGAGAAGGCTGCATAGATTTCATGACTAGAAGCTCAAAAGACGAAAACTTCAATTTTTTTTTTGTGAATTGAAATTTGCTATTGTAAATGTTAGCAACACCTCCGCCTTTGCGGGATGCACGGGGAATATGGTCACTAGTGTAACCAGGAGGTGAGGCCTCATTTAACACAGTAAATACATCAGGTTTAAGCCATGTTTCAGTCAGGCCAATCACATCAAGATTATGATCAGGGATTAGTTAATTGACTATAATTGCCTTTGAAGTAAGTGATTCTAACATTAAGTAGCACTATTTTGAGATGTGAGGTATCACGATCTCTTTCAATAATGACAGGAATGGGGGAGGTCTTTATCCTAGTGAGATTGCTAAGGCGAACACCGCCATGTTTAGTTTTGCCCAACCCAGGTCAAGGCACAGACACAGTCTCAATGGGGATAGCTTAGCTGACTACACTGACTGTGCTAGTGGCAGACTCCACTAAGCTGGCAGGCTGGCTAACAGCCTGCTGCCTGGCCTGCACCCTATTTCATTGTGGAGCTAGAAGAGCCCTGTCTATGTTGGTTAGAGTTAGAGCCCTGTCATATATATATATATATATATAAATATATATATAGATATATATATATAATTATACTTTGTTTTACCCCTTTTTCTCCCCAATTGGTAGGTCTTGTCCCATCGCTGCAACTCCTCTGCAGACTCAGGAGAGGCGAAGGTCGAGAACCATATGTCCTCCAAAACACAACCCTGCCAAGCCGCACTGCTCGCTTAACTCAGAAGCACCAGTGTGTCAGAGGAAACACTGTCCAGCTGGCAACCAAAGTCAGCTTGCAGGAACCCGGCCCGCCACGAGGAGTTGCTAGAGCACAATGGGACAAGGAAATCCCATCTGGCCAAAACCTTCTCTAACCCAGACAGTGCTGGACCAATTGTGCACTGCCTCATGGGTCTCCCAAGCACTGCCAGCTGTAACACAGCCTGGAATCAAACCCGGGTCTGTAGTGAAGCCTTAGACCTCTGCGCCACTTGGGAGAAAAATCCAAGGTATTTTCATCTTCCCCTGCCAAGAATTGACTCCAGTAAGTAAGGATTTGTCTCTGGTTTGGAGACCATTATACAGAAACATTGTCCATGTCTACCCTTACAGCAACTGCAAGATTGAGACTAATGAACATTCATTTGCATCAAGCAGTTGGTTTAATGATCTTACTCCTAATGATAATGAATTCTGTTATGATCCATTATTTTCACCATCCTACAGTAACTGTTGTTGTTTGGCAATACTGTGACATATTCATGAAGGATTCAGCAAAGAGGACAAATCACTGCTCTCAACACAGACAATGTTGTGGTTGTATTTAGTGATAGTACAAGTCTGTGTGATGATGTGGTGATTCATTGTGTGTGGTGTCTCATTTGGCAGGGGGGTATGTTGTTTTAGGATGCTCTTTTCCACAAGACTCTAGGGAGAATGGGGAAGCTGTGTGTGCGTGTACATGCGCTTGTCTCTGTCTCTGCAGGACTGTGAGTGTATGAGTCACAGATCTAATGGCAGTCTATTTGGCCAAAAAGAGAACCTCTCTCTGCCTTCTATATATACTGGGAGAGGGAGCTAGCTATCATTATAATCCTAATTTAAAATTTTAAACAAGATAATTTATTACTCCACATATAGCCCCAAAGCAATTACTAAGCTGGTATAAGGAAATTGTATTTTTATGCAAGTCATTTGTTTCCTATGAATGTCTGGTATCTTAATCAACACACAGGATCATACACACTGGGCCAATCAGCCAGTAGCGCCTGTAAAAGGAACACTGGAGATTTCTGTTAAGCATGACACATTCATCTGACAAGAAACAGTGTTTGAACCATCTCGGTCTCAGCCATCTTACGTCATAGTCGCTGATACATTTGCTATGCATCCCCCCCTCACGACACCCAACAGCATCTTTCATCTGAATGAGAGGCCTCTGAAACAACATATTTGTGAGAGAAAAAAAAAACATGTAACATTTATCAACTCAGACAAAAGGAGACAATTTTATCTGTGTAGCCGACTGTGTCCAACCCAGACGATATATTTTTTTGTGGTAATAATGACTGGGCTTATTTACATTTTTACATTTAAGTCATTTAGCAGACGCTCTTATCCAGAGCGACTTACAAATTGGTGCATTCACCTTATGACCTCCAGTGGAACAGTAGTGCATCTAAATATTTTCAGGGGGAGGGGGGGGTGAGAGGGATTACTTTATCCTATCCTAGGTATTCCTTAAAGAGGTGGGGTTTCAGGTGTCTCCGGAAGGTGGTGATTGACTCCGCTGTCCTGGCGTCGTGAGGGAGTTTGTTCCACCATTGGGGGGCCAGAGCAGCGAACAGTTTTGACTGGGCTGAGCGGGAACTGTACTTCCTCAGTGGTAGGGAGGCGAGCAGGCCAGAGGTGGATGAACGCAGTGCCCTTGTTTGGGTGTAGGGCCTGATCAGAGCCTGGAGGTACTGAGGTGCCGTTCCCCTCACAGCTCCGTAGGCAAGCACCATGGTCTTGTAGCGGATGCGAGCTTCAACTGGAAGCCAGTGGAGAGAGCGGAGGAGCGGGGTGACGTGAGAGAACTTGGGAAGGTTGAACACCAGACGGGCTGCGGCGTTCTGGATGAGTTGTAGGGGTTTAATGATTGATGATGATTTAATGATTATTGAAGCATAATGTCACTGCACAGTCAAAGGTACAAACATGGCAGCATGCTCAAATGACTCGCAAGGCATGAATGACTGAGTTAGTCACATCATGTACCGTGCAGCTGTTTAAAGCAGGGAGCGCTGCTGAAAAGGTGTAGAAACAAGGGGAATCCGTCTAGAATGACGCAATCTGCTGCTCTATACTAGTAATACTCCACTGTGGAGCCAGGAATTAAACAAGGTCTGAATAGCACCTCTTTTGAATTCCATAAAATTACCACAGAATTCATTAACGGACGATGGGACTTTAACAAGAAACAATGGCAGCGGAATGAGTCATATTGACAATGGAAGATGTCGGACAAATATGTCGTATCTTTGAGACAGACCATGATGTGGTATGGCTGGTGAGGGATTTTTTAGCATAGAGTATAAGCATTTTAGTCAGATAGCAGACGTTCTTATCCAGATTGACAGGAGCAATTAGGGTTAAGTATCTTGCTCAAGAGCCTCCCGAGTGGCACTGTGGTCTAAGGCATCGCAGTGCTAGCTGTGTCACTAAAGATCCTAGTTCAATACCAGGCTGTGTCGTGACACACATTTTCTCAGAATCGTGAGGGTTTGGCTGGCTGGGATGTCCTTGCCCCATTGTGCTCTAGTGACTCCTGTGGTGGGAAGGGTGCATGCAAGCTGATATGGTTGCCAGGTATACAGTGTTTCCTCTGACCCATTGGTGTGGCTGGCTTCTGCGTTAAGAGTGCAGTGTGGCTTGGTGGGGTTGTGTTTTGGAGGACGCACGGCTCTTGACCTTCGCCTCTCCCGAGTCAGTACGGGAGTTGCAGTGATGGGAGAAGACAGTAACTACCAATTTGATATCACGGAATTGGGGGAAAAAAGGGCACATCTACAGATTTTTAACCTAGTCAGCTCATGAATTTCGAACCTGTGACCTTTGTTAAGATAATTTATCAAGGTTTAACATAAATTATTAAATAATTCTACCCAGAAACTTAACCATTAGGGATTAGAGGTTATGTAGCATGAACAAGGAGTAATTAAAAATAATAAACACAGCTCCAACTAGATAGGAGGGGGGAAGAGAGGAATGCATGCGTGTGCCTTACGAAAACAAAGAGGGTCCTTAACCTATGTTTGAACCAACCTAGCTATAACTCTGGAGAGATAAGATAGGACAGGTAGAGCCCCTCAACTGTCAGCTGAGTGGTAATAAACTGTGGTGAGTAGAAAAAGAGAGAATCCAAATGTTAGTGTGTATGTATGTGCGTAGGTTAGACGGGTATATAAACTAATGTACATGGTATTTTGAGCAGAGCTCTCGGGAATAAACACTATTGATTAATTTTGAGACTGATCTTTGTCTATTTTATGCAAATAAGAACCTTACAAATTCTTAGAAATGGACAAAGTGTTTTGCTTTGTCATAAATTAATTGGTTAACGAACATATAGGAATTAAATTCCTCAAACAATTTTATCATTCGAGTCGGATCTAAATATCTGTCCCTGTCATCTGAAGGTAACAAGCCAAGAACCGTGCACTGGCGGGACGTGGTCCCGTAAAATAAAGTCCTGTCCCCTGACATTAGGGCTCTATAACAGGCCGGTATACACTCCAGGTTGACAGGAACAGTGACTAGATCCAACCGGCATTGCTTTTCCCAGTCTTCAAGGCGAAGATCTGTAGTCTTTATTCTCGAATTTGGGGGGAATGAATGAAGATATCTTTGATTTGATGTTCTAAAAATGTTTAGAATTGATCAATAATAGGAGCTCCATTATTCCAAACAGATTCACAAGGTTTTGTATGACTAATATACACAGGGTTTTGTATGACTAATATACACAGTTGTAGCAGGTCCGCGATGACCTGAGGTAAGGTGCGCGATGATAAATAAAACTAAACTTCATAACAGAGGCCCGTTCGCCCGAGATTAAACCGGGATATTAAATTGGTGCTGTGAGATAGGGCTTTGATCTTGTATAAATAGGATAACTCATAGGACTAATTAAACTCAGGGTGAATTAACCATCGATCCGATTCAGACAGTACTGAAATAGTGTCCAGAAAGGAGGAGAGGGAAGCCTAATATAGTGGAGTGAGATACGAGATATTGGTGTACTTTAAAAGCCCTCCGACACAACCCGAAATAATAGGTTAACATTTTTCTAATGAATGTGAGGCCCCATGTAAACATTGCGATTAGAAGGGAACGAATCACAGAGATTGCAAACAGGATAAAAAGGAAAAGAAGTGTCACGTTCGCTATCCTCAAACTCCCTGTCATAAATTGACCAAGGTGCATGGGTGGGTGGGCATTTCTCCGCAGTGGCGGCTCTGGCGAGGGACGTAGACCCCGCTCCACCTCTGGCTCGGACCACTTAGCGGGGATCCTCGCCGCCGACCCCGGACTGGACTCTGGCAGCTCCGGACAGGAGGGAGACTCTGACAGCTCCGGACAGGAGGCAGGCACAGGACTCACCGGGCTGGGGAGACACAGGAGACCTGGCTTTGGGAGCAGGCGCGGACTCACTGGGCTGGGGAGACATCCAGGAGGCCTCTTCCTTGGCCCAGGCACCGGATACACTGGGCCATGGAGGCGCACTGGTGGTCTCGAGTGCAGAGCTGGCCCCACCCGTTCTGGCTGGATGCCAGCTTCCACCCAGCAAATGCAGGTTCATGGCACCGAGCACACCGGCCTGTGAATGCTCCGCCTCGACACTGTGAGCATCACCCCATAGCACGGGGCCTGACCAGTCCCATGCTCTCCACGGTAAACACGGGGAGTTGGCTCAGGTCTCCAACCTGACTCTGCCACACTCCTCGTGTGCCCCCCCCAAAAAATGTTTTGGAGCTGCCTCTCGGGCTTCAGTGACCGGGTCTTGTCCTCTACCATTCTCTCCTCCCCGGTCCAACTCTTCCTCCAGGTTGGCACACATCGCTTGGTCTTCTTGTGGTGGGTAATTCTGTCACGCTCGCTATCCTCAAACTCCCTGTCATAAATCGACCAAGGCACAGCGTGCATGTAGTTCCACATCTTTTAATGAAAGTGAAACCGAAACAACAAACAGGTAAACAGCAAAGACCGTGACGCAACCGAGGTGCACGCACGCACGCACGCACGCACGCACGCACGCACGCACGCACGCACGCACGCACGCACGCACGCACACACACACACACACACACACACACACACACACACAGATAAATAATTACCCACAACACACAGGTGGGAAAAGGCTACCTAAGTATGGTTCTCAATCAGAGACAACGATAGACAGCTGCCTCTGATTGAGAACCACGCCCGGCCAAACACATAGAAATAGAAAATCATAGAACATAGAACATAGACTGCCCACCCAAAAGCTTGGACCTTTGAATTAGGGCTATTTTCTGGGAATTGTCTCGGTGCCGGAGTTTGCGACTACAGACAATTATAATAATAGGGTTGTTGGCGGGGAGGCTCCGTCATTCCAATAGTAATGGCGGTTCAGTGGTTAAATAGCTGCTTTCTAAGCTTGAGACCCGATTTCGGTTCCCGGTAAATGCTCTGACTAAAATGTTTGATTGTAATTCAACTATTTGTATGTTTTGTCTGGAAATATACGGTCGCTAGTGTTTGTATAAGATATAAACTGAAAGTTTTAATAGCTTGTTTGGTTCAAATTGATAGAAGGGATAAATAGAACCTTGGTAATAGATTGTTTAGGTTGAATTGAAAGACCCATCCATTCTAAATAATAGCGGGGCGATGTCGTTGGAATACGCTGTCTTGCCTAAATGGCCCGCTGGAATAACGTATTGGGAATGGAGTCGTATTCAAAATGCTGAATCATAGAAGAGACAGTTACCTAAGTCTAATGAATTCTAAATAATAACGAAGAGATAACTACTATAGCGTTGTGTCCATCGAAATGTTATTATTCTTATGGATTGACTGACATACGCTATAAATTTAGTGAAGTACATGGTACGTTTACATTTTGGAGTAGAGAAAGTTTGATTTTACTTTTACGATAGAATTAAAGTAGAACTCAATCCGAGTGGGGGGTATATCTATGTCTAAAGGTAGGTTGAATTGTTGCGTGATAACGTAAAACTGCGTCATTACCTTGAATACAATAACGTTACTCAAATTGATTTGACCGTTGTTCAGGTACACTCTTTTCTGTACTTCTGGCAGTACAATTTTGATTGAGAGATGTTGTAAGTTCTATTCAAGATCCAACAGTTGTGATTAATTGGGTTTGGCTTGTCGAACCCGTACTACTGCTGCTGCAGACAGCCAACAATGATTTGCAATTCGCTAAAGTTGCTGCTGCCAGGGCACGGGCTGAGTGCCTGCTGCTGACATCACTCACAATGCACTTTTGCAGCCAGGCAATGATGTTGTGACTGAGGGTGACAGAGAAAATGTTTGTGTCATTTAGAGGGAACATGCGTACATTATAGCTTTGAGTCACTTTTCAAAAGTTGCTAAAAGTTCCAAATACATTTAAAAAATATATGAATATCGTCAGGGTAGTCTGAAAAGATGCTAAAATTGCTAGGTGGCCATCACTGGTTAGTGGCGTTCACTGGGCTATATTTGGCTATAAGAGAGGGAGGTCTGAAGTTTTGTAATAGTTCCCGGTTATGGATTTTGGTTTGATTGTTCAGGTAAAACCAGTGAAATTTAACAGGGAATTAAGGTATACTAACATTATAATCTGTTTTCATTACGGGGGACAATGAAAGGTCCTCAAAGTGGATTGCAGGCTGAGTTTATTTTAATTTTAAAGGTAGGGTATTCCTATCAAGCATTTTGGGGAGACTGTTTGAAGAGAGACTGATTGGGTTTTAGATATAGCCATTGAGGTAATGTAAAATGAATGATGTGAGGGAGTATAATAGAATTATTATAATTATTAGGTTTTGTTTGTAGTAAACGTTTGGGTTTGAGAGGATTTCCATGTTTCCCAGAGACAAGAAATCTTAAAGGGGTACACTCACATATGGAATATTATTAGGAATTTTGTTTTAATTAAACACGTGAATTCTTTAGATAAAGGGTTCTTCAATTTGTCTAATAAATCAAATCAAATCCAATTTTATTTGTCACATACACATGGTTAGCAGATGTTAGTGCGAGTGTAGCGAAATGCTTGTGCTTCTAGTTCCGACAATGCAGTAATAACCAACAAGTAATCTAGCTAACAATTCCAAAACTACTACCTTATAGACACAAGTGTAAGGGGATAAAGAATATGTACATAAAGATATATGAATGAGTGATGGCACAGAGCGGCATAGGCAAGATACAGCAGATGGTATTGAGTGCAGTATATACATATGAGATGAGTATGTAAACAAAGTGGCATAGTTAAAGTGGCTAGTGATACATGTATTACATAAGGATGCAGTAGATGATATAGAGTACAGTATATACATATACATATGAGATGAATAATGTAGGGTATGTAAACATTATATTAGGTAGCATTGTTTAATTAAAGTGGCTAGTGATATATTTTACATAATTTC
Source organism: Oncorhynchus nerka (assembly GCF_034236695.1). Taxonomy (NCBI): domain Eukaryota; kingdom Metazoa; phylum Chordata; class Actinopteri; order Salmoniformes; family Salmonidae; genus Oncorhynchus; species Oncorhynchus nerka. The sequence continues at coordinate 31,452,858 of NC_088408.1, forward strand.
CCATCAATTCCCATTATTAAAGTGGCTGGAGTTGAGTCAGTGTGTTGGCAGCAGCCACTCAATGTTAGTGGTGGCTGTTTAACAGTCTGATGGCCTTGAGATAGAAGCTGTTTTTCAGTCTCTCGGTCCCAGCTTTGATGCACCTGTACTGACCTCGCCTTCTGGATGATAGTGGGGTGAACAGGCAGTGGCTCGGGTGGTTGTTGTCCTTGATGATCTTTATGGCCTTCCTGTGACATCGGGTGGTGTAGGTGTCCTGGAGGACAGGTAGTTTGCCCCCGGTGATGCGTTGTGCAGACCTCACTACCCTCTGGAGAGCCATACGGTTGTGGGTGGAGCAGTTGCCGTACCAGGCGGTGATACAGCCCGCCAGGATGCTCTCGATTGTGCATCTGTAGAAGTTTGTGAGTGCTTTTGTGAATTTCTCAGCCTCCTGAGGTTGAAGAGGCGCTGCTGCGCCTTCTTCACGATGCTGTCTGTGTGGGTGGACCAATTCAGTTTGTCTGTGATGTGTACGCCGAGGAACTTAAAACTTACTACCCTCTCCACTACTGTTCCATCGATGTGGATAGGGGGGTGTTCCCTCTGCTGTTTCCTGAAGTCCACAATCATCTCCTTAGTTTTGTTGACATTGAGTGTGAGGTTATTTTCCTGACACCACACTCCGAGGGCCCTCACCTCCTCCCTGTAGGCCGTCTCGTCGTTGTTGGTAACCAAGAACAGGAACAATGGTGGCCCTCTTGAAGCATGTGGGAACAACAGACTGGGATAGGGATTGATTGAATATGTCCGTAAACACACCAGCCAGCTGGTCTGCGCATGCTCTGAGGGCGCGGCTGGGGATGCCGTCTGGGCCTGCAGCCTTGCGAGGGTTGACACGTTTAAATGTTTTCCTCACGTCGGCTGCAGTGAAGGATTTTAGTTGCGGGCAGTGTCAGTGGCACTGTATTGTCCTCAAAGCGGGCAAAAAAGTTATTTAGTCTGCCTGGGAGCAGGACATCCTGGTCCGTGACGGTGCTGGTTTTCTTTTTGTAATCCGTGATTGACTGTAGACCCTGCCACATACCTCTTGTGTCTGAGCCGTTGAATTGAGATTCTACTTTGTCTCTATACTGACGCTTAGCTTGTTTGATTGCCTTGCGGAGGGAATAGTTACACTGTTTGTATTCGGTCATGTTTCCAGTCACCTTGCCCTGATTAAAAGCATTGGTTCGCGCTTTCAGTTTCACGCGAATGCTGCCATCAATCCACGGTTTCTGGTTTGGGAATGTTTTAATCGTTGCTATGGGAACGACATCTTCAAGTCACGTTCTAATGAACTCGCACACCGAATCAGCGTATTCGTCAATGTTGTCGTCTGACGCAATACATATCCCAGTCCACGTGATGTAAGCAGTCTTGGAGTGTGGAATCAGATTGGTCGGACCAGCTTGAACAGACCTCAGCGTAGGCCTAATATAGTAGGGAACACGACAGTAAAAGGGTGGTATGACTCTTGACTCTATCATGGCTATCATGGCTTTCCCTTGTGGTCTGATCAGCCTCAGGGGAGGGCCATTTGGATAATGAATTTGTGGTAATTTGTGATACTGGTTTTAAGGTAAATTCATTATGATGGTGTTTATAGCTCCTTGACATAATTGTAGTTTGAAACACAGAGGAGAAAGTGGAATTGAGGCAGGACAAATTATGGGGACCGGGGGAATAAACTCTAGTGAGGAAGAGGAAGAGGTTCAGGACTCTGTTGTAAACACTGACTGTGAAGGTTTCGAATTGGCGACTATTGATTTGGTATTACAACAGGAACAGAAATCATATTTATCATGTATAATAAATAGGGGAGGAAAATACATTTTATAAGCATTAAAATTATTAATGAAAATAAAAAGTTATTAGGGATGGTAAATTACTGTAGATAATGTATCCCACACTATGCAACATATATTCAATGATTGATGAGGCTGATTTTAAGGTTAACCCGTGTTATTGTTAGATAAAACACAGTGGACTCCCGAAGGAGAGATTTCATTAGTACAGAAAGCAGATGATATGATTAGCATTCGTTTTGGTTTCCTTTGATCATTAGAAGATTTTTTATTTAAACAGTATAAAGTGGACAGGGATATATGACATCTGTGGTGATTCAGGGTTATTGATAGGATCGAGAACCTTAATTAACCTATGCAAGGACTTTAGAAATTGCCACCATGTACATGTTTTTCCAAAAAATCCATGAGTTTAGATAACTAAATGTCTCACTGTTTGGCTTTAATATTTGGAAACAACACATAATTGTTACTGACTGTTATGAGAAGAAGAGCTACAGACAGATAGCGGAAAAGGCAGACGGAGTAGCCCTCCTCGCACTGCTGAGACCGTGAAAGGTTTGAGAGCCGAGAGGAGAAGGGGGGCCAGGAAATGAGCAAGATAGGAGTGACACAGAATGGGTAGATAACTGTTACTGAGTGGAGTAAAAAGGGGAATGAATGCTTAGTTGGTTTCATGAACTATGGTGTTAATCACGGAAACATTGCCCAGAAATTATTCTGCACAATTAGGCCGAAATAGTAGCATCGACTAGTGTCTGTGAAATAAGAAATGAAAGAAAGGTGAAATTGGTAATGTTAAAATAGTTACAGGTAGGGTGCACAGGGGAATTGAGAGAGAGTAAATTGAAAGAGAGTTGACTGATCAATGTTGGAATGCTTTAATTGGGTCGGGGTATATGAGGTGGATCGATATAGGAAAAGCTACAAACCTTTTTTTCCACCTTTTTTTATCATTGTTTCACAGTCTCTTACTCTGCTCTGAGATATGAAGTGAAAGTCAAAGGCGGCATGTCAATTTAGGTCATTAATATCCTGAATGCAAAATGAAGTGTTTTAAAGCTGCATAATCCTGGTTTCATCCTCCTCAGACGGACAGCTCTCCACAGCGACTTCAGTGCATCCTGCCTCCCACTTGAATAGCTGTCAAACTCCCTATGCAACCTGAAGACATTAGAACGTTTCGGGGGGTGGAGTAGAACGAGGAGGGAGGGGGACTAGGATTTAAGTTAAATACAAAGTTTGATCACAGCCATCTCGACGTCATGGTTATCTGCAGGGATGAATTGTGGCGGCAGCTGAGCCTTAGGACTTTCAAGTCGGTCCAGTAACTCCCTCAATTTTATTTTTTTACTTTTCACCCCCGGAGGCACGCAGCAGCAGTAGCATTAGGATTCATGAGCAGACTCTCTCTCTCTCGTTAGCTCCCTCTCAAGGCCTTCTGTTTCCACATGTACTATTAGTGCTTTATTAAACATAGTATGTTCACGAGGAGCAGGAAGAGAGGTTTTAAGGGACAAGTCCAAGGCGAACAGCTGGCCAGGCCTGTTTGTGGTGTCAATCCCCCTCAACACTGGATGTGTACACAATGTGCCTTTATGTATTATCAGGTCAAGCTCAGTCCTCCCTCCTCAGCTGTTATTCTCACCTATTTGAGGTCAAATAATGGAAGAAAATATGGGGTCTTTTTTCGACACAAGAAGTGTGAACGTAGGTGTGAATGATGTGAAGTGAATAAGATTAGGTATGAGATTAAAGCTAAAATACCTTGGAACTTGGATGAATGTGTCATGGACGAGTAAGGAATTCAACAACAGGATTGCACTTCCATATAATAATGATGCCATTAAGGGAGTTCCAATAGTTTTACAAACTGAAAGGAAGTTTAACAGTGCTATCCAGCTTTAGGGGGGGGATACAGTATGTATGATCATGATCGTATTTTTTTGTAACTGGTCAAAAGTTCCAAGTCTAAAACATCCGTACAACTGTACCACAACAGCTATATTCATTTCAGCGAGTGCACAGTAGTGTAATGTCACCGTCGGCACGTGTGGGTGTATGAAGCGCTCATGTCAAAGTGGTTTGACTTACAACAATTCATTACTGGATGTTCTGTTTGTTGACAGATGGGTCAACCCACAAAAAAAAGGGCCTTTGATATTTTAAGTAGAAGTTGTGCACCAATATTGAATTTTAAAAGTATGTTATATTAAATGAAGTGCCCTTTAATATAGACCACGTGGAGAATTCAAATACATCTGATTTTGTATATGAATAAAGACATACTAAAGTACCCAAACTCGACCCTGTGTCACTTCTAAGAAGATTCCAAACCATCTCATCTCAAAATGTTTCTAAGTTCCACCATCATTGTAAAGTCTTAGATGAAGTCATTTCCAAAGATTCTTATTTATTTAATGTGATTAGTGATTCATTTACGTCTGTCTCTCATTTTAAGGTCAACACTGTTACATGAACTAAACTCTCGTTTTAATATGGTGAAACTAATCCTTTAAAAATATGTTTTTCAAAAAAAACATTGAACATCTAATACTCAAATCACAGTATAAAAGCAGGTGAGCTGGTCATTTTCTGGTGTTGGTGTGGTGGAAAACTGAGCAGGTTGAGCGTAACACAGTAATCCTGTTACCCAGAGATACACAGGCTAGAAATGTTTTTAACAATTACATTTTCAATTGGCCACTCCCTGTTGCACACAACAAGCTTATATTGCCCCTGTCACAAGGGGATTTATGGCTGATTTAAGATGAAATCGTCAACCCCGTTACAGTCAACCCTGTTACTTTATTTGGCACTTAATAAGCACTTACTATAAGATCTTGAGAAGGGAAAACATGTTTTTTATTAAGTTGAACTTGTGCTCTTTATGACAGAATGTTAAAATTAGGTGAAATCAAATGTTTTTTTGGACCAAGTCTCAAAAGGCACCGAATTGATCTAAAGACCCAGAAATGTTGTTTTCCTGACATAGACCAAAACTATTCTAGTTTCTATGATGGCTAGATGAAGTATATACATTTAGCAGAAATGTTTATACAAAGGTATTATATATTCATATTATAATGGATCCAGAAGGAATCTAACACACATCCCTGGTGTTGCCAGCACCATGATCAAACCCACACCCCTGGTGTTGCCAGCACCATAATCAAACCCACACCCCTGGTGTTGCCAGCACCATGATCAAACCCACACCCCTGGTGTTGCCAGCACCATAATCAAACCCACACCCCTGGTGTTGCCAGCACCATGATCAAACCCACATCCCTAGTGTTGCCAGCACCATGATCAAACCCACACCCCTGGTGTTGCCAGCACCATGATCAAACCCACACCCCTGGTGTTGCCAGCACCATGATCAAACCCACATCCTTGGTGTTGCCAGCACCATGATCAAACCCACATCCCTAGTGTTGCCAGCACCATGATCAAACCCACATGCCTGGTGTTGCCAGCACCATGATCAAACCCACACCCCTGGTGTTGCCAGCACCATGATCAAACCCACACCCCTGGTGTTGCCAGCACCATGATCAAACCCACATCCCTGGTGTTGCCAGCACCATGATCAAACCCACACCCCTGGTGTTGCCAGCACCATGATCAAACCCACACCCCTGGTGTTGCCAGCACCATGATCAAACCCACATCCCTAGTGTTGCCAGCACCATGATCAAACCCACAACCCTGATTTGCCCGCATGATCAAACCCACACCCCTGGTGTTGCCACCATGATCAAACCCACACCCCTGGTGTTGCCAGCATGATCAAACCCACACCCCTGGTGTTGCCACCATGATCAAACCCACACCCCTGGTGTTGCCACCATGATCAAACCCACACCCCTGGTGTTGCCAGCATGATCAAACCCACACCCCTGGTGTTGCCAGCATCATGATCAAACCCACATCCTTGGTGTTGCCAGCACCACGATCAAACCCACACCCCTGGTGTTGCCAGCATGATCAAACCCACACCCCTGGTGTTGCCAGCACCATGATCAAACCCACACCCCTGGTGTTGCCAGCACCATGATCAAACCCACATCCCTAGTGTTGCCAGCACCATGATCAAACCCACAACCCTGATTTGCCCGCATGATCAAACCCACACCCCTGGTGTTGCCACCATGATCAAACCCACACCCCTGGTGTTGCCAGCATCATGATCAAACCCACATCCTTGGTGTTGCCAGCACCATGATCAAACCCACATCCTTGGTGTTGCCAGCACCATGATCAAACCCACATCCTTGGTGTTGCCAGCACCATGATCAAACCCACACCCCTGGTGTTGCCAGCACCATGATCAAACCCACATCCTTGGTGTTGCCAGCACCATGATCAAACACACTGATCCTTCAGACAACGTGTTCAATTGCATTCTACCGGCATGTTGTTCTGCTGAGAGATTTACTTTAGCCCAGAAAGTCTGCTGACTGTGGAGAGAGTTTGACCTGTCAAAATGAAGGAGTACTGGTCGGTGATAAACCCACACATTCTGTACTTTAAAGGCCCATATCCAAAGGATATGACTGATGCCTCTGGACTCAGTTACTGCCGTGACGTGGCTAGAACTGCTTTGAGGTGGCTGTTGTGAGCGCTGCTTAGAAAGTGATGTAACCATATGAAACTCTCTCGGACCGGCTGCACACGGCAGGAAGAGAAGCCTTCTGAACCTAGTTAACAGGGTTTTACTACTCATGGCGCTACCCACTAATATGATTGTTTTCAGCTCTGGATCAAACCCTGAGAGAGAGAGGGAAATTGTGCGTCTCCAAATATCAGTAATGTTTATTGCTTCCCGCACAAGAAAGAAGAAAAACAACGTATGAAATGAAATCAGGCTGTGACTGACTGGTCGACTCTCCCTGTGGCTAACATCTGGTGCGAGACATGCATCATTGAACTGTTGACTGCGCCGATTGCTTTGGCCTCCTTGACATCGGCTACTTTATACATGGCAATTAAGAAAGCTGTGATTAACTGAGAAATATGTAATCGCACTAATCACCTCACATGAAAGGTACAAATTCCCCAGACGTATTTTCCTCTCCACAATAACCATTACGCTCCACTGTCTCCATACGTATGTAAACGCATGACTTATTATCCCGATATGAAGACATGAACCTTCAGGCACTTGATATCTCTCACTTGAAATTGAGCTCTTCAAACAACAGAGAACAGTGCAGTAACGTACAGTGGTACAGCATCATAGCCTACTTCCAATTTGTTCACAGTTAGTGTTGAGTAGGCCATTGTCTGTGATACAATTAAGATAAACATGCAAACATCCTTGAAACATGCTATGAGCTTCCCCCTGAGAACATGCTAGGAGTCGTTGTTATTCTGTTGGGCTGGAGAGCAGGCCCTTGTTAGTCAGACTCTACCAATATGCCAATCACACACTTGGGTATAGGGTCCTGGCTTGCCGCAGGGGGAAATTCACAGCTGTGTACTGGACTGGACAAACTCTCATCCAGGAGACCCGTCTTGATGTACAGGCGATGTTAATCTGTTCAAAATGATGACATTATTCTTTGACTTGGTCAGTGAAATGCATTTAATTCAATGTAATTGTATTGTGTTGAATCACTGCACGATGTACAGCACCTTCAGAAAGTATTCATACCGCCTGACTTATTCCACATTGTGTTGTGTTACAGCCTGAATTCAAAATGGATTCAATATTTTTAGACACAATACCCCATAATGACAAAGTGAAAACATGTTTTTAGACATTTTAGAAAATGGATTTAAAATTAAATACAGAAATATCAAATTTACATAAGTAATCACACCCCTCAGTCAATACAGGTTAGAATCCCCATTGGCAGTGATTACAGCTGTGAGTCTTTCTGGGTAAGTCTCTAAGAGCTTTCCACACCTGGATTGTACAATACTTGCACAATATTATTTTTTATTCTTCAAGCTCTGTCAAGCCAGTTGTTGTTCATTGCTTGCTAGACAGCCATTTTCTTGACATAGATTTTCTCGCCGGTTTAAGTCAAAACTGTTACTAGGCCACTCAGGAACATTCAATGTCGTCATGGTAAGTAACTCCAGTGTATATTTGGCCTTGTGTTTTAGGTTATTGTCCTGCTGAAAGGTGAATTTGTCTCCCAGTGTCTGTTGGAAAGCAGACTGAACCCTGTTTTCCTTTAGGATTTTGCCTGTGCTTAGCTCTATTCCATTTCTTTTTATCCCCAAAATAACTCCCTAGTCCTTGCAGATGATAACCATACCCATAACATGATGCAGCCACCACCATGCTTGAAAATATGAATAGTGGTACTCAGTGATGTGTTGGGTTGGATTCACCCCAAACATAACGCTTTGTATTTAGGACATAATGTTAATTACTTTGCCACATTTTTGCAGTATTACTTTAGTGCCTTACTGCAAACAGGATGCATGTTTTGGAATATTTTTATTCTGTATAGGCTTCCTTCTTTTCACTCTGTCAATTAGGTTAGTATTGTGGAGTAACTACAATGTTGTTGATCCATCAGTTTTCTCCTGTCACAGCCATTAAATTCTGTCACTATTTTAAAGTCACCATTGGCCTCATGGTGAAATCCCTGAGCGGTTTCCTTCCTCTCCATGAAACTGAGTTAGGAAGGACGTTTGTATCTTTGTAGTTACTGGGTGTATTGATACACCATCCAAAGTGTAATTAATAACTTCACCAGGATCAAAGGGATATTCAATGTCTGCTTTTTTATTTTCATCCATCTACCAACAACTGATTCCGCTATGACATTAGGGGGAAGTGAGTGTAGGTCAGTGACACAATAAAATGTGGAGAAAGTCAAGGAGTGTGAATACTTTCCGAAGGCACTGTATCTCCTCATAACCCTGGTCATAGGCACTAGGCAGGTGGGGTCTGTGTTATCAAAGGGCTGTGTTATCAGAAAGCTGAGTGCAGGGGTGCATGATTTCAGGGCAGTTGGAACAGAATACAGTGCACATGGTTTCATCAATACCTCCCTGGGTGACTTCTAGGAAGAAGGAGAGAGGCTGAGGTGCCGTTGGCAGATGTACTGTACGTGTTAGTTCTCAGAGGAATGTAGATGGTGCTGAGGAAGAGGTCAGTCACACTCTGTCACTGTTAGCTGTTAGCCAAGCACTCCCACAGGAATGTAGACTCACTCCTTCCTCAGAATGTGCTAATCATCCCTCTTCTCTTCTCTCACGACCATAATCCAGGGCAAATGACACTCAGTGGAGTTATTACTTTGTTTCAAACTTGTGTGAGTAACCATTAGTGATACAACACATGATCTGATGACACACTCTCGCATGAAGACACAGAAGTCAAAAGTGCAGGAATATAATTAATTAAAGAAAAAAATATTTTATCAATTTCCATGTTTACAGAACGTATTCACACCGCTTTTATGTTTACACATTGTGTTGTGTTACAGTCTGATGTCACGATCGTTATAATGGGTGGACCAAGATGCAGGGTGGTATGGTTCCATTCTCTTTATTAGGAAGTGAAACTCAGAGGAAACAATAAATCGCAAAACGAAACGTGACGCAACAATAGTGCTCACAGGCAACTATACATAGTCAAGATCCCACAAAGCACAAAGGGGAAATGGCTGCCTAAATATGATCCCCAATCAGAGACAACAGTAAACAGCTGCCTCTGATTGGGGACCATACCAGGCCAACATAGAAATATAATTACCTAGATGACCCACCCTAGTCACACCCCGACCTAACCAACATAGAGAATAAAAAGCTCTCTATGGTCAAGGTGTGACACCTGAATTTAAAAATGATTACATTCACATTTTTTGTAACTGGTCTACACTCAATACTCTGTAGCTCTTTCCTGCAGTCAAATGACCAAATCACTCTCTAGTGGCCTCATGAGTGGAAACACCTGTCGAAAATCCAGTGTTTCTATGTCAAACCGTTTTGTTATATTTCAGTCTTCTGTGATGTATACACTGAGTACACCAAATATTAGGAACACATTCCTAATATTGAGTTAACTTAAATCGGTATGAAAATCTATGGCAAGACTTGAAAATAGCTGTCGAGCAAAGATCAACAATCAACTTGACAGAGCATGAAGCTATAACATACCAAAATGCGGAATAAGTCAGGGGCTTGGTATACTTTCTGATGGCACTGTATACAGTATTGTATACTGTATATTCAGACACATTTTAAACAATGACAGCCAAATCAATGTAGTGATTTTTTTTGTTGTTCACCTTTATTTAACCAGGTAAGCTAGTTGAGAACAAGTTCTCATTTGCAACTGCGACCTGGCCAAGATAAAGCATAGCAGTTCGACACATACAACAACACAGAGTTACACATGGAATGAACAAAACATACAGTCAATAATACAGTAGAAAAAAAAGGGAAAAAAAGTCTATATACAGTGAGTGCAAATAAGGTCAAATAAGGGAGTGAAGGCAATAAATAGGCCATGGTGGCGAAGTAATTACAATATAGCAATTAAACACTGGAATGGTAGATGTGCAAAAGATGGATATGCAAGTGGGGATCCTGTGGTGCAAAAGGCGCAAAATAAATAAATATAGCATGGGGATGAGGTAGATACATGGGCTGTATACAGATGGGCTATGAACAGGTGCAGTGATCTGTGAGCTGCTCTGACAGCTGGTTCTTAAAGCTAGTGAGGGAGATGGGAATCTCCAGCTTCAGTGATTTTTGCAGTTTGTTCCAGTCAGTGGCAGCAGAGAACTGGAAGGAAAGGCGACCAAAGGAGGAATTGGCTTTGGGGGTGACCAGTGAGAAATACCTGCTGGAGTGTGTGCTACGAGTGGGTGCTGCTATTGTGACCAGCGAGCTGAGATAGGGCGGGGCTTTACCTAGCAGAGACTTGTAGATAACCTGTAGCCAGTGGGTTTGGCGACGAGTATGAACCGAGGGCCAGCCAACGAGAGCATACAGGTCGCAGTGGTGGTTAGTACAGTGCCTTGCGAAAGTATTCGGCCCCCTTGAACTTTGCGACCTTCTGCCACATTTCAGGCTTCAAACATAAAGATATAAAACTGTATTTTTTTGTGAAGAATCAACAACAAGTGGGACACAATCATGAAGTGGAACGACATTTATTGGATATTTCAAACTTTTTTAACAAATCAAAAACTGAAAAATTGGGCGTGCAAAATTATTCAGCCCCCTTAAGTTAATACTTAGTAGCGCCACCGTTTGCTGCGATTACAGCTGTAAGTCGCTTGGGGTATGTCTCTATCAGTTTTGCACATCGAGAGACTGACATTTTTTCCCATTCCTCCTTGCAAAACAGCTCGAGCTCAGTGAGGTTGGATGGAGAGCATTTGTGAACAGCAGTTTTCAGTTCTTTCCACAGATTCTCGATTGGATTCAGGTCTGGACTTTGACTTGGCCATTCTAACACCTGGATATGTTTATTTTTGAACCATTCCATTGTAGATTTTGCTTTATGTTTTGGATCATTGTCTTGTTGGAAGACAAATCTCCGTCCCAGTCTCAGGTCTTTGCAGACTCCATCAGGTTTTCTTCCAGAATGGTCCTGTATTTGGCTCCATCCATCTTCCCATCAATTTTAACCATCTTCCCTGTCCCTGCTGAAGAAAAGCAGGCTCAAACCATGATGCTGCCACCACCATGTTTGACAGTGGGGATGGTGTGTTCAGGGTGATGAGCTGTGTTGCTTTTACGCCAAACATAACGTTTTGCATTGTTGCCAAAAAGTTCAATTTTGGTTTCATCTGACCAGAGCACCTTCTTCCACATGTTTGGTGTGTCTCCCAGGTGGCTTGTGGCAAACTTTAAACGACACTTTTTATGGATATCTTTAAGAAATGGCTTTCTTCTTGCCACTCTTCCATAAAGGCCAGATTTGTGCAATATACGACTGATTGTTGTCCTATGGACAGAGTCTCCCACCTCAGCTGTAGATCTCTGCAGTTCATCCAGAGTGATCATGGGCCTCTTGGCTGCATCTCTGATCAGTCTTCTCCTTGTATGAGCTGAAAGTTTAGAGGGACGGCCAGGTCTTGGTAGATTTGCAGTGGTCTGATACTCCTTCCATTTCAATATTATCGCTTGCACAGTGCTCCTTGGGATGTTTAAAGCTTGGGAAATCTTTTTGTATCCAAATCCGGCTTTAAACTTCTTCACAGCAGTATCTCGGACCTGCCTGGTGTGTTCCTTGTTCTTCATGATGCTCTCTGCGCTTTTAACAGACCTCTGAGACTATCACAGTACAGGTGCATTTATATGGGGGCTTGGGCGAGTTGCTGTGGAGGGTGCCGGGCAGTTGACCGGGGTAGGGGTAGCCAGGTGGAAAGCATGGCCAGCCGTAGAGAAATGCTTATTGAAATTCTCATTTATAGTGGATTTGTCGGTTGTAACAGTGTTTTCTAGCCTCAGAACCAGTGGGTAGCTGGGATGAGGTGCTCTTATTCTCCATGGACTTTACAGTGTCCCAGAACTTTTTTGAGTTTGTACTGCAGGATGCAAATTTCTGTTGAAAAATGCTAGCCTTAGCTTTCCTAACTGCCTGTGTATATTGGTTCCTAACTTCCCTGAAAAGTTGCATATCACGGGGGCTATTCGATGCTAATGCAGAACACCACAGGATGTTGTTGTGCTGGTCAAGGGCAGACAGGTCTGGAGTGAACCAAGGGCTCTATCTATTCCAATTAGCATTGAGGTATGACAAAAAACTGTTTCCTAAGAATATTAAACCTTTTGTTCTGGCAGTTAACTGTAGTTTGATATTTCCGCCAGAAAGTTTCAAACTCCAGAAATGAAGATTTATGTTTTTAATTATACTGAAATCAACATACAGCGAGGCATAAACCACAGATGGAGTTATGAAACCATCATGGGAATTTTCTGCCTTTTGGAGATAACAGGATTGTACAGTCCAAAACCCACCAGGACTGAAACCCTTAATCCGAAGAAGAGTTTTCAGCCAAAAAAACTGATTTCTATGCATCTGTGATCTCAGTCACCTGGAATTACAGGGACGGATTGGTGGAGGCTTCTGACATTGGATTGAATGTTTTAGGTAAGGGGGATTTACATCTCTCCGAAATCTCTTGGTTTAATGATAATTTAAACGTACAAAAAGGGATCAAACCCTAACACTAGCCCTAGCCATAGCCCTAACCCTAATTACCTTGCAGAAGGCATGATGGAGCTTTTGCCATACTGCTATTTCCATACTGCTAACCTATGTTATGCTAACATTCGATCTACATTAGTGCCTACACGGGAGGGATGTGGTCCACTGGGGCATTGTGGGATGGAGTTGGTTGACCTTGCTACATGTTTAAACACCTCACCAACAATGAGGCAGTGATTCTAGTGTAGTTCAGGTTTTATATTTATGTCTTCACATCACTATCACACCACTCCAGTTCCCCCAAGCATGTTGCCTTAAAGCATCATCTTATCAGTATGTAAAGGATTAATGCTGAGTATTGGGTTCTGGTTCTGGGACTATTTTTTTATTACCAAATGTATTTTAGATATGTAAAAGTATCGTTATGTTGGGATAATCCATGGATGAACACAGACCTACTGTACACACATATACTGTTCACTTAAACCATTTTATTTTTCTTAAGAACTTTGCATCTGGATCTAAGAGTCATCTCTTCAGATCAACGTTACTACATTTCTCCTTAATGCATTTCATGTTAATTGATGCCTCTTGGTGCTAAAGTATACAAATGCTGGAGAAAAATGCTTAGCTTCACCATTTGACCTTTCTATATGAAAATATGGAGATGATATGAAAACTGTAGATGAGGAAATGCTCATTGGTTTTCATCATGCAGCTATACTGCTATAGTTCCAGAGTTCAATCTAAGTACACATTCCTTTGACATCACATGGATGTTTGTTAATTTTTAGAACTGACCAAATTTCAATATCTTGTAATTAAAATTGAAAGAGCCAGATGACACTGAAACAAAGATGTTTGAGTCTTGAGCAGTATCACAGATTTTGTATTTATTTTTCGGGACATTTATAATTACATTTTGGTGAATGGTGCTGTGGAGCATAGCCCATCCATGCTATTTCACTGATGTACTTTTGATACATAATTTACTCTCTCTCTCTTTTATTCTCTTCTAGTGACATAGGACAACAACAAGGTTCCCTTTCAGTAAGTCAACAATGGGGAATCGCACTCTCGCGACTTCGGTTGAAGGATATACAATCACACCTGACAAGGCCAATGAAATCCATTCCTTGCTGGAAGTCCCACCTTCCACAGGTGATAGGCTAAGGCTCGGATTCTTTCCTTAAATTATTCTGCTCTTCACCTCGGTGTGAACCAGACAGTAAGAAGACACAGTGGCAGAATAAATTCAACCACATCTTTGTTTCATCACAAAAACGGAGAGCAATCTTTGTCCGGTGAAGTCCACAAAGCATGTTGCATGTAACAAACAATTATATGATCTACTTGGTGAGGATGCCAATGCCATCCTCCTCTCTTTCATGCTGACAAAACGCTACACGCTACTATTTTTTGTTGTCCTAGGCTACCTGGCTAAAATGCATGCCCGCTAGCCTAACTTCCTTTCATGGGCAACGTTAGCTAGTTAACATTAGCCTTCTACATCTAACTACATATTGAATTTACATCCTTTCAGTCCAGGGGCACGGTGTACAAATTTATGGTTGGATCATAATCGCCATTATAATCATTGGCCAGTACGGAAAATTAAGTAAAACTACAAGTCCAAATCTCTATCTCAATCAATGGCAAATTTTTGGAAAGGGTCAATTTTAGCTAACTAGCTAGCCACCGGAAGACAACAACACAACGAAATGCAACAATTCAAGTTGTTTCTGTCAGAGACATATTTCTCTTGATGCGATGTGATAGGAGTGAACCAAATACGAACTGTCTTCACCTGACACTTTTCTTTGGTGCGCCAGTTCCATTATCAGTTTAACTCACTAAATTTAGCTCAACGCTGATTGATTATTATTTCAAACTTTTTTTAACAAGGGAGGCCAAAAGCTACAGGGGGGCAACAATGTCATACTCTTTATGACCAGACAGAATCAGATAGATGGCCTACACATACAGAAACAAAGGGGCGCTGTTTCGCTCGCACGCTTTCTCCGGTTAGATACGTTCAGCCTATTGCGAATTGAAGGGAAATTATGAAAACTCAGAGAGATTTGCCAGTTTTTTTTCTTTTTTACTTGGTCAATTTTTGAGGGAAGCCTGGCTGCCATGAATACACGCCACTGGTGTGGACCAGTGCTGCCTTGGCTGCAGTCTTCTGGTTCGCAGCTGCTCCTTTCTTCTTAGTAGCTGCTGCCATGGGATCAACAAGTTCAAGTTCAACTTGAAAGTGGAGCATGCGTTGGAGTGTGTATAAGCGTTTGTTCCAGCTAATGGTGGAAAAATGATTGGAACCATTTCCGTGTTTGGCGCTAGGTTTTATGGGGTATCATGACTCATACTGTGGTAGACTATTTTCAATTACTGGAGTTGGATGGGTTCGGGTTTATGTTCACCTTCTATGAGGAAGCAGCGCCCCGAACACTTGGCTGGGGTAACCCTGGAGCGAGAGGCCTTGGCACAGATCTGAGTGACCAGTAGCCCTTCCGCAAAAACATTACTGTGACAACAGTGCCCCCACGTTTCGCTAAATGGGGTACTAGGTAAGACATTGCCGGAGCCCCCTGTGCCCTTAAAGGGGCCGGGCTTCATGCAGGTTATACAACATATAGTATGTTGAAATCTCGTCCGTGTTTAAATACTTCCCAATATGTTACCACTCATTCCGTAGCGTTCGCAAGGTTCAAGGAGTATATTAATCTCCCCAGGGTGAGAGTGATAAGTCAGGTCTCTGTTCACAAGGGGGCGCCCCTCCCATCCCCCCATAGGTGGATTATTACTGAGATGTATTGATTATCCCTGCTCTATAGCTCACTATCCCTATAAGGTGTTTATTGATACAGGTTATGGGCTCTATAGGTGATTAGTTGTTGGTAGCGGGGTCGGGGGAGTGAGCAGGGTTGGACATGACCACTCTATTATCCCACACACAGTCTCTGTGGTTCATTTGAGCCCCCGAAATTAACTGTCTGTCTCCAACTCAACGCTTTTCGGTCCTTGGAATTAGATTCAATTACGAATTGCCCCTGTCTGTTACCACAGAAGAGGTACCTCTGCTGAACGTGTTGGGGACCTCTACACATTATCCGTACATCCTTCCTGTACTCAGTTCATCCCGGGAGACTCTAAGGTGATGTTGCGTCTAAATACAACCTTTGCCCTGAAAGTCATAACTACTGTATGTCCTACAGATCCTTAGCTTTTGAGCTTTTCCCCTTTTCGCATCCTCCGTTTGCTTCTGAAGAGCAATAGAGGTTACATGGCCTGCGTCCGTTGTGAGATTGACACACGCACATTGAACGAACATATCCGGTTATGTTACCAGCTTTTGATCTGTTTTGCAAATCCAGCTGGCGACAGGGCCTTCTCTAAGCAGCGTCTCTCCCAGCAGCGTCTCTCCCAGCGTCTCTCCCAGCAGCGTCTCTCCCAGCGTCTCTCCATGGCATATAGCAGCAAGGGACAAGGGTTAACTAGCGGTGCACTCCCCCAGGGGTCCAGCAGCTTCTAGGGGGTGATTGTATTTCCTTCAACCGAAGTCGTGATAGTGTGACTCCCCATAGTATGTTTGACCTCGTTTCACTCCTTCAGGGAACAGTAGGTCTACTCATAACATTACGTTCTAATGAACTATTCCACTAATGCTTTCCCTGGACTGAATAGCCTGAATAGCCTCGACGAAGATCAGGTTTTCAGCTCTACAAAGAATGCCCTACACATGAGCTCCATAGATGCTTTACAAGTTAAATGTACCAGCTTCAAACAATCACTGACCTTCAGCAGATCAAAGTAAGGTCAAATATCTCTTTTATCAGAAAATCGCTGACAATTTTTCAATTATACTGTAGGCTTATCCACGCTCTGAGTCATACTGGGACATACTGTATACTATGAAGTGGGCCATAAATCAGCTCTTGCGCTGCAATCTTGTATACCATTTTGTCAACAAAATGCACTCTCAACTTGAGTTGTCTTGAGTTGACCTTTCCATAGTCATCCAACTTAATCACACCGAGTCAACCCAAGTTGTTAGAGAGTCGTTGTTTTGTATAGTAGCAGACTAAATAGTTAAGAATACCAAGGAACACCTCTGAATTTCCCAGGAATGAGTAGAATTCTGATCCCATGAGGTCTAAACTGTCTCTGGGGGGGGGTTCTCTGCTCTCTGGTGACCTTTTCCCTGCTTCCTCTCTAACACATAGCTACATCTGTGGGTCTCTCCACCTGGGTCAAACAGAACATCTGTCAATTCCAGCGCCTTCAGAAAGTATTCACGGCCCTTGACTTTTTCCACATTTTGTTGTGCTACAGCCTGAATTTAAAATGGATTACATTTAGATGTGCTGTCTCTGGCCTAGACACAATAGCCCGTAATGTCAAAGTAGAATTATGATTTTCGGCATTTTTACAAATTAATAAAAAATTAAATGTGTTGAGTCAATAAGTATTCAAGTGTTGACTACAGGAGATATTTGTGCTGCAGCAAGTCTGGCATCACCACACACTTTTGTGAGGTTTTATCCCTTGGATGTCATTATTCCCAGTGTAACCCACACATACAATGTAGCCCACACAACCCACACATACAATGTAGCCCACACAACCCACACATACAATGTAGCCCACACAACCCACACGTACAGTTGCTTAGGGGAAAGTCACTAGACAGTGCGCCGTGTGCCCAATACCCAGGCTACCGCATCTGGCAGGGTCAGGTGGTTTCATTTAGTAGCCATTGGGGTCGGCTTGGGGCTTGATTATATTTTCCCATAGTATGTTGTACAGAAGTTGACTGGCTGAAAAGGAAAGTAACGTTATGACTATAACTACTGTTTCCTGAAGGAGGGAAACGAGGTACAACACCTGTTTGGCCCTGCACCGCCCGTTCCTGGGCTCAATGAAGAGCGGTATTAAATTGAAGGAACGAATCCGAGCCTCGCGCTTACCACCTGTGGAAGGTGTGACTTCCCGCGAGGCTTGGACTTCATTGGCCTTGTCAAGCGTGATTGTACATCTTTCAACTGAAGTTGTGAGGGTGCGACTCCCCATAGTATGTTGTACCACGTTTTCCTCCTTCAGGGAAAAGTAATTATAGTCATAACGTTACGTTCTAATGAGCTAATCTAATGATGCTTTCCCTTGGACTGAATAGCCTGATCAGCCTTGACCAGATCAGATAATCAGAGTTTTCAGCTCTACACAGAATGCTCTATACATGAACTACATAGCTGCTTTACAAGTTAAATGTACCAGCTTCAAACAATCACTGACCTTCAGCAGATCAAAGTAAGGTCAAATATCTCTTTTATCAGAAAATCAAGGAAAAGTGTTTCATTTAGACTCTAGGCTTATCCACACTCTTGATAAAGGGGCTTCAGCAGTGACATACTGTATACTATGAAGTGGGCCATAAATCAGCTCTTGCGCTGCAATCTTGTATATCAAGTATACCATTTGTCAATGAAATGCACTCTCAGCTGTGAACTTGAGTTGTCTTAAAGCTTTGGTCTTTCCACAGTCATCAAACTTAATCACACTGAGTCAACTCAAGTTGTTAGAAAGTTGTTGTTTTGTATAGTAGCAGACTCTTGTAAACTGAATAGTTGGGAATAGCAAGGAACACCTCTGAATATCCCAAAATGAGTAGAATTCTGATTCCATGAGGTCTAAACTGTCTCGGGGGGGGGGGGGTTCTCTGCTCTGTAGTGACCTTCTCCCTTTTCCCTGCTTCCTCTCTAACACATAGCTACATCTGTGGCTCTGTTTCAAACAGAACATCTATCAATTAAAGTGCCTTCAGAAAGTAGTCAGACCATTTGACTTTTTCCACATTTTGCTGTGTTACAGCCTGAATTTTTTTTGATACGGACCTAAACACAATACCCCACACAAATGAATTAAAAATGAAAAGCTGAAATGTCTAGAGTCAATTCAACCCCTTTCTTATGGCAAGCAAAAAAAAGTTCAGGAGTAAAAATGTGCTTAACATATTACATAATAAGTTGCATGGACTCACTCTGTGTGCAATAATATTGTTTAACATGATTTTTAAATGGCCACTTCTGTACCCCACACACACACAATTGTCTGTAAGTGTAATGCGTGCTTACTGGCAGCAGAGAAGTCAGGCGCAGGAGAGAAAAGACTGTGTTACAACAGTGCGAGTTTAATCATCAAAATCACCGTGAACAAAAACAAGAAATAAATACAATGGGATGAAACCCTTCGCACGCCAGACATAATGTGTACAAACTCTTACAATCAACAATACCGGACAAGGACATGTGGGGAACAGAGGGTTAAATACACAACATGTAATTGATGGGATTGAAACCAGGTGTGTGGGAAGACAAGACTAAATAAATGGAAAATGAAAGGTGGATCGGCGATGGCTAGAAGACCGGTGACTTCGACCGCCGAACGTCGCCCGAACAAGGAGAGGGACCGACTTCGGAGGAAGTCATAACAGTAAGGTCCCTCAGCCGAGCAGTGAATTTCAACCACAGATTCAACCACAAAGACCAGGGAGGTTTTCCAATGCCTTGCAAAAAAGGGCACCTATTGGTATAAATACAAATATATAATTATTGGTATAAATAAAAAAGCAGACATTGAATATCCCTTTGAGCTTGGTGAAGGTATTTACACTTTGGATGGTGTATCAATACTCCCAGTCACTACAAAGATACAGGCATCCTTCCTAACTCAGTTGCCGGAGAGGAAGAAAACCACTCAGGGATTTCACTCAGGGATGAGGCCAATGGTGACTTTGAAACAGTTACAATGGAGTTTAATGGCAGTGACAAGAGAAAACTGAGGATGGATCAACAACATTGTAGTTACTCCACAATACTAACCTAAGAGTGAAAAGAAGGAAGTCAGTACAGAATTTTTAAAATCCAAGACATGTATCCTGTTTGCAACAAGGCACTAAAGTAATACTGCAAAAAATGTGGCAAAGCATTACCTATTTGTCCTGTGTGCAAAATGTAATGTTTGGTGCAAATCCAATACAACACATTACTGAGTACCACTCTCCATATTTTTAAGAATAGTGGTGACTGTATCATGTTACGGGTATGCTTGTATTCCTTGTGGACTGGGTAGTTTTTTAGGATAACAAACAAACAGAATGGATCGTAGAACAGGCAAAGTCCTAGAGGAAAACCTGGTTCGTCTGCTTTCCACCAGACACTGGGAGATTAATTCACTTTTCAGCAGAACAATAAGATAAAACACAAGGCCAAATCTACAGTTGAGTGGATGTTCCTCGGTGGCTGAGTTACAGTTTTGACTTAAATCTGCTTGAAAATCTATGGCAAGATTTGAAAATGGTTGCCTAGCACTGACCAGCAACCAATTAGACAGAGCTTGAACAATTTTGAAAAGAATAATGCGCAAATATTGTGCAATCCAGGTGTGCAAAGCTCTAAGAGACTTGCCCATAAAGACTCACAGCTGTAATCGCTGCCAAAGATGATACTAACATGTATTGACTCAGGGGTGTAAATACTTATGTAAATGAGATATTTCTGTTTTTAATTTTCAATAAATTAGCAAAGATTTCTAAAAACGGTTCTTCACTTCGTCATTATGGGGAGAAAAAAAGACATATTTAATACATTTGTAATTCAGCCTGTAACACAACAAAATGTGGAGTAAGTCAAGGGGTGTGAATACTTTCTGAAGGCATGTGAGTAGAGTTACTACAGGTTCTCCGGTTGCTCTTGTTTAGTTATTTCACAATACTCAGGGATAGAAGAAGTATATATAATCTGACAATGTTCCGGAATCTGTATTTCAGGGGTTAAAGTGGCAAGAAGGAGGGAGGGGGGGTAAAGATGAGAACGGGTGGAGGATGAGAGGAGTGTGAAGGCTGTCGAGGGATTAATTAGGCTTTGGTCCTTTGTGAGAGCGAGGATCTCTATGGGCTAGTTGTGAGGGTAATGATTGGTGTCAGTGTAGGACAGGGATTACACTGTGTTTCTCTAACACTGAGATATTACTCCGTCATACTACTTGACCTTCCCCTAATCCACTACAGCTATTGTAAAACAGGGACAGCCCCCATACACATCCATACCACCACTCATGTCCTCAACACATACTCCTTAACAATACCACAAAACTGGTGACTAGCTCCATGGCTGGCAATTTCACTGAGCTTTGTGTTTCTGTCTTTAGCTGTAAGGGATAGATTGTGCTTGCCTGCTGCAGAGTGATAATTCCCCCCATTTTTGTCAAATGCTGTATCAATCTTTTATATATAATAACAGTATTCAGGTCTGCCGTCCTTGGGGACAGAAACAGAACCTTGCTCCATAGAATGCGGGCAAACAGCTGGCGGCTGTGTAATTGAGAGTTAAGCCTCGTTTATACCTGGTTCTAACTTGCGTCCTTTGTCCTGATTGTGTCCACATTTTTAGACAGGTTGGGACAATCAAAATACACATTGTGATCAGATCATCCTGCCCAATTCCGGAGGTAGTCAGACACTCAAGATCTGGACAGTGAAACCATTTAAATTATAATTTTTCTGCCCCCTAAAATAATTGACAGGTGATCACGCTGACTGATTACATCAATGTGTGTCTTACATTAAATGCATAAGTAATATTTTGAATGAACAGCTTTGAAATCATTTGCATGAAGGAAGGGACAGGAAAATCTGTTGGATAACAAACACATTTTAATACCATGTGTTGCCACATTTCTGGAAATATGGGTACAATCAGAATGCAGACAAGATCAGGACAAAGGACCCATGTTAGTACCAGGTATAAACGAGGCTATAGAAAGGTCACCTTGACTCTGTGGGAATCTACAAACGGGAAAGTTCAAATCAGAGGAGGATTTTGAAGGGGTGGAAAACAACATTTAATGGACAAAATGCAATGGGACATGAAAAACATATTTATTTATTTAAATCTGTAAATGTCCTGATGGAACAGAGGTCGCAGAAACGTTGAATTGCTTCAGGATATCATGAGACTCATACCACTCAAAGTTGTCAGAACTATTATTCCACTGTAAACGATGAGCAAAACAAGAATAGTCAGCATTACAAAAGACATGCCCGCTCCCTGAGGCCCTCTGTAACTAAGTGTCCACACTGGGGGTGTGTTGGACGGGGACTGGGACAGAGCTGGGAGGCTGTTGGAGTGGCGTAGAGCACCTCAGGAGGCAGGATCACACTGACAATCTGACAGAAGCAAACCAGGGGCTCAGACTTAGCTAGCCAGGAGAGACCTGCTGGTACACACACACACACACACACAGTGAGAAAGAGAAACATAAATGTGTGGGCATTACACAAGCCATGCCCAGAGTCACAACATGATAATGACCAGTATAATCTGGCAACAAACACAAGTAGATGGTTTTTTTGTCAATTATTATCTACAGACGTCATTAGACATGTACATTTTTGTCTCCAAAATGTATTAAATCCTTTTAAATGTGAGTTGTCTTTATTAGTTGGTATATGGTGTCTGTATGGTTTAGGTAGTAGCTGACTTAAATGGGCAGCCGTTGTCTGTGGAGGAAGAGGGGAACTGAACCCTGAGTATAATCCTCATATACAATTCAAAAAGAGCATGTTTGAGCCTCCAAGCCTCCCAGCTGGGTCTGAGTCAGAGAGAAGGAGAGAGGAAGGAGAGAGGAAGAGGGAGATCGAGAGGCAGAGAGAGCAGGAGAGAGAGAGATAGAATCTGATATGCAGAGAGAAAGAAAGAGGGGGGACATTGTGATTTGAAAGAGAGAGAGAGAGAGAGAGAGAGTAGCAGATAGATAAAGAGAGCGCGAGAGAAGCAGATAGATAAAAAGAGAAAGAGAAGCAGAGAGATAAAGAGAGAGTGGCAATGAGAAATAGAGTGAAAGAGAGAGAGAAACAGAGAAGGGTGGTGACAGGAAGGGGGGCGAAGCAGAGAAATGGAGAACAGAATGGATGAGGGAAAACAATTAATAGAGGGAGACATTTCCCAAGCATTACTTGTCCTTGTGTGAAATGTGATTCTTGTCATTGACATGTCCCACTGGGCAGTGATTGACAGGCGTGACAGTACCTGTGAGGGGAACGAAACAGGTAGAGGCAGGAGAGACAGGGTGTAAAAAAAGGACCAACAGGCATAGAGAGGCAAGCATCACAGCAATGTATGATCTGAAACATACTTTTGTTCTTGTTTGAGTTAACAGTATGCATTGCATGCATAAAGATTTTATGAATATCCTCCATCACACTCAGTCAGCTATAGAGTGAGAGGACAGAAGAAGAGTGTTATATGGGTACAGTAGTGGATGTGAACACCATATAATTAGCTGCTGTAAGGGCACATATAAGGGTATAGGCTCTATGGCAAGGAAACACATTACAGCTCCACAGCAGAAGCAGGCTCCTTTTGAAGCGTTTGATATCAGCCCCATCAAAGACGTGGCCACAGGGTTGAGCCAGAGCTCGCTGAGAGAGGAGAAATGAGCAGAGAAAGGGAAACACGGAGGGAGTAAAAAGGGAAGAAGAGATAAAGAGGACAGAACCCCTCTATCTGGTCCACAAAACAATCACCACACTGTAAAACTAAGTGTTAAGTATCTGAACGCCTAACTAAACAATTTTCTGCAACACTTTTGAAATGTGTCAAGGCATTTAGAATTGAGGTAAAAACAGTGTTTAGATTGTAAACACCAGAACATGTTTATTCGCTGGAAAACTTTTAAACACAAGACATTTATTCAGCACAGGGCATTTGGGTTTTAAACACTAAACACTGGGGGTGTTGTTTTAATACTGTAAGGTGTAAAGCTATATTAGCATATTTCCCAGTATTCCTTTTGCGTGAACGTGAGAGATACCCACCCATGACTGTGTTTGTTAGTGACAGAGAGATAGTTGTGGCATTCAACCAGTTTGATTCCAGAGGCCTCTGCCAAGAGATAGTCTAAGTGAATGTATTTCAATTAAAAGTGACTGCATATTATACATTTCATAACACCATTAGTTATGGCCTAGATGTCTTCAACATCTTCAGGGCCACCGTCATTGAAAATAAGAATTTGTTCATAACTGACTTGCCTAGTTATATAAATGTAAAATAAAAACATTGTAGCATGAAAATCCTGGTTTACGGGCCACATCTGACCTGCAAATTATAATCCACTGGTTTATATTGGACAGCCTCCCAACAAGATGGAGGATGACCAACGTTTAGAACAGTTTATCACCCACAACATGCAACGTTTGCTATGGTTTAGAATTTAACAAATAAAACTGTCTAATCCATGTAAACTGGAACAACCATCTCAGTAACGCATGGTTACAATCCAACCCCTCACAGATTGTATTAGTTTAGAAAACTGTACTATATCTTTGTATAGTATAAGATTAATCAATCTATGTGCACACGGAAACATAGATATTAAAAACAAACGACCTGCAACAAAGCATGCTGGGAAATATTATAATGAGGCCCCTCCCACGTTTTCCAATCTGATGGAGTTAACTGAAAGAAACTCAACACATTTGAGTAATAACAACACCACGTGATTGAAAATATTTCTTGAACCAAATGTCCTGTACGGTTGTGCTAAAATTTTGTTAAGGTGACACAATCCTAACAGTGATCTGAATAAAAGGCATGGAAAGTCACATCAGTTTCTAATGACTAAATGGACTCCAAAAAGGACTATGGAATAGTTAACACTAGTGTTTAAAAGCTGAACAATATATACAGTGCCTTCGAAAAGTATTCAGAACCCTTGACTTTTTTCACATTTTGGTACGTTACAGCATTATTCTAAAATGGATTAAATAGTTTAATCCATTAATACCCCATAATGACAAAGCGAAAACAGGTACAAATAAAAACAAAAATACCTTATTTACATAAGTATTCAGACCCTTTAATATGAGATTCGAAACTGAGCTCAGATGCATCCTGTTTCCATTGATCATCCTTTTTTACCTTTTCAACTTGATTGGAGTCCACCTGTGGTAAATTCAATTGATTGGACATGATTTGGAAAGGCACACACCTGTCTATATAAGGTCCCACAGTTGACAGCATATGTCAGAGCTAAAACCAAGGCATGAGGTCAAAGGATTTGTCCTTAGAGTGCTGAGACAGGATTGTGTCAAGGCACAGATCTGGGGAAGGGTACCAAAAAATGTATGCAGCATTGAAGGTCCCCAAGAACACAGTGGCCTTGATTATGTTAAAATGGAGGAAGTTTGGAACCACCAAGACTCTTCCTAAAGCTGGCCGCCCAGCCAAACTGAGCAATCGGGAGAGAAGGGCCTTGGTCAGGGAGGTAACCAAGAACCCAAATGGACACTCTGACAGAGCTCTAGAGTTCCTCTGTGGAGATGGAAGAACCTTCCATAAGGACAACCATCTCTGTAGCACTCCACCAATCAGGTCTTTATGGTAGAGTTGCCAGACAGAAGCCACTCCTCAGTAAAAGGCACATGACAGCCCGCTTGGAGTTTGTCAAAAGGCACCTGAACAAGATTCTCTGGTCTGATGAAACCAAGAATGAACTCTTTTGCCAAGCGTCACGTCTGGAGGAAACCTGGCACCATCCCTACGGTAAAGCATGGTGGTGGCAGAATCATGATGTGGGAATGTTTTTCAGCGGCAGGGACTAGGAGACTAGTCAGGATTGAGGCAAAGATGAACGGAGCAAAGTATAGAGAGATCTTAGATGAAAACCCGCTCCAGAGCACTCAGGACCTCAGAGTGAGGCAAAGGTTCACCTTCCAACAGGACAACGACCCTAAGCAAAAAAATAAAATACAAATACAAATAAAAACAGCCAAGACAATGCAGGAGTGGCTTTGGCACAAGTCTATGATTGTCCTTGAGTGGCTCAGCCAGAGCCCGGACTTGAAGCCAATCGAACATCTCTGGAAAGACCTGAAAATAGCTGTGTAGCAATGCTCCCCATCCAACCTGACAGAGCTTGAGAGAATCTGCAGAGAATAATGGGAGAAACTCCCCCTTATACAGCTGTGCCAAGCTTGTAGCGTCATAGCCAAGACGACTCAAGGCTGTAATCGCTGCCAAAGGTGCTTCAACAAAGTACTGAGTAAGGGGTCTGAATACTTATGTAAATGTGATATTTTTAAAATAAAAACCTGTTTTTGGTCTGTCATTACGGGGTATTGTGTGTAGATTGAGGAGGGGGGGAAACTATTTAATTCATTTTAAAATAAGGCTCTAACATAACAAAATGTGGAAAAAGTCAAGGGGTCTGAATACTTTCCGAATGCACTGTAGGTGTTCTCCTGGCTGGAAACTGGCTGGATAAAGCTGACTATCATGTTTAATCTTGCATTTTAAACGCCTGTGTTTAAGATGATAACACTTATTGTCAAATCGAAATACCTGATGTTAAGTTTTAAACACTGATGTTTAGGTTGGTTCATGTTTCATGGTTCTATAGTGCAGGGAGATGAGCTGTGTGTGTGTGTGTGTGTGTGTGTGTGTGTGTGTGTGTGTGTGTGTGTGTGTGTGTGTGTGTGTGTGTGTGTGTGTGTGTGTGTGTGTGTGTGTGTGTGTGTGTATGAGTGTGTATGAGGTTGTGAATGATAACTGATGTGTGTTCGCTGCCTCCATCCTTCTGCTAGCACATAAAGCCATAAGGTTCTGAATGATCTAAGACACACAAGTCTGTCAATATGAACAGAGACAAAGCTTTGATCTTCATTGAATATCTTCAAAATCAAATTGATAACATGAATGACAACAACAAGAAAGTTAATGCTATGTAAATGTTATATTTGTCATAAACGATAAATACGTAACATACTGAATCCAAAGTACATGAGTAGACCACCATCTCAGCTTCATAAAAAAACTAGACAACGGAGGTACATTATATATATTTTTATTAACCCAGAAGTCCACGTGTTTGTTTATACAGTACAGCCTTACAGTACAGCATGGTTCTAGAGTAACCTCAGCGATGTGTGATTCTGTTGGCTTATCCACACATTCACGCCTCATCTCAGAGGAGCTGCCTGCCTGCGTTCTGTGGGAGCTTTGCATCCAGCCGCCAGACAACCAGTCAGCCAGCCAGCCAGACAACCAGCCAGACAACCGGCAAGTCAGACAACCAGCCAGACAGACAAATAAGCAGCCAGACAACTAGCCAGACAGCCAGCCATCAACCATTACCCATACAGGATTACTGTACTGTCTGTGGAACACCTGGAGAGGGGGGCACTGTGTGATAACCATGTCAATGAATTAGGGGGTGCACATTGGCAATGCGTTAGTGCATCTCCAGACCCCATTCCCTGATAACTGCTTTGATATCCACTTTTATGTGACACTGGCCATGCTGCCAGAATGAGATGAAATGAAAACCACTGAGTTAAAGCTGTCAGGTCCTCTTAAGGAGATAACGGCTTATGTAATACCAGAGTAAGGTTTAAGTCATCCAGCCATCTGTCATAGATTCTACAATACCCCCCCCCCCCCATTTAATAAAATGGCTCAGATGGAGCAAGCTCTCTCTCCTCTCTCGCTCCTCTCTCTCTTTTTCTCTCCTCTTTCACTTTCTCTCTTCCCCTCTCCCCTGATTTTCTCTCTCTCTCCTGATTTTTTTCTCTCTCTCTTGCTGCCCACTCTCTCTCTCTCTCTCTCTCTCTCTCTCTCTCTCTCTCTCTCTCTCTTTCTCTCTCACTCCCTCTCTCCTTCTCCCTCTCCCTGTCTCTTATTCTCCTCCTCTCTCTTGATTTCTCCCTGTCTTTAACACTATTGCATTGCTCAGTAAGACCGCTTGTTGATGCTTCTGTAAGCATATTCATAAGACCTCAAAAAAATAGAAATGGTTGTCAAGATGTCAAGCTTGGGAATATCGCACACAAAAACAAGCCCCTTATTTTCACACATGCCATGCTCTGTATGAATGACTGTGCATATTCCGTGTGGGTGTTGAAAAAGCAACCATTAATTTAATGAGGCTCTGGCATCATTGTACAAAATGAGTCTACCCTGACCGCCAAATACCACTCAAATGGCATTATCTTCACTTGACTGTGAACTCCAGGTCAGCATGCCAATATGACAGTGTGTGTGGGACACGTCTCCAGCATATCACTCCCCATGCCTGCCTATAAGGCAAACCATGTTATTAGAGACAGATCTCCCAGTAGCAGTAGCAAACAGTTGGGAAGGAGAGGAGAGGCAGTGCATAGGAAACGTATTTTCTGCTCTGTAATCACCACCCACTGGATTCATTATGGGAAACCGTTCTGAGACAGCCTCTCTTTCTTCTGCTGCTACATCAGCTCCCATTCTCTTCCTGGATATATTATCTGCTGCACCTGCTGGGAGAAAAAAAAAGCTGACTGACATCTTTTTGCAATGGCTTTTCAATGTGAGAAATCCCACGGGTGTGACTGCCAGCTAGCAAGGTAGCTAAAACCCAGCAATGAAAGAACAACAGGCCATTACCATGGTTTTATCCCTCACAGCACAAAGTGATTCTTTTTGTGATTTCAAGCTAAAGCAGACAAGAATTGCCTTTTAGTGCTGAAGACAAACAGTGTTAACAGCCTTTTCCACCAATCTCTCCATCAATCAATATTCTCCAATCTCTCCATCCCATTCTGAGTATTGAGGAGATCTCACCATGAACTGAAATGAGCCCTACGCTAAATCATAAGAATGAGAAGTTAAGTATGTTGAAGTGGACTAGCCTAATGGACAGGAATGACTCTGTTGTAGAGGTCACTAACCAACTTCCCGATTGACCTCCTCCTCCCTGTGTTTTGGCTCAGTCCTTTTGTCTGTAGATTTCCTCCCTTGACCGCCTCCTGATTCCATTCATTACTTTAGTGTGAGCGTCAGAATAGCAGAAGAAGATTGTAATAAATTGCTGACACATGCAGATATGTTTAATAGTTAGCGAAGAGACCAAAAGGGTCCCAGTTCATTATTATTAGGCTCCAGTTTTCTCAGAAAGCACGGTTTGAGGAAATAATTTCCTCAATTAAATATCAGCTCATGATACAGGCAATACAAGGGAGAAATGTGTGATGTTGTCATAGGTGGGACAAAGACAATATTATTCATCTGTGTATGAATATTAATCACTTAGCAGGTAACAGGCATCTTCATAGAAACTTTATCTTGGGAGTAACAATGTGGTTATTAATCATTTACGGTGACAGTTATGATTGGCATAAATGCAATTCTTTCATCATCGTTAATTCATTTTTCATAGCATTTTAAGGAATAAATCTGCAGAGGTTATCAAACTATCTAATCACTCTAAATTAATGTAATCCATGTCAATCATTGTTGAATGCACAGATGCCTCTATAAATATATTAGGAGCATGACTAATTCACAAAAAACATTGGCTTTTCGAGTAGTTTGTGCAATTCTCATACTTTAGAGACAACAGAGACGCTCTTTATCAGTACTCCAGCCAGAAACAACTTGGCTTCAGTACTGGAGCTCAATGTATTAGCTGGAGAATTAGTTCAACTACATCTAAGGCCAGATCTAATGGTCTGAGATGCAGTGATCTAGATTCCCTGACCATTAGGTCAGGTAATGGCCATTGGAGAGGAGCCACACTATCCATGGGAAAGTCTGAGAGAAAGTCATTGGACAAATATTCTGGGGTTGAACAAGGCCGAAACTGGCCTTGGTGTAATCCTTGGTGCCAGACTGAGACTTTTTCTTGGAGAGAACTGAAATGAAGCTGAACATGACCTGTTTCCTAAGATAACTCTAGACTTCCTAGACCTAGGCCATAGGATGTAGCGGTAGACACCTTTTTCCACTTGAACATTTCTTGTTGTTTTGTCTCTGCTTTTCTACAATCTCTTACCTCATGGTGAGATGCCCTGGTCATAAGTGTGTCCCTGTTGTGGGTGTGCCAACCCTTGCAATCCCATTCTTTCATGTTTATTTCATATTCAATAACTTTGTGTGGGACTGAAAAGCTTCATAATTCATCTCACAGTGAGATGTAGATATAACTTTAACGTAATCTGACATCAAGGGGCGATATCTCCACAATTTGTCGACTTTTACTGTGTTTTCTAAACCCTTTTATCACGCAATAAAGTCAAGTGAGACCAAAAATAATCACGCTAAAAGCGGTTTATTGTGGAAGGACAAACTCATTTAATAATGCACATTTTCAAGACACCATTGCGTTATTAGTAGCTTAATACTTTATGTGTGGCCATGAAGACTTCCTAAATACTGTGCTTCCCAGTCCTGAGCATCCCCAGTGTGTGTTGTGTTGTGTTCTCCTGCATTATGTAGTCGTGTTAAATCAGTAATAAGCATGTCAGATGAATGTGTGTCTCAAATCAATATGACAAGCTTGATGTCTCCTCCTGTACATTTGGGTTGAGGTTTTTGCACAAGAAGAACTTAAGCAACCCTCAACATCCTTTCCTTAAACTCATGTCTCTCGAATTTACAGGCCTAAATTAATTACTAAAAAGTTGCATTTTTAGCCTCTTACACTGAAGCAGATCAACCTACTGGCGTACAGGTACGTACTGATGAGCGGTATGTGGTAACATTCAACTATCAACTTTCGACTATTTAGAAAAGTATACATTTAATTCATTCAGAATCCCACAACGGGGGCTATCAGCATGTTTTAAATTCATGAAAGCATTGAAGTGTGAGCCA
The DNA here is from genome assembly GCF_034236695.1 of Oncorhynchus nerka. Lineage (NCBI taxonomy): Eukaryota > Metazoa > Chordata > Actinopteri > Salmoniformes > Salmonidae > Oncorhynchus > Oncorhynchus nerka. The sequence continues at coordinate 31,483,505 of NC_088408.1, forward strand.
GAACACTCCTCCATAGGAGTTGATTCTAGCTTAAATAGACTAAATGTACAAAGAGGGAAGTGTCCTGGTATACCCTTGAACTATCAGAGTGTTTGCTGGTAGTTAAACACAGTCTCTGTACTCACCAGTCAACGTTTCATCATAAGCTCGTTAAATTCAGCGTTTTTAATGTTTAAAGTTTTTTTATGTTTCCCATCACATGATGGTAATGAGAGTGGGTCGTGAAGCATATCAGACAACAGATATTACAACATGGACCAATGGCTGTGGCCTGCAGCCCAATTCTACGTACAGTACACTCTTAAAAAGGTGCTATCTAGAACCTAAAACGATTCTTCAGCTGTCCCCATAGAAGAACCATTTGAAGAACCCTTTTTGGTTCCAGGTAGAACCCTTTTGAGATCCATGTAGAACACTGTCCACAGAGGGTTCTACATGGAATCCAGAAGGGTTCTACCTGGAACCAAAAAGGGTTCTCTTATGGGACAACCGAATAACACTTTTGGATCCATTTTTTTCTAAGAGTGTAGAGGGGACCTCTAAACAATAGATAAGCATGTCAGATAAGCATGTTATTCAACCGTGTTTGTCCTATAAAGGTTTGAAATGACCTCACAAACCCTTTTGATGTTAAACATGTTTCCTCACCACAGTTGACTGGTTTATTTGACTTCATATTATAGTGTTGTATGTCCCACCACTTCAACAATGATTTTGAATTTGACAATGATTTTCCAATGCATGTACATATTTATTAGAGGTAGTTGAAGGAAGGTTAAACAACTGACAGCCAGCTATGCAGGAGAAGCATAAAAAAGCAACCCTGCCATTGGAGTCGCAACCATACGTAAGGGTTTCCATGGTAACAATGTGGAAAATGGGATGCTACAGAAGCATCTTGTACAGAAGGATTTGCAGCACAGTGTGATGTGTCTCTTGTGTTCTTGGGTGAAGAAATGTACAGCTTTGAATGCAAGTGCGCCTTTGGCTACAATGTGACAACACCAGATTCTGTTTGACACCTCTAGTTTGTTATGGGGTTGAGAGTAAACCACCTCATAAAGCTTTATGTTCTAGATTCAATGTGTCACAGTGATTTGGAGCAGTAGCTCTTTTGGATTTAAAGTGGAACTGACAGCTTTTTAGCAACATGAAATTGTATTCAAATCTGTTCATATGCATCCCCAGGAAGAATATGAAACTTTACATTTTCTGACAAGCGAGCACTTAGACATGGTCATTTTCACATTTTCATATATTCATGGCATGTTTGGGAATGACGTATAGTAAGCAATTTGTGAAGATTCTGCAAAATAAATAGCTAGCTACATAAATAGATATGCTAGCCCAGGAGTGTCAAAATCAATCAGTGCATTGGGCCATATTGAAAAAACACAACAAATTTGCAGGACAGACATATTATTATTTATTTTTTACGTGAAACTGTGACCCAAACAGGCCATTGTTCTGTTAGAAGAATTATCACCCTTTATAATGTCCACTGATGTACATAGGATGCTGTATGCAGTATTTTAACATATTAAAACCTAAGAAGAGATAAATAATATGCTGTGACCCTAAGGTATTTAAGAACTCCAAATAAGAAAAATTTAGCTATAGGTTGTTGTAACATATACAGTTGAAGTCGGAAGTTTACATACACCTTAGCCAAGTACGTTTAATCTCAGTTTTTCACAATTCCTGACATTTAATCCTAGTAAAAATTCCCTGTCTTAGGTCAGTTAGGATCACCACTTCATTTTAAAAATGTGAAATGTCAGAATAATAGTAGAGAGAATGATTTATTTCAGCTTTTATTTCTTTCATCACATTCCCAGTGGGTCAGAAGTTTACATACACTCAATTAATATTTGGTAACATTGCTTTTATATTGTTTAACTTGGGTCAAAATGTTTCGGGTAGCCTTCCACAAGCTTCCCACAATAAGTTGGGTGAATTTTGGACCATTCCTCCTGACAGAGCTGGTGTAACTGAGTCAGGTTTGTAGGCCTCCTTGCTCGCACATGCTTTTTCAGTTCTGCCACATATTTTCTATGGGATTGAGGTCAAGGCTTTGTGTTGGCCACTCCAATACCTTGACTTTGTTGTCCTTAAGCCATTTTGCCACAACTTTGGAAGTATGCTTGGGTTCATTGTTCATTTGGAAGACCCATTTGCGACCAAGCTTTAACTTCCTGACTGATGTCTTGAGATGTTGCTTCAATATATCCACATAATTTTCATCCCTCATGATGCCATCTATTTTGTGAAGTGCACCAGTCCCTCCTGTAGAAAAGCACCCCCACAACATGATGCTGCCACCCCCATGCTTCACGGTTGGGATGGTATTCTTCGACTTGCAAGCCTCCCCCTTTTTCCTACAAACATAAAGATGGTCATTATGGCCAAACAGTTCTATTTTTGTTTCATCAGACCAGAGGACAATTCTCCAAAAAGTGCGATCTTTGTCCCCATGTGCAGGTGCAATTCGTAGTCTGGCTTTTTTATTGCAGTTTTGGTGAAGTGGCTTCTTCCTTGCTGAGTGGCCTTTCAGGTTATGTCAATATAGGACTTGTTTTACTGTGGTCCTTTGCTGTTGTTCTGGGATTGATTTGCACCTTTAGCACCAAAGTACGTTCATCTCTAGGAGACAGAACTTGTCTCCTTCCTCAGCGGCTGCGTTGTCCCATGGTGGTTATACTTGCGTACTATTGTTTGTACAGATGAACGTGGCACCTTCAGACGTTTGGAAATTGCTCCCAAGGATGAACCAGACTTGTGGAGGTCTACTATTTTTTTCTGAGGTTTTGGCTGATTTATTTTGATTTTCCCATGATGTCAAGCAAAAAGGCACTGATTGTGAAGGTAGGCCTTGAAATATATCCACAGGTACACCTCCAATTGACTCAAATGTCAATTAGCCTATCAGAAGCTTCAAAAGCCATGACATCATTTTCTGGAATTTTCCAAGCTGTTTAAAGGCACAGTCAACTTTGTGTATGTAAACTTCTGACCCACTGGAATTGTGATACAGTGAGTTATAAGTGAAATAATCTGTCTGTAAACAATTGTTGGAAATATTACTTGTGTCATGCACAAAGTAGATGTTTTTTGGTTGTTCATTGTCAATATTTAAAAACCGAAGCCGGACTGCAACATTTTAGTAGTGTAGCTAGAACTGTGGCATTTGTACACTTTCCCTCTGCTGCATGCTATAAACAAGACCCACAAAGCAGTGCAATTGAAGTTGAATTCATCGATGGAAAATCATCAGGCTGTAATTTCATAAGTTAATGACTCAACTGTTGACTTATTTATACTTGCTTGTGTAACCTATTCGGCCCACGGGCCTTGTGTTTGGCATATGTGCGCAAGCCTATTAGTCACATTATGACTGACTTATTGCCCTCGCTAGTTCATCCATTTTTGTAAAAAATATTGAGTCATTGAAACTGAAACAGCGCATCCCGAATGGGTGGAGGCAGCAAGCAGTGTGCCAGGTCAGCTGTGATTTACAACCTGATAGCAATATTTTTTGGACTACCAAGAAATGTATTGGTGAATTATATTATTCATACATTGAACTGCATCCATCTATTCTGTCAGCAATGTGCTACTGTACGTCATGGAACGTTGAGTCAAATAGAACCTATTTTTAAAGCAAACCTCTTATAAAGTTGCTTTTGAAGCATAAACTGGGAATGTTATATGTTTTACTGATTTTATGATTGTCTGTTTGTTTCATATCTGCAAAGTAGTTAAAACGCTGTCAGATCCACACTAAACAAGCTGTAAGTTCAAAGTAGTTAAAACGCTGTCAGATCCACACTAAACAAGCTGTAATTTAAAAAATAGTGGATCGTTTGTCTGACTTCTGATCAAACCCCTTTGTATTTTTTTCGAAAGACTTATATAACCAGTGGCCATAGCCATCTACACGTATGAAATATTTACTCTACTGCACCATATATTGGTGATTATAAACTGGGTGGTTCGAGCCCTGAATGCGGATTGGCTGACAGCCATGATATATCAGACCATATACCACAGGTACGAGAAAACATTTATTTTTACTGCTCTAATTATGTTGGTAACTAGTTTATAATAGCAATAAGGCATCTTGGGGGTTTGTGGTATATGGTCAATATACCACATCTAGCCACTGGGCAAAACTGCTCCAGCTCCTTCAAGTTGGATGGGTTCCGCTGGTGTACAGCAATCTTTAAGTCATACCACATATTCTCAATTGGATTGAGGTCTGGGCTTTGACTAGGCCATTCCAAGACATTTAAATGTTTCCCCTCAAACCACTCGAGTGTTGCTTTAGCAGTATGTTTAGGGTCATTGTCCTGCTGGAAGGTGAAACTCTGTCCCAGTCTCAAATCTCTGGAAGACTGAAACAGGTTTCCCTCAAGAATTTCCCTGTATTTAGTGCATGATTCCTTCGATTCTGACCAGTTTCCCAGGATGAAAAACATCCCCACAGCATGATGCTGCCACCACTATGCTTCACTGTAGGGATGATGTTCTCGGGGAGATGAGCAGTGTTGGGTTTGTACCAGACATAGCATTTTCCTTGTTAAAACCTTAATATCATTCTAACACCCCCTTTCTTTTTCTTATTGCTTTTGTTCCACCAAAAACCTTAATATCATTATAACACCCCCTTTCTTTTTCTTATTGCTTTTGTTCCACCGAGCATGGTAAGACTGGCCTCCTGTTGAGTGAATTTTAAAAGAAATTTAACATTTGTGTCATCTGACAAAAGTACCTTCTTCCATATGTTTGGGGAGTCTCCCACATGCCTTTTGACGAACACCGAACGTGTTTGCTTATTTATTTATTTTAAGCAATGGCTTTTTTCTGGACACTCTTCCTTAAAGCCCAGCTCTGTGGAGTGTACGGCTTAGTGGTCCTATGGACAGATACTCCAATCACCGCTGTGGAGCTTTGCAGCTCCTTCAGGGTTATCTTTGGTCTCTTTGTTGCCTCTCTGATTAATGCCCTCCTTGCCTGGTCCCTGAGTTTTGGTGGGCGGCTCTCTCTTGGCAGGTTTGTTGTGGTGCCATATTCTTTCCATTTTTTTAGAATGGATTTAATGGTGCTCCGCGGGATGTTCAAAGGTTCTGATATTTTTTATAACCCAACCCTGACCTGTACTTCCCCACAACTTTGTCCCTGACCTGTTTGGAGAGCTCCTTGGTCTTCGTGGTGCCGCTTGATTGATGGTGCCCTTTGTTTAGTGGTGTTGGAGACTCTGGGGCCTTTCAGAACAGGTGTATATATACTAAGATCATGTGACAGATCATGTAACACTTAGATTGCACACAGGTGGACTTTATTTAACTAATTATGTGATTTCTGAAGGTAATTGGTTGCACCAGATCTTATTTAGGGGCTTCGTAGCAAAGGGGGTGAATACATATGCACACACCACTCTTCCATTTTTTTTTTATTAAGATTTTTTTTAAACAAGTCATTTTTTTCATTTCACTTCAACAATTTTGACTATTTTGTATGTCCATTACTTGAATTCCAAATAAAAATCCATTTACATTTCAGGATGTAATGCAACAAAATAGGAAAAACACTAAGGGGGATGAATACTTTTGCAAGGCACTGTATTTCTGCTCTTGATTATGTTACCGATTCTATCCTATGCCAAAATGTGGAGCATGTGGTTTGAATTGGTCAGGTGAGTATGCATCAATAGTCAGCTTACCTGTTGGCTCCTGGCTAGCAGGGTTTTCCAACTGTTCCTTCCAACATCATCTGCTGGTTTACTCTATCAGCATTGTGAGATGATGAACAACCAGGATTCAGCCATAGATGCATTTGAAGCTAGTTAATTACATTTATTTCTCATTTCTTATGCATCACTGTTCATAATTGGTCTGTTTTTGGTTGTCATTTTCTATACCAATGCAGGTGATGCAAAAATACTTTGATGAACAGTATAATTCTGAGCTGTAGAATGCCAGTTACATAATAGCCTATTTTCACAATGTACTATAGGGCTGCCATGGCGGAGGGCCTGTCTGGACGCTCAGGTCTGTGCTGCCTCAGCAGCCTGTCTGACTCTGGAATGTGGAGGTGGAACGATGATTTCTATGGAAGCTTATTCAGCTGTAACAATCCAATGAGGAATTCCTTCTCAGGTGGTGATGGGAGTTGCAACGAGGACGTTTTAACCTACTTTCCCTCTTTGAAGCAGCACTGCTCTCCATAAAAATGGATGGAGCGGAAAATAGAGGCCTTTTCAGAACTTCTGAAAAATGTTGCAATTGGAAGAAAGGCTTGAATAACTCGTGACGTGTGAAATAATGTGTATAAACAAGAACCACTGCAGTACAGTCACTGTGAGTGATGACATGCTGTTCATTACACAATTGCCTTTATTTCAAAATGAATGTACAGTCTGAAATCAATTAGACTACAGACTGAGTTAATGCTGTTTTAGGATTGTACTAGTGCAATAGCATATGTTTCACTCAATGGAAACAATGAGATATTGTATATTTATATTAGGAGATCAACTGACTACAATCTACAGTGACAAGCTCAGAAACATAGGCAAATCGTCAAAGATATCACACTAATAAGCATAAAATGATTGCATATCTGTTGAATAATATAATTGCCTTATATACATATTGTGTCATGAAAATAAGCTTATGTTATAGGTTTATCAGCATAGGATATTACTGTAAAGAAAAGCTAGAAATACATTTACTTCAGATAATATAAAATACACAAGATTAAGAAACTAAAACAGGAGCACAGATGAATGAGCTATTACAGAGGATATTACAGAAGCATGTTTCTCAGCGCGCCTCAATAATAGCAAGTTTAACGAAGATGTCAATTGTATGTTTGGGGTTGATGGAAAGTAGAACACCACAATTACAGAAAGCTCAGGGCAAGCTATTAAATATCCCTTTTTGCTCTTCTTTCTCTTTCTGTGATACTGTTATAATATCTCTGGCTTATGGTTGGAATGTAATAGTTAACTGTACAGTTGTCAGTTGTCATGGCTAGTGTGGGTGTTGCACAATGGCAGGTCATTCTGTGGCTGGGCCATGGCTAGTGTGGGTGTTGCACAATGACAGGTCATTCTGTGGCTGGGCCATGGCTAGTGTGGGTGTTGCACAATGACAGGTCATTCTGTGGCTGGGCCATGGCTAGTGTGGGTGTTGCACAATGACAGGTCATTCTGTGGCTGGGCCATGGCTAGTGTGGGTGTTGCACAATGACAGGTCATTCTGTGGCTGGGCCATGGCTAGTGTGGGTGTTGCACAATGACAGGTCATTCTGTGGCTGGGCCATGGCTAGTGTGGGTGTTGCACAATGACAGGTCATTCTGTGGCTGGGCCATGGCTAGTGTGGGTGTTACACAGTAATAGGTAACAGTGTTGTTGGACGATGGTTGCAGTACACTCTTCGAAAAAATGGTGCTAAGTAGAACCATGTAGGGTTCTTCAGTTTGTCCCCATAAGGAAACTCTTTTTGCAGAGGGTTCTCCCTGTTTAGCCCTTTATGTAGGGTTCTTCATAGAACCCCCTGTTTGGTTTTACCCTGAACCCTATATGAAAGGTTCTGCCTACAACCCTCTATGAAGGGTTCTACCAATAACCACTTTATCATCTAAAGGTTCTTCCTAGAACCCTCTTTGAAGAGTTCTACAGATAATCCTTTTATCTTTGGAGGGTTCTTCCTAGAACCCTCTACAAATGGTCCCACCAGCCTTATTAGCCTTCAAAATTGTATTATTTATGACAATACATTACAAATATCATATAGCCTTTCTTTCAGAGTTATACCCTAACACAATTGTGTTAGGAAACTCCTAGTTTACAGGCAACACCAGGCCTGCAAGTCACATTATGCTGGCTTGCAAAGTGATGTTTAATTCCTATTGGAATCCAGCCAGAGTTAGGATAAACAACAAGTGGAATTCTTTATCACCCTCAACCAGCATTTAAAATGACTGACTGCCAGAGTAGGGAAGATAGAATACTGAGACCACCTCAATCATCTAAACTGGAACAACCATCTCAGTAACAGGTGAAATAAATAACTACGGACAGATTGGATTTGTTTAGAAAAATGTGTAGCATCAAATATATCAATCAATCAATGCACATGCAAAAACACAGATATTAAAACAAACAATACTGAAAATCCCCCTGCAATAGAGAATGGTGGGATATATGATACAGTATATGATTCTATGTATAACTCTTCTTGCCTTCCAAAGAATCATCAAAGAACCCTTTCTTCCAAAAACAGTTCTTATGCTTTTAAAGGTTCTAGGTAGAACCCTTTGCCTCACAAAGAACCATTGTCTTCACAAAGAACCCTTTTGGAACCTTTTTTTCTAAGAGTTTAGGTGTTATACAGAAATGAAATGGGTAACTGTGCTGTCGTTCGACCATAACTGAGTAGTAGGTGTTGTATAACAGGTAACTCTGTAGCAGGACCGTGGCTAATGCAGGATGCTGGAGTAGAGTAAAGGTTGGTTTGGCTTCAGTCTTGGCAGCACGTTGTAAGGGTTGGCGTGTCTTCAGTCTAGGCCCGGCAGCGCAGATTCTGGTCTTTGAGGCTATTGAGGGCTTTGTCCCGGTAACCTGCTGGGGCAACACACCTCAGGGACTCCAAAGGGGAGAGGTTGGCCTTGGTCTGGGACATCCAGCGCACCAGGTTGTTGATGTTGCAGTCACACGTCCAGGGGTTGTCATGGAGATACACCTCCTTCAGGCCTGGTAGGAGGCAGAGCAGAATCACAGTCAGATTAGATGCTTATTGTGACATCTTTCATCTTTCTACATTATCCAAATGGATATGACGTTGCATTACCAAATGTAACTTAAAGGCCCAGTGCAGTCAGAAACTTAATGTGTCTGCGTTTTATATACTGGTAACAAAATTATGGACACACTTGAGTAAGTGAAGGATACAAAGTATATTGAAATAAGGCGCTTCCACACAGGTGTGGTTCCTGAGTTAATTAAGCAATTAACATCCCATCATGCTTAGGGTTATGTATAAAAATGCTGGGCAGGCCATTATTTGGCCATTATTTTGGCTACCATCCTATGCCCCCAAAGGATGACAATTCCCCCATCCACAGGGCACGAATGGTCAATGAATGGTTTGATGAGCATGAAAACGATGTAAATCATATGCCATGGCACTATGAGGTAGGAACAATACTGTGAAATTGTGAAAATTATCATAATGCCCTTTTATTGTAAGAGCTGTTTCAGCCTGTTTTGGTGGGATGGAGTTTTGGTCTTACATTTACATTTACATTTAAGTCATTTAGCAGACGCTCTTATCCAGAGCGACTTACAAATTGGTGCTTTCACCTTATGACATCCAGTGGAACAGCCACTTTACAATAGTGCATCTAGGTCTTTTAAGGGGGGGGTGAGAAGGATTACTTTATCCTATCCTAGGTATTCCTTAAAGAGGTGGGGTTTCAGGTGTCTCCGGAAGGTGGTGATTGACTCCGCTGTCCTGGCGTCGTGAGGGAGTTTGTTCCACCATTGGGGGGCCAGAGCAGCGAACAGTTTTGACTGGGCTGAGCGGGAACTGTACTTCCTCAGTGGTAGGGAGGCGAGCAGGCCAGAGGTGGATGAACGCAGTGCCCTTGTTTGGGTGTAGGGCCTGATCAGAGCCTGGAGGTACTGAGGTGCCGTTCCCCTCACAGCTCCGTAGGCAAGCACCATGGTCTTGTAGCGGATGCGAGCTTCAACTGGAAGCCAGTGGAGAGAGCGGAGGAGCGGGGTGACGTGAGAGAACTTGGGAAGGTTGAACACCAGACGGGCTGCGGCGTTCTGGATGAGTTGTAGGGGTTTAATGGCACAGGCAGGGAGCCCAGCCAACAGCGAGTTGCAGTAATCCAGACGGGAGATGACAAGTGCCTGGATTAGGACCTGCGCCGCTTCCTGTGTGAGGCAGGGTCGTACTCTGCGGATGTTGTAGAGCATGAACCTACAGGTCTGAGAGGTTCCTCATGCCAGTGAACATGTCTGGTTTGACACTGGAAATCTGGTTCTGGCCCAGCATGAGGAAGCGGAGGTTGAGCAGGTCCTGGAAGCCCTTCAGGGGGAGTTTGTTGATCTGATTCCCATACAGGTTGAGCAGCATCAGCCTCCGGGCTCCAGTCTTCCATGATGACATCACCATGCGCTAAACGAGTTAATAGACCAATAAGAAAGAGAGTTCCAAACCTCTCTGCTAATAACAGCACATTTTTTTCAGGTTTCACTTCCAGCACTCAGACCACTCTTAGCAAAATTATTGCTTGAGAAGCTATTTTTGTTTCTTTTTGACCCTTTTAATTGAAAACAATGACAGTAAGCTACTTTATTGTTACCCAGAAATGGTTTGATATTGAGATAAAAATGGGTGCATTGTAGCTTTGTCTATCTATGGTACACATGAAGAACACATATGACAAATCATATTTATTTCACAAATTTAAAAAAGGCATAGAATAGTTTGGTGAACAGTCAGTCTCTTACCAGACAGCTGGGTGAACATGCTTCCATCCACAGTCTTCAGCCTGTTCCCACTGAGGGCCAGCTGGGAAAGCTTGGGTGTGTGTCTGAACAGGTCCTGGGGCAGCCTCTCCAGCTCATTGTTCCTGAGGTAGAGCTCCTGCAGGTTGGACAAGCCCTCCAGAGTGGCTGAGGTCAGCGTGGACAGCAGGTTGTTATCCAGCACCAGCATCTCCAGGGAGGCCAGAGGCTTGAAGGCCCCAGCCGGGATACTCTTTAGGCTGTTGTTGTCCAGGTTGAGGAACAGCAACTCCGTCAAGCCCACAAAGCCCTTTGTGGAGATTCTCTGGATGCGGTTGAGGGCCAGGTCCAGGACCTTGAGGGCGATCAGAGGCTTGAAGGCGTTGGAAGGAAGGGCAGTCAGAGAGTTGAGAGGCAGGTCCAGGTCTGAGAGGTTCCTCATGCCAGTGAACATGTCTGGTTTGACACTGGAAATCTGGTTCTGGCCCAGCATGAGGAAGCGGAGGTTGAGCAGGTCCTGGAAGCCCTTCAGGGGGAGTTTGTTGATCTGATTCCCATACAGGTTGAGCAGCATCAGCCTCCGGGCTCCAGAGAAGGCCTGGGGGTGTATTGATTTGATGACGTTGCGTTCCAAGTTGATGCTTTCGATCTTGGGGATGGGTTTCAGAACGTTTGGCGGGAGGTCTACTATTCTGTTCTCGCCTGGGACATCGACCACAGAAATAGTATGAGAAAGAAATCACAACAGAAAATGGTAAGACCAGCCTATTTCTTGTGGTTACGTCAATAAAAGAGCCTATCGATTCCGAGACAGACAGCTGGCACATACTTTAAAAAGTTTATATTTAGTTTCAGGATATTGGCAAAACACCATCAGGGGGCATATTGATCACAAAGTTCTACATTTCAATGAGAGATTCAGTTTAATCCTTGAGGCTATTTTCAACAAAGATTGTGGGAAGGGGGTTTTCCCACAATTGCAAACAATGGACTCACCCATTTTAAGAATCCAGGAATCCGGGGGCAGTTTGGAGGGGAATTTCCTCATCCCCTTCTTGTGGCAGTTGACCTCTGACCTTTCAGGGCTGGTTTGCTTGGTGCATTTACATACATCGGGACAATTCTCTACAGCCTCTGCCACACAGAGCACCAGCACCGCTAAGCAGGCTACCAGCTGCATGCCTACTACCCCCACAGGGAAAAGAAAGTATTCAGCACTTGCAGAGTGATTAAGTTTGAAGATTTAGTTTGTGTTGGAAGGATGATTAGAAATTCTATTTAAAATAATCCCATTGAAATTAGACGAGAGTTTTAAGAATGAACATCTTGCAGACACGCTCTAAAAAATATCCAAGTGCAGAGTGAACGGCTACACACCTACAGTTTATGTTAGCTAGAAGAGACTGATCAATATTTTCTCATCAGCACATACCTGAACAGTTGGTGCAACTTGTCGGAGTATAAACCGCTTCTTTAAGACGTCTACTTTGTTTTGCCTCTCAAAGTGAGTGTCAGATTTTCTTAAGCTGCCTGTTCGGCTGTCGTGTATCTACCTGCTAGTCAGAGTGAATTAGCCCAGACGTCTGCCCAGCAGCCAGCCTGTAAACCTACCAACTCAGCACATCTGCAATGTCACAGTCCCTGGAGAAAAATGGCATTCACAGATTATGGATGTGAGCCACCTCACACAAACGGAGAAGTCTCCGCCAAGTGAACTCCCCCATGGCCCAGAGGAGTGCATGGGGGCGTGTGAGAAAACATACATCCCAGTCATTATGTGCCAGTGAGTGTGTGTGCCAGTGCATTTGTATTTGTGTGCATGTTTGCATTTGTGCGTGGGTGTGTGTGTTTGAGAAGAGTCATGGGCCTAGCGTAAAGTGTGTTTGACTTGGCCTGGGAGCCAAGAGGAGTGATATACAAAATACGCACAGAGTGATGTCATGGAGCTTCTGGGGTGTCAAAGACATAGAGAGAGGATGGTGGGTATCTCAGAAGGCATGGCTCCCTGCCACCCTGACAGCGTCATGGAGATTATACTGAGGTTATGTGACTCGTGAGGAGCCCAGCAGCATCACACAAACAAGAAAATTAGTCACTCTCTCAACTGTAATTCCTTATGAGGGGAGAGAGGAGCCATCACCTATGTCACTCTCTGATACATAGGGCCCAGTGCCGAGAGAGAGGGAGGGGGAGCAGCAATAGAGCAGCTTAATCAGCTGTGTAGTGCAAGGGCAAAAAACTAAACATGCACCCGGCTGCTCTATTGCTGCTCCCCCCTCCCTCAGCACTGGGACCTGTGACCTGTGTATCAGAGAGTGACATGGGTGATGGCTCATGAGGGAATCAGGCCTGAGTTTGGGAAAGAGAGAGAGAGAGAGAGAGAGAGAGAGAGAGAGAGAAGGGGACAGAGAGAGAGAGAGAGAGAGAGAGAGAGAGAGAGAGAGAGAGAGAGGCCAAGCTCCCTCAGTAGTGATGAGGGATTACAGAGACACATGTTAAGAAAAGCTTCAGATTGACATGTCTGCTGACTGATACGATTTTATTGTATGATAAGGATGAAGCTCTTTTCAAGCCTGGCCAACAACAACACAAGCCATCTGCGGCAGCATAATTATTTTGTTCTGACTGAAGGCTCAGATAAGCAGTCACACCACTCAGCTCTTCTTCACTGGAGGAGAGAGAGAAGCCCAGCTAACACACTGAGTTTTGTGGAACACACAATAACTTTTACTGCAATATGATGTCATTCACAAACTCTACTCAACTCAATGTGGTGGGCTGGGCAATCACTTGGCATGGCTGAAATCAACGCCTGAAGTATCCCAATCACAGCCAATTCTGATCAAATGCTGTTTCTATCAAGTGGTCCGCCACTGTTTCTAGTGCATACTGATAGGAGTAAGATGTTAACAGCCATGTGTAAGGTCTTGTAAAGGCGTAGATGTGAGAAGTCTCTATTGAACAGAAAGCTAGCTGTCTTTACATCCAATTAATGGAGTGGCATTGATTTCTCTCCCATTTCTTTGTTGCTCTAATAGCCAGCTCCATATAAAGTATCAAGTTCTCTGACTATATTTCTTCTCCACTGCACACCTGTAGGCTCTAATGCACACATAATAATGCCTTCTGTTTGGATACAGCCACACTTCAAACATCTCAGAAAATGATTGTTTTCACTGCTGGTTTCAGCTTGAGGGTTTAACCAACCAGATTTCACAATAGCAATTCTTAAAACATTTGTCTTTGTCATCTTGCTCATGACTTTGTCGCAGTGCCCTTAAGGTTCTGTTCAAGTTTTACTTTGTAAAATAAATCATTGTTTGTTCATGGTTTTATTATAGATTGCCCTAAACCCCTTTGTGTCTCTAAGGTAATGCCATCATTCACACTATCTCTGAGAGAGCTCTGCTCTCTTACAAACTACAGTGAAAAGTGGTTTGTCACAAAACGCAATACATAATAAAGAACATTGTCTCAGCAACATGCTCCAAACCACTCTTCACTGTCAAACACTTCATTTTTATTTCACCTGACAAAGCAGTAGGAGTCAGAGAAGTAGGAGTCTAAGAGACCATTGGACCATTCTCAGTATTTGCATGAAATATGCATTGTGCTAAAAGTGAGTTCTTCGTTGTTCTAGTCTTCCTGTAGATGCTTGAAAGACAAAAGCCTTGGTTCTCAAATGAGAAGACGTGAGATAACTTTCCTAATGACAGCTATTTAGGTTCTCAGTGGACAGCTGTTGTGTCTAATGATACTCACTTAAGCGTGGCAGCCCTTATTCCCTATGTACGACATTTAGATGGCTGAGAGAGTCAACCGTTGTCTACTTAACAGAGAAATCAAGCGCTGCTATCACTAATGGATCTTCCTCATTATCCTCCTTACTACTCTCACACTCAAGTTCAAATTATCTTTCGCTCTACAATTTGAGTCCCCTGGATCTGACATAGGACCCCTATTGAATAAAATTACCATGGCAATATAAGCATCTGCAGCTCAGGAGTGATTGTGGCTCACTTGCATCATCTGGTGGCTAAGTGTATTATCACTATAGCATTATATTAACCCAGTCACTCAGAACCGTCCTATACCCTATAGTATATATTGCTATTAGGGCAATAAGGGTGGGGGGGAGGGGGGTTTGACCGTGTTTCCAGTATTATCCACTGGGTTTGCTGCAGGCAGAAAATACTAGGAAAGGCTCTTTAATTGGCACAAGCTGTCTCCAATCAATCATTCAATGCCTGGCAGTGGGTGAGTGTTTGGATCGGCTAAACCAGGGGCGGCGTTGCATACGAATCTTAATTAATCGAACAAAGCCTATTATTTGGCAGGGAATACTATTTGTAGATCAGGGATTCTGCACCTCACTTTGCTCAACCTGATCCTCTCCACATTGGCAGTGACTCAAAAAAGAAAGAAATTGCAATTCTGTTTTAAATCTGTTCTTTTCCTGCAGTCTGTCTGAACAGCCAAAAAGCACATGTAATTGGATATTTCAAGTCAGATACAAATCTGATTCCTGACCATGTGACTAAATAGTTAAGATAGCTAGTTGACTGCCTTAGGCTGGCTAGCTAGCTAGTTGACTGCCTTAGGCTGGCTAGATAGATAGACGTTCTGTGAGGGGAACGGCACCTCAGTACCTCCAGGCTCTGATCAGGCCCTACACCCATACAAGGGCACTGCGTTCATCCACCTCTGGCCTGCTCGCCTCCCTACCACTGAGGAAGTACAGTTCCCGCGCAGCCCAGTCAAAACTGTTCGCTGCTCTGGCCCCCCAATGGTGGAACAAACTCCCTCACGACGCCAGGACAGCGGAGTCAATCACCACCTTCTGGAGACACCTGAAACCCCACCTCTTTCAGGAATACCTAGGATAGGATAAAGTAATCCTTCTCACCCCCCCCTTAAAAGATTTAGATGCACTATTGTAAAGTGGCTGTTCCACTGGATGTCTTAAGGTGAACGCACCAATTTGTAAGTCGCTCTGGATAAGAGCGTCTGCTAAATGACTTAAATGTAATGTAAATGTAGATAGCTAGTTGACTGCCTTAGGCTGGCTAGCTAGCTAGTTGACTGCCTTAGGCTGGCTAGCTAGCTAGTTGACTGCCTTAGGCTGGCTAGCTAGCTAGTTGACTGCCTTAGGCTGGCTGGCTAGCTAGCTAGTTGACTGCCTTAGGCTGGCTAGCTAGCTAGTTGACTGCCTTAGGCTGGCTAGATAGCTAGTTGACTGCCTTAGGCTGGCTAGATAGCTAGTTGACTGCCTTAGGCTGGCTGGATAGCTAGTTGACTGCCTTAGGCTGGCTGGATAGCTAGTTGACTGCCTTAGGCTGGCTGGATAGCTAGTTGACTGCCTTAGGCTGGCTAGCTAGCTAGCTAGTTGACTGCCTTAGGCTGGCTAGCTAGCTAGCTAGTTGACTGCCTTAGGCTGGCTAGCTAGCTAGTTGACTGCCTTAGGCTAGCCAAAAAATGATTTGTTTTGAGAGTTGGTTCGCCTTTGGGGCTTTAGAACTGTTCTTACACCGATGTTTACCATTCAAAGCAACTGGGAAACGTCCATGGCAGGCGTTGTTGTCACTTGCTACATAACTTCCGAGTGACAGTCTGCACCACCACCAATCATCCTAACACCAGGGTTTAGCAAACTCTGTCTTGGGCACCCCAGGTGCACGTTTTTTTTTTTTTGCCCTAGCACTACACAGCTGATTCAAATAACCATCATCAAGTTTTGATTATTTGAATCAAATGTGACGTGCTAGGGCAAAAAAACAAATGGGGACCCAGGGCCGAGGTTGGGAAACCCTGGCCTGCACCATCATGACTATGATAATTAGCATAGCCATGTCAGCAAATGACCGCAGTCTGAACACACACAAATCCGATTTGGTCACTTGTAACGTGTTGTTTGGACAGTCAGTAGCCCTATTCCAAAGGATATGAAAAACAAAACTGATTTGATCATTAAGACCTGCAGTGTGAACAAGGCTCAACAGACTCAATTCCTTATCATTGGAGGTTATACAAATGGGGCAATAAGGACCGTTAAAAGGGAGAGACTATGAATCCAACCAGAAAATATAAACAATTCCAAATCTAAATAGGCTATGGCTTAAAAAAGAGCGTGACAATACCCACTGGGTCGCTCTTTGCAGAGAACAATATACAAAAAATGCAGTTTAGCATTTAGATTATAAACGGATACAGGTTAGACAGCCATCTGAAATACATTTTAAAAAACACATTATGTTGTCTCAGAAGAATGCTTCTACCTTAGAAGGTTGTGGAAGCTATAGTCTCATCTTTACATAACAAGACATCAACCAACACAAATATTGCACAACGTATTCGTCTGTTCTTAAAATATGAGTATGATAGGCCTTTTTATATCAGAAAATGTAGAGAGAAATGTAGACTATTTTCAGAACATAAATGCCTATTTTCATTTTCTATAGAAAAACCAACCCAACTACTCCTTCAACTCTGTTAAAAAAACGCAGTATTTGGAGAGATGCGCTTCTCCGCCTCCACAAAGCGCAGGTACTTGGAATGATAATCTGAGACTGTTGAATAATTCAATGCTTGTAAATGCACTGTATCAACCAGAACAACTTTAACGTCTTCACCCAGCTCTCCTACAAAGATGGAGAATAGTCTATTGGTCTTGTGTGTCACTGGATTCGTCCGTTATTATGGAAATACTTTCAGTTTTTTAAAACAGACTGCCTCAAATATTTTGGACGTGTTTTAAGGAATGCGCGCATTTTGGGGTTTGTCAACTTTTTCGAGAGGTGTTGTTGTTGGCGCTTGCAAAAGCCATATCCTCAGCATTTACGTTTTTACATGTTTTTCTATAGCGAATGAAAATGTCTACTTTGTTAATAAATAGACTACATTTTCTTAGATAAAATGCCTATTGGTCCCATATAATGTTGATTACAGACAATAAGTTAAATATTTGTGTTGATAATGTCCTTAAGTTAAATATTTAATTTAACGTCAATCCACAAGGTTGGGAATTTATTTTGGGCTAATTAGATAATTATGTTAGATGGTCATGATATGCACAAGTGACAATTCACATGTGGTGTGAGAAGGTGCTATATATTGACCTCTTGCGTTCGGATAATCAAAATGCAGGGTATTTTTTTTTGTATATATATATATATATATATATATATATATCAAATACTTTTTAAAAATCGCCTGGCCCTACCTATAATTCCCTCCTAGAGAACTGTATTCTTGACCTTGTTTGGATTAAGCTAATAGATACATAGCTGGTTGTTTAAGTATTTCTGACCCTGCTCAGTAGCAGAAGTCAGTTTGGCGTTTGGAGTGAATTTAAAAGACTCGCAGCTTGTGGTCGAATAGAAAGGGATTTTAACTGGATTCTTAAACTGCCTTCTTTCTTTTGCTCTCTCTCCATCTCTCTCTATCTCTTGCTTTCTTTATTTTCTCTCGTCATCATCTGAGCCTATTCTAACACAATCTATGCGTTTATAAGAATTGCTTAAAACAGGCCACTTCCAAACATTATACTAGGTCAGGAGTAATGGAACACTCAATTGTCAATTACTTTAACAGGGAGGTGGTCTAGATGAATTGAAAGCGGATTTGGGTGACTTGAAACAAACAGACTACAAAGAGACATTCGCCACTAAAGCCTGAAATATTAATTATTTCAACACTTTAATCTATCATTAATATTCTATTAGCTTTTTGGGGGATGATAGCGCCACATATCACACCATAGGTCATAGCCGTTGGAAGTACGAGTGCTTAAGGTCCTGCAGTACACCCTTCTGGTGAGATGGTAAAACTGTAAGAATTTGTGTTGTTGCAATAACAAACTGTAAAACACTTCTTTAGCATTTTTTTCATATAAATGATAATGGGATTGGTGTAGGGGTAGGAGAGAGAGAAAAACATGGGATATTTATATATGGAGCCCATTCTACATGGAGAGCTCTCAGCTCTGTTGTAAGCAGTGTGCTCTTATCTATTCAGTTCTTATCTATTCAGCTGTGGGGGTTTGGAGTCGTACACGCTCTGCTGTACAACAGAGTTTCATTTGGTTAAGTTGGGTCTCTCCCCCTCTCTGTCCCTCTCCCCTCTCTTTCCCTTTTCTCCCACTTGTGGTTGATATCAAGTGATGTGGAGCAGTGCTCGCAATTACTTCACTTATATTTTATATTAGTTTACAATTATAAACTTGGCGTCAAGGGAATGGGAACAATATCAAATAAGGAACATGGCTTTCTCTCGCCCTCGACTCGAAGGCCTGCTCCTGCCCATGTCAAACATGTACACTTACATTACCAAAAGTATGTGGACACCTGCTCCAAACATCTCATTCCAAAATCATGGGCATTAATATGGAGTTGGTCCCCCTTTTGCTGCTCCACTCCGGCTTCACAGTAAACTTCACTGTAGGCCTAATTAACCCATGCATTAACAGAAATGAATGTAACCAAATGAAGGGGATAAACATTTACTACTGGTGACATGTAATAAGGAATTGCTAAAAAAAACAATTAATACAATAAACAGTGAATGTGCAAGAATTTTTTTATTTTTTTATTTTTATTTCACCTGAATTGGTGGGAGACAGGCTGCTTAGCACATTCTGGAGAGAGATATACATTCCTGGCTGTAAATTGGCAGCAGCCAGGAAAGGGGGGGAAAGGTATTTTATGTAAGGGAAGATCAAACCGTGAAGGAGAAAAAAAATCACTGAGCGTTCTATGATTCATTACTTCTTACTTCAAAGTGTTCTTAGAAGCAATTAGCCGTGTCAAAATAACAGCCTTTCTGTGTTCTAGTGGAAGATTCTCCCTGCTGTATTCCACAAACCTTGACCTCCATGTTGTGATTCTGAGTAAACACTGCTGAATGCAAAGCAGTGCTGCTTTACTTTGATGTTATAAAATACTATTGGGCAACATAATGAGGCTGACCTTTTACTGAATATATGTCATTTAAAAAAGTGAGTAAATCTCTGTTGCTATGCGGCACACTTTAGATTTGTCTGGGGACCATATATGCACAGGAAACGTGTCGCCTTAGGAACAAATTGACAGTTTACTATGGGCCTCCCATTCCCTCACTACTGGTGTTTCACTGGTGGCCGGTGGTGTGTACTGATGGATGCCAAGGTAAGCCAGACTTCACAAAAAAATTGACCGATATTTAAAAAGATATATATTTAAAAAAAAATGTATATTTCGGCTCTCTGTACCTTGAGAAAGCATCCAAGCGAGTGAAACAGCTCCCCTCTTTCTCAACATATAGCCACATATAGCCCATCTGTCTGATGCTGTCTGGACAAAAAGAGTATGACACTGTTTCTGCCCGTAGCATTGAATGCAAGGGAAGCCAGTGAGCATTTGGCCTCCCTTGATACGATTGTTAAATAAAATAATAGTGAATCAGTGTTGAGCCAAACTGAGTGAGCTCAACTGTAAATGGTCCCGGCGCACCAAAAAAAAGTCACAAGGGAAGCAACTTTGGATTTGGATTCACACCAATCACATCAAAATCAGAGCATCATTTACAGAAGAATAAAACATTGTTGCATCTTGTTGTCCTCCGGTGACTAGCTAGCTAGCTAAAATGATCCCTTTCCTAAATTAGCCATGGATGGAGATAGGGATTTGGACTTGTAGTTTTACTTAATTCTCCGTACTGGCCAATGATTATAAAGGCGATTCTGATCCAACCATAAATTCATACATTTTGTGATCCTGGCTTGAGAGGATGGAAGTTAAATATGTAACTAGATGTAGTAGACTAGCTGGCCTGGCCCATCTTTGCCCATGAAAGGAAGTTAGGCTAGTGAGCAAGCATTTTAGCCAGATAGTCTGGGACAGTAGAAACTAAAAGTGTGTACTGTATGACAGAGTCATAGACCGTTTTGGCAACATGAAAGAGATGAGGATGGCGTTGGCGTTTCTCTACAAGTAGGGTCAACATGTTTTTTCTACTTGCATTTATGCGCGCGCATACAGTACACACACAAAATCAGTACCATGGAAATGGTGCTGGAATAGTGGAGGCAGCTCCTTTTTTCTGTTTGACTTGCGGTAACTCTCTGTGGTTCTAAATCAATGGTTGTTTAGTAGTCCAAAAATGTCGTCAACATTAACCTTCTTCGACCATGCTGTAGGTCATGTAACTGTTATTTACATGCAGAATGCTTTGTGAACTTCACCAGACAGATGTTGCTCTCCGGTTTTCTGATGGAACAAAGAGATGGTTGAATTTATTCTGCTAACGTTACTGTGTCTTCTTCTTGTCTCGGCCTTTAGGCCTATATATCACAGTGGAAAGGCATATGAACTAACAGGTTATAGAGCAAACAACTCAATTACCACAACACATAGTTGTTTTATTTATTTTACTTACCTATTGTTCACCTAACACCTTTTTTTGCACTATTGGTTAGAGCCTGTAAGTAAGCATTTCACTGTAAGGTCTACACCTGTTGTATTCGGCGCACATGACAAATAAACTTTCATTTGATTTGACATGGGTTGTAATGTGACTTTTTTCCCCCTGGCTTGTCTTACCAAGTGATTTTACCAACGCAACGCTACTGCTGACGGCATGCAACACATCTGTGACCTACTGTATGCCTAGAAACTGTCAGGAAAGTGGTGGAGTCAAAGTATATAATCTGAACCCTTCTCAAAATCTTATACACACTCAAAGCAGACTGCATCTGGAATTAAAAAGTGACTCATACAGTATGTCATCACTATTGTGTTGACTGATTCATTCCAGTCACTAATATTTTATTAAAAAGGCCTAGGTAGCCTAGCCACCCGAAGTTTGAATATAAACCAAATTTGATCACATTCTGATTTTCTCTTAGCACAAATAACTGGGCATATTTTAGGCTTTAAATACATGAGGATTTGTTTCCCCTGGCCCAGATAGGATCAGAGAACTTCTCTAGGCTACCTGCAGCTGTGCTTGTCAATCAGTAGGTTACACTTGATCAGACAGAAACACAGACTTATTGTGCACGAGTTGGCAAATTAGTCAAAACAACAGTACTTTGGCCTCCATCTCATTGATATAAAAAAAAATAACGATCCTCTCTCCTGCGGGTCCTCACTGCTCAATGTGTATGTTAAGCTTTTAGCTAAACTATTGGCTAAACTATTGGCTATTCGTTTGGAGTCGATTTTACCATCTGTTATTTCCTTTGACCAGACAGGTTTTTATAAAAAATAGACATTCTTTCTCAAATATCAGACGAATGTTATGTATAATCCTTCTATCTCAAAGCTCCCAGAGATTATAATCTCTTTAGATGCTGAGAAGGCTTTTGATAGTGGAGATGGGCTAACTTTTTTATACTTTAGAGAAATTTGGCTTTGGCAAAAAAAATCTATTGCTTGGATCAAGTTACTTTACACTTCTCCACTTGCATCTGTCAAACCAAATAACACCCACTCAGACTATTTCCATCTTCAGAGGCACGATACAGGGATGTCCAATACCTCCCTTCCTTTTTGCCATCGCTGTAGAGTCCCTCGCTGCATTTCGATCCAACCCACATATAAAGGGAGTGATCAAAGGTGGCATCAAACAAAGGGTCTCACTTGCTGATGACTTGCTTCTCTATTTCTCAAACCCTAATGTATGTATCTTTACCCATTGTGCTATCTTTAATGCATTTGATCTAGTCTCTGGTTAAAAGTGACATCTGAATAAGAGCTATCTTTCCCGTTTAAATGCTGCAGCCTTTCAGAGTAGTTCTCAACAAATGTACATACTTGGGGGTGCATGTTACAGACAAACTTGACAACCTTTTAAAGGCTCATTTTACACCTCTCCTACTAGGGTGGAGCAAGATTTTGAACGATGGTCACAACTCCCGCTATCATTAGCTGGTCAAATTAACTCCGTTAAAATGAATATCATTCCTAAATTCTCCTACCTTTTTCAATGTATACAAATTTTTATTCCAAAATATTTTTTTCTTCAAACTCGATGGGATTATCTCAGACTTCATTTGAAAGTCTGAGATAATTCCCCCTAATTTCCAATTCTATTATTGGGCTGCCAACTTCCATTTAACTCAGTACTGGATCTGTGCAGATACCCCACATACAGAGCCTTCAGAAAGTATTCTTACCCCTTCATTTATTCCACATTTTCTTGTGTCAGAGCCTGAATTCAAAATTGCTGAAATATATATTTTTCTCACCCATCTACATACAATGCCCAATAATGACAAAGGGAAAACAAAATTTTTAGGAATTTTTGCAAATGTATTGAAACTGAAATACAGAAATATATAATGGCCATAAATATTCACACCACTGAGTCAATACTTTGTAGAAGCTCCACCGCTGTGAGTCTTTCTGGGTAAGTCTTTAAGAGCTTTCCAGAGCTAAATTGTGCAACCTTTGCCCAATATTATTTCCAAAATTCTCCAAGCTATCTCAAATTGGTTGTTGATCAATGCTAGACAACCATTTTTAAGTCTTGCCATAGATTTTCAAGTAGGCCTAACCATTGGCCTCATTGTAAAATCCCTGAGGGGTTTACTTCCTGTCCGGCAAAGGAGTTAGAAATGATGTCTGTATTTTTGTAGTGACTGGGTGTGTTGATACACCATCCAACGTGTATTTGAATAACTTCACCATGCTCAAAGTGATATTCAATGTCTGTTTTTTTTATCCATTTACCAATAGGTGCCCTTCTTTGGAAGGAATTGGAAAACCTCCCTGGTCTTTGTGGTTGAATCTGTGTTTGAAATTCACTGCTCGACTGAGGGACCTTACAGATAATTGCATGTGTGGGGTACAGAGATGAATTAGTCATTAAAAAATCATGTTAATGCAACTTATGTAACTACTGCTGAATGTATTTAAGCTTGCCATTAACAAAGGGGTTGAATACTTGTTGACGCAAGACATTTCACCTTTACATTTTTTATGAATTTGCAAGAAATTATAAAAACATATTTCCACTTTGATACTATGGGGTATTGTGTGTAGGCCAGTGCCAAAAATCTCAATTTAATCCATTTTAAATCCAGGCTGTAACACAACAAATCATTGCACAAATCAAGGAGTGTGAATACTTTGTGAAGAAACTATTGTAATGACCTGACTAGATCATAAATGAACAATTGTCCAGACAGAGGCTTGAGTTTGCGAATTGACGGTTTATTGAACCAACTTTACACAGGCTACTGTTTGGGCCGTAGCACACGCCAAATAGATGACAGATAACCCACAAGCCAATCGTGACCTTCTCTTGTGAAGCCCAGACGTAAGAGAGAGAGAACAAAGGCTGAACCTGGTCTTAACTTCCAATGCCCAACCCCCCTCCACGCCACTCCGCCAACCACCAGGATGCCCGGCATCAGAACATTCCAGGCATTCCCGTGATTGGCAGATAGCAGGTTGATTGACATGTCGGACCCCGCGAACACCGGGTACTGGTCAGTACAACACAACCACCTCCTAGCCTAGCACATAACACACAGCTGTCTGTGCGGGTCGCTACACAGCCCCCCCACCACAAAGTCCCTCGTCCCCGAGGGAACAAACAAAGTCTCTGAAGCGACCCGGAGGTCTCCTTTGCCTGCGTGGCCGTGATGGTCGCAGAGTGCCCCTCTGGGAACCAGGGGATGAAGGCAGGGATATGGGGGACAAGGAAGCGGGAACGGGTAATACAGTCCGTGGTTCTGGGGAACCACGCCGTGACACAGGGGGGAGACAGGGGAGTGGGCTGTCTGGAGCCTTGTCTGTGGCACCTGAGGGTGGGTGCCTGGAGAATGTCATTGCCAGAGAGGGGAATTGTGGGGGTTCCTGGGGTTTGGGGAGAAGAGGCCCCTCTGTATGGGGCTAACCTGTCCCGGTGCAGTGCCACCTTTCTCCCCTGGGAGGAAGCTGCACCCGGTACACAACCTCCCCTACCCTCTCCAGGACACTGCAGGGTCCCACCCAGTGACTGTCCAACTTGGGGCATCTGCCTTTTTTCCTTAGGGGGCTGTAGACCCAGACCAGCTCCCCAGCCACAAAGTGCCTTCCCCGGGTGTGCACGTCATAGTTCCTTTTCTGCTTCACACCTGCATTCACCAGCTGCTCTCTGGCGAAGGTGTGGGCTGTCTCCAGGCGGTCCTGGAGTCTCCGGGCATACTCCGGCCCCGGAGGAACATGAGGGCTATCCAGGGGCCGACCAAACGCCATCTCTGCAGGGGTGCGGATCTCTCTCCCCAGCATGAGGAGGGCAGGCGTGCAGGAGGTGGAGTCTTGGACAGCGGAGCGGCATGCCATGAGGACCATAGGCAGGTGCTTGTCCCAGTCACGCTGGTGTTTGGAAGAGACGATGGCCAGCTGCTGTCCAAGCGTTTTGTTGAAGCGCTCCACAAGGCCATCACTTTGAGGATGGAGAGGAGTAGTGCGGGTCTTTTGCATACCCAGCCTCTCACACATGGTGGCGAACACACGGGACTCAAAGTTTCTGCCTTGGTCGCTGTGGATGGACTCTGCAGCTCCAAACCTGCTGAACATCCCCGCTGTCAGGGCGTCGACGATGGTCTCTGCCTCCTGGTCAGGCAGAGCATAGGCCTCGGGCCATTTTGTGAAATAGTCCATGGCCGTGAGCACCCAGCGGTTTCCACTGTCTGTGGTGGGGAACGGCCCAACTACATCCACTCCCACCCTCTCCATGGGAGCCCCCACTGGGAACTGTTGGAGCTGAGCATGAGAGCGGCCTGGGGGCCCTTTCTCGCTGTGCAGTTGTCACAGCGGCGACAAAAGTCCTCCACATCCCTCTTGTGCTGCCCCCAGTAGAAGCCCTGACGGAGACGGCGCAGTGTTTTTGTGACCCCAAAGTGTCTAGTCCCCACCCCCATGAGTACTCTGGAGCACAGCCTCCCGCAATGCTTTTGGGACCACCACCTGCCACCTCTCCTCTCCCGTAGCTGACTCCTTCCATGCCCGCTGTAGCACGCCATCAGCCAGCCGCAGTCTCTCAAACTTCGACCACAACCCTTTGGTCGCGAGTGAGAGCGCTGTCACCTCTTCCCATGGTGGCCTCACCTGCGCCTCTACCCACTGTAGCACTGGCTGTAGGTCTGTGTCCCATCCCTGCTGCTGCCGCCATTCAGCCACGTCGACAGTCTGCAGCTCACAGCAGACAGGCCCGCTCGCCAGACACACTGTGGCACAGACACCCTCCTCTGCCCGCAGCTCTCTCTCCCGTCCCTCTCTCCGTTCACAGTGGCGGCAGCCGTCTGCAGTACAGGGCCGACGGGACATGGCGTCGGCGTTGGAGTGGCGTGCCCCTGCCCTGTGCACCACCGTGAAGTCATACGGCTGAAGCTCCTCCAACCAGCGTGCCACCTGCCCCTCTGGCTCTCTGAAAGACATGAGCCACTGGAGAGCAGAGTGGTCAGTCCTTACAGTAAAGGGCAGACCACCCAGGTAGTACTTGAAGTGTTTGACGGAAGCCACAACAGCCAAGAGCTCCCGCCGGGTGACACAGTAGCGGCGCTCATGTTTGTCAAATGTTTTGCTGAAGTACGCCACCACTCTCTCCCCCTCTGGCCCCACCTGGGCTAGCACCCCACCCATGCCCACATTGCTCGCGTCTGTGTCCAGGATAAAGGGCAAGGTGAGGTCAGGGGGCGAGCACGGGGCCTCGATCAGTGCACGTTTGAGGGTGTTGAACGCCTCCTCACACTCCACTGTCCAAGTGAAAGCCTTGTCCTTCGGCAGCAGGCGGTTCAGTGGAGCAGCAACGCTTGAGAAGCCCCGTACAAACCTCCT
This sequence comes from Oncorhynchus nerka, assembly GCF_034236695.1. Lineage (NCBI taxonomy): Eukaryota > Metazoa > Chordata > Actinopteri > Salmoniformes > Salmonidae > Oncorhynchus > Oncorhynchus nerka. The sequence continues at coordinate 31,509,834 of NC_088408.1, forward strand.
GTAGTACGAGGCCAGGCCCAGGAAGCTCTTCAGCTGACGCTGGTCGGTGGGGGTGGGCCAGTCTCTGACAGCCCCTACCTTGTCCTCCATGGTGCTGATCCCCTCCTTCCCCACTCGGTGGCCCAAGAAGGACACCTCTCTCCTCATGAAGTGGCACTTCTCGGGGTGGAGCTTCAGACCTGCGGCAGCCACCCTCTCCAGCACACGCCGTAGCGCCCCCAGGGCTGACTGGAAGGAGCTGCCATGGGCCAGGATGTCATCGAGGTATACCAGACACTGCTGTCGGGGGATGCCATCCAGCACCCTGTCCATCAAACGCTCAAAAGTAGCTGGAGCGTTGCACAGGCCAAAGCACAGGACCTTGAACTGCCAGTGTCCTCTGTTAGTGGAGAACGCAGTTTTGGCTCTGGCCTCTGGGGAGAGGGGCACCTGCCAGTAGCCGCTGCGGAGGTCTAGTGAGGAGAACCAGGAGGACCCCTAACCAGGTCCAGCGACTCATCGATACGTGGTATGGGGTATGAGTCCTTCCTGGTTACCTCATTCAGCCGCCTGTAGTCCGCACAGAACCTCAGCTTGCCCCCCTTCTTCGGAACCATGACGACTGGCGCCGCCCAGGGGCTGTCTGAGGGCTCAATGAAGTCTGCCCGCTGCATCTCCAACACAGCCTTGTCTGCCGCCTCCTGGCGTGCCAGCGGGATACGGCGGGGACGCATCTTGATGGGTCGAGCATCACCTGTGTCGATCTCATGCTGCACCAGATGGGTCTGACCCACCTCTTCCTCACTCAACGCAAAGCTGTCTCTGAATTCAAACAGCAACTGCCACAGCCGTTCCTGCTGCTCGGGGTCAAGACCAACACAGTTCCTCCCCCATATCTCCCTCACTGCAGACAGTGTCCTCTCCTCTCCCATCTGGGGTAGCTGGGCTGGGGGTGCGGCCCGGGCTCACAGAGGGCTGTGTCATGGAGGTAGCTGGGGGAATGTAACACACCGCCGTAGGTGACAGGGGGACTGGGGAAAAGTCACACACAGCTGTGGGAGAGGGGGCGCAGCCATGAGTCTCTGCTGCTTTAACTGTTGGAGTAAAGGGTTTGTTGGGTTGAGTGAATGTGACATTAGGGGGGGCCATGGTGACTTCCGTCCCTCCCTGGAAGCTCAGTGTGCCCCTATTTAGGTCTAACTGGCAGCCTGTGCTCCTAAGAAAGTCCAACCCCAGGATACAAGGGTCCTGCACAGCCGCCACCCACACAGGATCACGCACAGTCCTGCCCCCTACTGTCAGAGTCATTATTCCCTTCCCTTTCATGGGTGCCAGCTCACCTGTGACTGTGCGGAGCTGCACAGTTGTAGGCTCACACTGAGTCCAACCTGGCACAATATCTGGCCTCACCAGGGTTACTGTGGACCCAGTGTCCACCAGGGCGGAGCAGGGCACCCCCTCCACAGTGACAGGGACATGACAAAAGTCCCCAACACAGGTCCGGCCCACCACAAGAACAGGCTCCATCCGCTTGCCCTCGTCTGCTTCTGGGGGAAGTGGAGCCTTGCTTCCCCGTCTGTGCCGGTGGGCTCCTCCTGAAGATGATGGTGGTTGGGATAGAAAGCCAGGGGTCCGCACTACCCGGTCTATGCGGACCCCGAGCCGTTTCCCTGAGCTCTGGGGGACATGGGGCAATCTCGGCGCAGATGGCCTGGCTGGCCACAACCCCAGCAGACCCTGGGACCAGGGCTTGTGTTTCGTGCCGCCTGTAGCGACACAGCCCGAATGAGTTCTGTCATTTCGGCCACCCAAGCAGGCTTTTCCGGCTCCGGGCTGCTCTGCCCCCAGCTCGCACAGAGGGTGTGTCTCCCTGCACCCCCACCAAAGCCCCAGCTGAAGCCCCAGCCCACACCAGCTCCCTCTCCAAAGCCATCTCCAAGGCTGTCTGCAATGACTCAGGATGAGCCAGCTGGGTCTGTATGCGCAGCTCCGTAGGGGAGAGCGCCTGTATGAACTGGTCCCGTGCTAGCTCGCTCTGCACGGAGGGGGCATGTGAGCATATGCCCGCCGAGAGAGGCTCTCAATGTCATTAGCTAGCACCCGTAGAGGCTCTCCAGGCTGCCTGCGTCTATTACTCAGTTCGGAGCGCAGTAGCCCGGGCTGTACACACTGTCCATAGCGCCTCCTCAGTGCTCCCACTAGGGCACCATAATCATGCCTGTCCTCGGGCTAATCAATATCAAACAGGCCAGAGCTTCATCCGTGAGGCATAAAGCCAACTGCAGTGCCCTTTCTTCATCCGACCACCCCTAAAATGAGCTAACAGTTCAAACTGAGCATGAAAAGCTTCCCAATCCGCCTTACCGGAATACTTCGGGGTCTTAACAGATACGGACGCAGCCGGGAACTGGGCGCCGCCATGTTTGTTTACATCCTGAGCCCCAGATTCCTCGTCACGCCGCGTCGACGTCGCCACTTCGGTCCGCCCACCAGAATCCGCGCGAAATACACTCGACGAAACACTCATGCCCGCTTCAGCGGCCATCACTCTAACGTCCTCCCTCAAGCGGCCTCTGCGCTCCGACGCCCTGGCGATCTCCTCAGACAGAACCCCGACGTCCATTCACACGCACCTCCTTGGCCATAATCGTCCCCTACCTCCACCTTCACTTTCGGATTCCCTCGAAGCATTTTCAATCCCCGTTCTCACCTACGGTAGCTAGCCACATAAGTCAGCTAGCTAGCTGGCTAACTTGTATCAACGTTTTTACTTCTGACACCAATGTAATGACCTGACTAGATCATAAATGAACAATTGTCCAGACAGAGGCTTGAGTTTGCGAATTGACGGTTTATTGAACCAACTTTACACAGGCTACTTTTTGGGCCGTAGCACACGCCAAATAGATGACAGATAACCCACAAGCCAATCGTGACCTTCTCTTGTGAAGCCCAGACGTAAGAGAGAGAGAACAAAGGCTGAACCTGGTCTTAACTTCCAATGCCCAACCCCCCTCCACGCCACTCCGCCAACCACCAGGATGCCCGGCATCAGAACATTCCAGGCATTCCCGTGATTGGCAGATAGCAGGTTGATTGACATGTCGGACCCCGCGAACACCGGGTACTGGTCAGTACAACACAACCACCTCCTAGGCTAGCACATAACACACAGCTGTCTGTGCGGGTCGCTACACTATCATTCCAGCATGGTTTGCTCCTGTATGCCATCTTCACTGGCTGCTTTGGCACACTCCTATTAACTCTGCTACTTCAGGTTATACCAAAAATATTTAGGTAAAAAACACTCTCAAGACCTGGAACCAGTTTAGACATCACTTTGAAAAGCTCTTCCTTAGTAGATGGAGCCTTATCCCAACAACTCCCAGATAAATTCCACCTTTTGAATAGTAATTTCTTTAGACATTTACAAGTGCGAAGCTTTGTCGGTGACATGACCTTTCAATTCCTCACTCTTCCCGTGGGCCCTTCCACTGATGTCTTTTTGACACCATCCCCAACTGTAAAAGGTATTATCTCTTATAGCTATGATCAAACGTACTCTCTTCACAATCCTTCATTCACAGCTATTACAATGTTAAGGTCTAGGTGATGAGTTTACTGATGACACGGGAAGATATTCTGCACCGTGTCCACTCCTCTTCTATTTGTGCCAAACATGGTTTAATCCAATGCAAAATCCTCCACCGCACTCATTGGACAAAACTCACTCTCTAAGATCTATCCTGACGTTGACCCTGTTTGTGACAGGTGTCAGTCAGCAAGTTCCTGCTTCATTGAAACATATGTTTTGGTCCTGCCCTCCTCTACATAACTATTGGTCTGCCATTTTTTATACCATATCTGAAGTATCACAGGCGCTTTTTGTTCCTACTGCCATAACATTATTTGGGGTAATACCTGATACTTTGATACTGAGAAATTATAAATCTGACTTTATAGCCTTTTTGAATTTGTTGGCAAGAAGGTTGATTTTACTTCGGTGGAAAATGCCCTCTTCTCCTCATTTTGTGTGGATTAAAGATGTTTTACACTTTAAGTAAATTAGAGAAGGTAAGTATTCGGCCCCCTCGAACTTTGCGACCTTTTGCCACATTTCAGGCTTCAAACATAAAGATATAAATCTGTATTTTTTTGTGAAGAATCAACAACAAGTGGGACACAATCATGAAGTGGAACGACATTTATTGGATATTTCAAACTTTAACAAATCAAAAACGGAAAAATTGGGCGTGCAAAATTATTCAGCCCCCTTAAGTTAATACTTTGTAGCGCCAGCTTTTGCTGCGATTACAGCTGTAAGTCGCTTGGGGTATGTCTCTATCAGTTTTGCACATCGAGAGACTGACATTTTTTCCCATTCCTCCTTGCAAAACAGCTCGAGCTCAGTGAGGTTGGATGGAGAGCATTTGTGAACAGCAGTTTTCAGTTCTTTCCACAGATTCTCGATTGGATTCAGGTCTGGACTTTGACTTGGCCATTCTAACACCTGGATATGTTTATTTTTGAACCATTCCATTGTAGATTTTGCTTTATGTTTTGGATCATTGTCTTGTTGGAAGACAAATCTCCGTCCCAGTCTCAGGTCTTTTGCAGACTCCATCAGGTTTTCTTCCAGAATGGTCCTGTATTTGGCTCCATCCATCTTCCCATCAATTTTAACCATCTTCCCTGTCCCTGCTGAAGACAAGCAGGCCCAAACCATGATGCTGCCACCACCATGTTTGACAGTGGGGATGGTGTGTTCAGGGTGATGAGCTGTGTTGCTTTTACGCCAAACATAACGTTTTGCATTGTTGCCATAAAGTTCAATTTTGGTTTCATCTGACCAGAGCACCTTCTTCCACGTGTTTTGTGTGTCTCCCAGGTGGCTTGTGGCAAACTTTAAACGACACTTTTTATGGATATCTTTAAGAAATGGCTTTCTTCTTGCCACTCTTCCATAAAGGCCAGATTTGTGCAATATACGACTGATTGTTGTCCTATGGACAGAGTCTCCCACCTCAGTTGTAAGATCTCTGCAGTTCATCCAGAGTGATCATGGGCCTCTTGGCTGCATCTCTGATCAGTCTTCTCCTTGTATGAGCTGAAAGTTTAGAGGGACGGCCAGGTCTTGGTAGATTTGCACTGGTCTGATACTCCTTCCATTTCAATATTATCGCTTGCACAGTGCTCCTTGGGATGTTTAAAGCTTGGGAAATCTTTTTGTATCCAAATCCAGCTTTAAACTTCTTCACAACAGTATCTCGGACCTGCCTGGTGTGTTCCTTGTTCTTCATGATGCTCTCTGCGCTTTTAACGGACCTCTGAGACTATCACAGTGCAGGTGCATTTATACGGAGACTTGATTACACACAGGTGGATTGTATTTATCATCATTAGTCATTTAGGTCAACATTGGATCATTCAGAGATCCTCACTGAACTTCTGGAGAGTTTGCTGCACTGAAAGTAAAGGGGCTGAATAATTTTGCACCCCCAATTTTTCAGTTTTTGATTTGTTAAAAAAGTTTGAAATATCCAATAAATGTCGTTCCACTTCATGATTGTGTCCCACTTGTTGTTGATTCTTCACAAAACAATACAGTTTTATATCTTTATGTTTGAAGCCTGAAATGTGGCAAAAGGTCGCAAAGTTCAAGGGGGCCGAATACTTTCGCAAGGCACTGTAAAATATACTTCTTCGGACAAATGTTTACTTACACAGAGACACTGCAATTTCAACGTACTCCACGGTAAACTGCCTGTAGTAGTTTTGTATTTCAACAAAACATACATTAAAAACAAAGTAAAACAAAAACACAGTTAAGTCTTCTAAATGAATAGAACAATTATAAGTCAGGTTAATATGAAACACTCACAAAAGTAGATCAATTAAAGTATTATTTAATATTTGTGTATGGGCATATACAATCCTACTTCTAAAAAACATGTTTCCATGTTATATTTTAATTTATAAACTGGATGCTGATTGGCTGACAGCCGTGGTATACCACGGGTATGACAAAACATTTATTTTTACTGCTCTTGTTACATTGGTAACCAGTTTATTATAGCAATAAGGAACCTCGGGGGATTGTGATATATGGCCAATATACCACGGCTAAGGGCTGTGTCCAGCACTCCGCAATGCGTGTGCATAAGCACAGCCCTTAGCCGTGGTATATTGGACATATACCACACCCCCTTGTGCCTTATTAAGTATAAAACGAAGTGCAATATATTATTTCAACCATTGTTTACACTGTAATGTGTAAATACCAATAAAAATAACAGTATTGTCCCTCTTTTCCATGCTTTTGTGTCAGTATTTGGTATGAAAGAAGAAAAAAGTGCTGAGGCAAATGTCAGCTTGCCACACATTTTCCAGCGGCCCTGCTGTGCTGATTGATCTCTGCAACATGGATATATGGAAATCGCCACAAATGAAGAAACATAACCTATATGATCTTTTGACTTACATATCTCAACATTTTGAGATAGTATTGACATAAAATTGATGGTGGGAATGGGATTCCATAGGAATTAGCTTTGGCAATAGAATTACGTCTAAGAGTACAGGTCAGGTCGACTTGGACTCGAAGGATGTCTGCAAGGACAATACATACATCTTCCTCATGCATTGGCCTTATGGCAAGACTGCACATATCCTTTGATGCAAGGGATATGCACATATATCATAATGCAAGGTAGGTTTAAAGTTTTAAAAGGGGATAGTATTTTACAGGTGCTTACCAGTGTTGTTTATGTGATTCCATTACCATCCCATTCTCTACGTTCATGCAATTATTCAAATAGAATTGTCCAAATTATTTCTAGGCTCATTAACATACCATAATGATCGCTCTACAATCCTAGGATCTGGTATGGAAATATACCACTAACTAAAAAGGAAAGATTGCAGACAGTATTAAACCTAGCAAAAAGTAAATCCGGTGCTTTTGGTAAATGAACTAAGTACAAAATGTTTATCTCTCCGGTTACTTCCTGAACTCTTTGCTACCCCATGTCAGTGACCTTGTTTGTTTCTTGACCTCAGCTAGATGTTGGGATGGTGTCTCTGGCAGAACTGTGAGGGGTGGAAGAGAGCCTAGAGTAGAGACAGAGGCTGACTGCAGGGTAGACTACTGGGTAGGGGAGCTGATCTGCTAAACTTTAGTCCTCTGAGACCACCACTGCTTCCTATTCCGTTGCTTTACTGCAAGAGTTCAAATGTTGCCTGCTTGTACCCTTCACCAAAGGGATGATTCAGCCCTGCTGGGGAGCAAGGTGAGGAGGACTATACTCACAGGCAGGATTATACAATGTATAGTCTCAATGAAAACCTTTTAATATCTCGGATTCAAAACGATGCTCCAAAACCTGTAACTGGACTATTGTTATACAATATTCAAACTTGGAAATTGGAAAAACTGAAAGGTATTATGTAGAAGTGCTGCAGCAATACATTATCTGCTCGCGATAATAGAAATAAGGTACAGTATAACCAAACAACCTAGCCCGAGTGCCATCCTGATTACTATCATGCAAACTCCTTGTGAAGTTTGGCTTGACAATGAGCAATGGAGTTGGCAAGAGTAAGAGACGTTAGACCAGGCTACCAAACACCTGCAGAGAAGACTTTTACATCTCCCTGGTGACATGTGCGGAGAGCAAAACAGACACATTATTATTTTGGGGATCTACCCTTCACACTGCAGTCAGTGCGGAGGGTCACATGAATTAGAGCATCTCAAATTGATTCTGTCTGTAGCAGGGGGCTGATCTCTGGTCCTGTTCAGATCTGCAGCAGCAGCAGCCAGCCCCATCCTCGGACCTCTGGCTGCATCGCAGAAGTGTTGAATTGTTTGCTTGACCTTCCATTGTTTCACTTGTCTTCTCTTTCTAGGAGTCTAGTCTCAGTGCATTGCGTTGAATCGTTAGACATGTCTGAATAACATGGATACTGTAAGTGTAAACCTTTATTTTTTGCCAAAACATTTGTACAAGGCGAGATTTCCAGCCATTGTCACGTTTTCCGTTGGAGACGGACATTGAACAAAACATGAACATTGGGTCTTCTTCCACTGTCCTAGTTACATCCAACTTGTTTTAGCTTCAACAAACAGCCAGCTGACCCAAACAGGAAATTGTTGCCAGTCCCATCAGTCAAAACAAAGGTTGAGTACAGAATGGGTCTCAATGACAAATAGTTAAGTTCTAAGATTACTTGGTAATATTGTCTAGAGAACAGCAGATCTAGCTGTAAACAAAAATGGCTAGTGGTAATTTAGGCAATTAACAGTTTAAATCAAATGCAACTTTAAATATCTATTGTAAAACAAGATCTAACATCACTTGTACTTAAAATAAAAACACAACAAAAAAATTGAATATTTACATTGCATTCAGTTGCATAAAATGCCACCTATTCTAGTTATTCTATTGCTGCTATACTGCTCATCTACAGCTGGGTCAGAAAATACTTGCACAGGATTAAACACCGTTGCCAGGTGGTTACCACACGACACAGCATTCATTGCACGTACAGAAAGTATGACTGTTTTCACCGTGACAAACTCAAAATTGAACACTAAATGAAAAATATGGTTGTGATGCCTTTTTTGAAAAGTAAGGTCTTGAATAACTTAAGGTGCTTAACATGGATACTGTCTAAGTGCCCTTGCAGATGGTAATGGTTTTAAATAAGATACTGTGTATTTGATCAACAGACTGGTTGTCTTCCCTCTGGAAAGGGGACTGTGACTATAACAGGAGCTAAACAATTCTACGATCCAGAAGACTGGGGAGGAATTTGACAGTGAACCGGAGTAAGCAAAGTCAAATCATAGACTTTTGGTATAAAATACAATCTTTCATAGTGCATTTAAAACAACCAAATACTTTTTATTTTACACTCAGTTAACACTAGGCTACATCTCTATATAAAAATATGTCTAAATGCTATTTTGTGAATGTTGTAGTCCTGAGGAAGATCATTAATCCCATTTTAACTGTACAGATAAAAGAGCATTTAAATCCCATCATTGACAATATACACAAAAAGCAATGTATACCAAAGGTATCATTACAAAATACTTCAAAATTAAAGCCAAGCAAATATTGTAATTGGATATGGGAGTGAAAACTTAAAAACAGATCAAAAATGCAATGTTAACAGGCATCTTAAAGTTAAAAAAAATAAAAATAATTATGTACAAAAATATATACATCCCTTCCACAGACGGAGGCTTCTTTTTTCTTCAATTTTGAAACCTTTTCGCTCTTAAAGGGCATTAATCAAATTCAGCCAGCTAATTAGTGTACCTTCATAAAACCATCACACTTCAAAGAAAGCTGCTCCTGCAGAACTTCCAAGAATCAAGCTTCCCCCTTTTTGAAATTCAAGTTTCCCAATGTCTTTAAATTCTAATTTCCAAACAACTGGTTGTTTCTACAAACTCATGTAGCCATGCGCTGAGTTGTGAGCTTGCAGAATTGGAGGCCGTGGAGTTGGTTGGAGGTCGGGGTGGCGAAGGTTTCAGTAGACTCTGGGGATGATGCGGTAGCGGACCTCTCGGCAGTAGTCGTCCCATGCCGAGCCGTACTTCCTCCTGCACTGGGCCTCATCCCGGGCCTCCCGGTGGACCAGCAGGGTGGTTAGGTAGATCACATAGAAGTATGGCAGGATGTGGGTGAACCCTACAGGACGACCACAGACAACACACACTTCAGCGTCTCCTCATAGCACTACACACATATCAATACACACAGACGTGTAGATTTACTGGTCTGTTTCTGGTGCATGGTCAGCACAGCTCAGAAAAACAAATCAAACACATTAACCAGCACCTGGTAACTAACCAGCTATGACTAACTAAGTAGCCGTCACTCACCACAGGGTAGTGACCATGCCAGAGCCATGATGAGGTCACCCAGGTAGTTGGGGTGACGGACGAGCCCCCACAGACCAGACACCAGGAGACTCTTCCCCGTGGCAGTAGGGATGGTCTTCAGATCTGGAAAGCACAGCGTTACAGCGAGTCCAACAACATGACAGAGAATAACTTCATCCCTTTATCAAGGCAGGTGGCCTGCTAATGTTTATACAGGAATAAGACGTACTGGGATTGAGGACTTACGGGATAATGTAGGGTCTGAAGGATTTCTTCTGAAGGCATTTTTCTGCGAGTTTGCTTTACGGAAGATGCTAAATCCAATGACTAACACGTGAAGACAACGTCATACTGTTACTCATACAACAAAAAGTATATTACAGATTACATGTAGGATTTATATAAACGTATGCCAAATGCCCAAACTAAAAAAATCCCGGTACTGACTAACCATTGAGAGTAACGATGCCTACGATCCAGGGCAGAGAGAGGTGGCTCGGGTGGTAAACCAGGTAGTAGGACTGGAGACTGAAGGTGAAGGGAACCCACATCAAGTCTCCAAACACCAGCATGAAGCCAAATCCAGCATGGGTTGTATCCATATAGCCCAGGACAGCCTCCTGGGGAGTAACAGTCAACCATTAGATTACATCCTATAACCAAATAAATAGAGACCAAATAAAACATTAGTTTCTGTACCTCATGCCAGTAGGCATCAAGCACATAGAACAGGTGGAAGCAGTTGACCAGGATCATGGCTGGTGAAGGGTAGTCCAGGTTATGGAGTTTAATCTCAGCCAGAGCCATGGCAGCGTTGATCACCAGCTGGACAGAACACAGACGTCACAAGCCTGATCAAACAGACAGCAAAACAATCCATACACTACATGTCCAAAGGTATGTGGACACCTGCTCATCGAACATCACTTTTCAAAATCATGGGCATTAATATGGAGTTGGTCCCCCTTTGCTGCTATAACAGCACTTCTGGGAAGGTTGTCCACTAGATGTTGGAACATTGCTGCGGGGACTTGCTTCCATTCAGCAACAAGAGCATTAGTGAGGTCAGGCACTGATATTGGGCAATTAGGCCTGGCTCGCAGTCGGCGTTTCAATTAATCCCAAAGGTGTTACATGGGGTTGAGGTTAGGGCTCTATGCAGACCAGTCAAGTTCTTCCACACCGATCTCAACAAACCATTTCTGTATGGACCTCGCTTTGTGCACAGGGGCATTGAGATGCTGAAACAAGAAAGGGCCTTCCCCAAACTGTTGCCACAAAGTTGGAAGCACAGAATGGTCTAGAATGTCATTGTATGCTGTAGCGTTAAGATTTCCCTTCACTGGAAGTAACGGGCCTAGTCCAAACCATGAAAAAAAGCCCCAGACCATTATTCATCCTGCATCAAAATTTATAGTTGGCACTATGCATTGGGGCAGGTAGCGCTCTCCTGATGTTGGAACGTGATTAATCACTCCAAAGAAAGCGTTACCACTGGTCCAGAGTCCAATAGCTGCGAGCTTTACACCACTCCAGTCGACACTTGGCATTGCGCATGGTGATCTTAGGCTTGTGTGCGGCTGCTCGGCCATGACAACATATTTCATGAAGTTCCAGAGGAGCAGTTCTTGTGCTGACATTGCTTCCAGGGGCAGTTTAACACACTACAAGTGAGCTTCTGTAGTGTGTGAGCTTGTGTGGCCGTTGTTGCTCCTAGACGTTTCCACTTATCAATAACAGCACTTACAGTTAACCGGGGCATCGCTAGCAGGGCAGACATTTGACGAACTGACTTGTTGGAAAGGTGGCATGACACTGCCATGTTAAGTCACTCAGATCTTCAGTAAGGCCATTCTACTGCCAATGTTTGTCTGTCTATGTAGATTGCATGGCTGTGCTCAATTTTATAGACAGTACCAGTCAAAAGTTTGGACACACCAACTCATTCAAGGGTTTTCCTTTGTTTTTACTATTTTCTACATTCCAGGTGCCTACTTCATGAAGCTGGTTGAGAGAACACCAAGAGTGTGCAAAGCTATCATCAAGGCAAAGGGTGGCTACTTTGAAGAATCTCAAATATATATTTTGATTTGTTTAACACTTTTTTGGTTACTACACAGTTTGTGTTATTTAATAGTTTTAATGTCTTCACTATTATTATTGTTATAATACAATGTAGTAAATGGTAAAAAAAAAGAAGAGGAAAACCCTTGAATGAGTAGGTGTCCAAACTTTTGACTGGTACTGTACCTGTCAGCAACGGGTGTGGCTGAAATAGCAGAATCCACTAATTTAAAGGGTATCCACATACTTGTGTATGTTTAGTGCACCTCAAACAGACAAACTAGCGCTGAAATGTACTGTAGTATGATTTTAGGATTTATTCTGTGTTGTTCACATTTAACACATAATGGGAAACTGAACACTGAGCTTGTTTTTTTTTTTTGCAGTTGTGTGTGAGGAAATAAAAACAGCTTAATCTACACTAAATGGCTAATATACAGCTGAAAAGTACTTTAAATGGGAACATGTTTAGGTACACTAAACTTACCCAACCCATCAATCCTGGGCGCAGCTCACAGAAGTATTTGAGATCAAAGCCCTTGATCCGGGGGTTGAGTTCACTTCCCATGAAGAAGTCATAAATCACACTCCCTGAGGTGAGAAGAACAGATTTATCATATTACGTTACCCATTTGGGAGGCATCATGCCAATAGGCAGTACAGTAATCTTTGCCCTTAACCTTATGCTGGCCCATGCCATAATATACCGATATCATGGAATAAATCAGGCCTAGATTGTAGAAGCTTTTCTCTATCAGTGATAACTACACAAACACCCACTCACCAGAGTTTCCTCCAGGGGCCAGCTGGTCCTGGGGTGCCCAGCGAGAGCGGACGTACAGATAGACACTGAGCAGGACAGAGAAGAGCAGGGAAGACACAGCCAGCTGGAGGAAGTGGCTGTGGATGTAGCCGAGGTCCACCCCCTGATGGACTGCAGCCCCCAGGGCAGCCACCGTCAGCACAAAGGCATGGAGGGCTGGTGGTGGCGGAGGAGACATGCAGGGTTAATACACAGGAAGTTCTTCAACCAAAGGGTCTTTCCTTACATGACTTATATGTTAATGAAATACATTGGCATAGTGCTTTACTAGAGATCTCAATGTGCTGGGAGTAACTGACCAGTTAATTCCTTCAAAATGACAAACAAGAAGACATGAAACACAGGAGAATGTCTCACTGTTCATTCTGTACTTCAGCCACTCTCCATTCTTCAGGGGGATTCCTTCTACAACCTGGGGACATAAACACAGGTTGGACCATCATTCAACCTTACAGGAAATACATTATGAGAGGAATAATGTAGCTAGGACAGGGGACTTTTTGTACATGTTTAAAAGCTCTGGATAAGAGCGTCTGCTAAATGACTTAAATGTTAAATGCTTACATTATCCCCTTTCACTAATGTAAACACTCCCCAGACCTAGAGAACAGGATTTCATGGGAGCCATGTGATGAACGTTTCCTACATTCTCAAAAAGGCACATGTGCTTCAACTGTATTCAGAAGGCAGATGAGCAGGAGAGGAAACTGAACAAAACCTCCCATTCTTCCCTGTAGTGTTCCAGCGTGGACAGTAGCCTACTACTGCCGATTCCTCTCATTTCTGCCCTGGCTAATGAGCAGAAATGAGGCGTGAGCGCCAGTCATGTGCTCTGTCCAGGTCACGGATGGGTGTCATGTGTATGGCCTGTACTCTAGGGGGGTTGGAGTGTGTGTAGTCTTCAATCATGGTGGGAGTAGAATTCTGAGAATATGGTTGGCCCACTAGACGATCATCTATAGTTCAGTTCTGTGTTTTCTCCACAATGACTAGAACAGAGTAAGCTGATCCTACATGTGTGCCAGAAGAGCAGTGAGGTTATTGGTGATGAAGTTACCTTTCCGACAGGCAGCACGTAGAGCAGGGCCTGGAAGAGGAACCAGAGGACCACCATGCCAAACACATGTGGATCCAACAGGGAGTCCAGAGCAGGCAGAGAGGGGGGGCTCATCAGGCTAGCATCCTCCTGACTGCAAACCACCATCAGTCCCAACACGGCCACAGGCAGGAACAGCATCATGCAGGACACTCCTGCAAACACAGGGGGGAAAGACACTGAGTGACTGGAGCCATAAGGTAGTCTGTCTGTCTTCTTTATTTAACCAGTTACTGTCCCTTCCAAAATGCATTCTTGTCAAACAATGTGCATCCTAGTGCAATTTGATTGGCATAACAGTTTGCAGACTAGCACCCCCCACCCTCCTCCTCACATTCTCTATCCAGCACATGACAAGCTGGGAGAGGCACAGCAGCCACATTTCTGTTCCTCCTCTCACCTAGCCTCCCTCCAAACTCCAGCTCAGTGGTGATGGGGGCTGTGGCTGCTGCAGGCTTCGGCTCAGCTTCCTCCTCTGTCTGCTCGGCTGGCTTGGCATCACCGTCATCCTTTCTGCGTCTGAGGTTGTAGCGGCTCTCTAATACCTTCTCTTGCTCCGCCTCTGCAGGTTTCTGGAGGTAGACATGGTTAGACAGTCAGGCTGAGTGGTGGTACTCACTTACACAGACATGGCTAACCCTCAGTGACTTAAGCTCATAGGGAACATAATGCACATCCATTATATTTGCCACACAAATTATCTGTAGATTTGCATCTCTTAAAAAGAAAAGTGAACACTTGTTATAGCAGAAAATACCACCATAAACCATTGTTTGTTTTTACTACAAGGTTGGCAGCGTTATATGGGCATTCTAAGTATTCATTTAACAAACTATGAGCAAACTGCAATGAGAAGTTCTCAGAGCCTCTGAATAGAGCAGAGAAAAGAGGTAGCACATGTTCAAACAGCATGTGACTGACTTATGGAACATTAGCAGGACCCTAAGTGGTGTGTGTGGCTCAGTCAGCTGGGGCTTGGTACAGGTTGAGTCTCCCATGCAGAGTCCTCCCAACACACAGGAGGTACAACATGAATCATGACATTCCTACATATAAAAGCCCATTCACAAACAAGCTAAATAAATAAGAATTTGTTCTAAACTGACTAGCCTAGTTAAATAAAGGTCACACAAAAAAAAAGTTATTTTGTTGGCATTGAGAGTGAGAGAATCTACAGTCTTAACTTTTGTCCTTCTTTAATTTTTTTTTTTTTTTTTTAAAGTTTATTTTGTGTCCCCATTACCGGTAAAACCTAATCAAAACCTATTTCTTTCACATACTCGCTGTGCTGTTCAGTTGATAATTTGTTCAGTCGTTTCATTCTCAACCAGGATTGTTATGAAACGGCATTTGGGTCTTTGCGTGTCAAATAAAGCTTGTTGACCAATCAGGACCTGAATATGACTGCACGTCACATAATAATTTAACACATTCATACATTTTTTTTACATAGTGATCACACATCGGTTACACTCTCACTCATATGTCACAATGATTCATCAATACGTATGCTATGATGCTGGTGAAGTTCTCGAGCATCTACA
The DNA here is from genome assembly GCF_034236695.1 of Oncorhynchus nerka. Lineage (NCBI taxonomy): Eukaryota > Metazoa > Chordata > Actinopteri > Salmoniformes > Salmonidae > Oncorhynchus > Oncorhynchus nerka. Next base: position 31,525,235 of record NC_088408.1, read on the forward strand.
GTGCTGGTCATTAAAAAAAGCTAGCTAACTCATGGATGCAGACAATGTTCTTCCCCAAAAACAGCAAAACGACAATCTGTTTCAGTAGCTAGTTAACTAGCTATATAGTTAGCTAGCTGTCATCTAAAATAACGCTCATTTATAAGACCGTTCTTATTTGATTAATGGGCGGACCCATCCATGTGAAGCTAGCCACAATAAGGATTAGCCACAGTAGTGGACTTTGTGGTTAGCCTTCAAAATAAAAGTATAGCGTAATTATACTATTTGCATCACTGTCAATGACATACTTTTATTTTGAAGGCAAACAGCAAATTCTACCATTGTGCCTAATCCTTATTGTGGCAAGCTTCACAACACAACCCGGTCAGATCAAGCCTCACTAGCCAGATGAAGCTAGCTGGCTGCTTATAACATTAGCTTTGGGCAACAGGGTTAAGTAGCTGGCTTGCTATTTATTTTCATGAACTAAAGTTCAATTTCAATAGGCGAACAACAATACTTACAAGGATTCCTAAATAATTGCTAAGAATAATGAAAATGACTGCAGTTTCTACTGGTCATTGTTTTCAGGCTGGTTGTATTGGTGCAAGCTAGGTACCAAGCTAAAGCTAGCTACCCCAGAAGTTAAGGTTGAACTAATTATGCTTTATTACCAATGCAGTCCTGTAAACACATGACCGGTGTTTGCAGACTTTTTTTGTACAGCTTTGAGTGCTACTAAATCTTTTTTGACACGCAAAGACCCAAAACGGCACGCCTTCATATGCATGTCATGAAGCTAATAGCAGTGACGCTATTACTGTGTAACTCCGGTAGGGCAACGTTGGAAAAATAGCGTTCTTGGTAGTGTTAACCGGTGCTCAACCAGTTGACGAAAGCCAACACCACCCACGACAGAGAACGGTTGATTGTCAAGGGCAATAAATTCCATTATCTTGGCTTTAATGGATTTCACCTTCGAGTTGTCTCACTGAAATGTTGTTACTCTTTCAAATGACTGCTCGACTTGTTGCTCGATCCACACAGCAGACATTATGGGCTAGTATATGAATGCTGTGTTGCACGTATAGCACCAAATTTTACGCGTCGTCATTACGCCATGTACCTACGTTATATAGGTATGAACGTCAGCTTTGACATCGGTTTTGCACATCGGTGTTAAACTAGACATCGGCCGATACCCATGTTGGCTTTTTTACCTAATGTTGTCCGATTACGATATGTTGGATATATCGTGCGTCCCTAGTTACAAGTCCAATGCAAAACTTGCTTACAGCCCAAAAAACATTTCATTTTGTTCTAGGAGCATTAACATCATTATGGATAGATGCAAATGTTAAAAAAAGAAAAGAAAAAAGGACATTATCTAAAGTCTCACCTCATTGACTTTGTCAGCAGTATCATTCTCTTTGTTTTCATGCTTGTGGCCATTGTTCTCAACTGGCCTAGCCTGTGGTAAATGGAGTGAGGGAAGCAAAACGTCAACATGAGGAAAAAGGAACGCGATGACAAACAATACGGAAAAAGAGGCACACGTGTCACTATGTAAAGATGGACCCACTGGTCACACATACACAAAAAGTTTTAAAATATTTATTATTTATTACATTTTATTAGCCAACGCTTGATCTACTATCAAATAATGCCATCTCTGAGGTCATGCATTTTACAGTGCATTCTGAATACAACACACATGCAGCAGAGCAACACTCAAAAACAAAAAGCCATTCTAAATCCCAGCAGTGTGTGTGACATGTGTTCCTCACCAAAGGGCTGAGTCTGATCTCCAGCACTTCTTTCATTTTGGGCTCCTTGCGTGCAGCAGGCGTCTCTGTGGCGAAGGTGCCACTGGTGGTGCGAGACGAGGAGCGCCGGGTGGTCCTGGCTGGAGAACGGGAACGACTGCGCCGCCGCGACGGAGAGCGGGAGCGAGAACGACGGCTTGGTTTAAAGCCAGTTGGATTCTGGAACATAAGTTGTCGCATTTAGCAAGGTTACAAACTTGTTATTACATAGCTGAATTTAGAAAGGCCAGCACCAATGGCGCAATCAACATATCATAAGAAGATAATATTTGAGTAAAATAAGATCAAAATTCCTGAATCTTGTCAAGATGGAGAAATTCCATCCATCTGTGTCATGTCATCAGTGACATGGTTGCCATGGAGATAGAGAGTGCTCCTACCTTCATGTCAGCCTCTCTGAGCTCCAGCTCAGTGCCATCCTTGTAGACGACCGTGTAGAGCTGAATCTTGGCATCGTAGCTCAGCACCTTGACTTCGTAGAACAGGCTGCTACCAGGCCAGCGGCCCATCACCATGTCCCCACTCTGAAACCTAGTACCCGGCATCCTCATTTACCTGACGGAGAGAGAGAGAGCATGTTAAAAACCAGGGGAGTATCATGGGGTGGTCTAAGCCACTGCCACATGTATAATGTAGCGCTGCCAGGATGGGTTCAAATCAGGGATGTTTCTCTCTCCCTTTGAAATACAAGAGGGTTTTGAAACTGCAGTCTCGCTCATACTTCTGTTTTCATGACTGGGCTTATAAAAGTAAGTTTCACTCCAGTACCAGCTTTCTGAGGAGCTGCTCTCGTGCTGTCTGACAGGTGATAGGCTATTCCACTCCTCAAACTAGGATCTGTATGCTGTGCTCATGTGATAAATAAGATACATGACGACTAAGGAAAATACACGAGCCAATTTAATTCCACCAAATTATGCAAATTAACCCAGACTGATAAGCAACCGCAGTCAAATGTATGTAATAGCTAAACGTTAACATCCCTAATTACAATGATCCACTTTTTCAGATGAATTGGGTGTGCATATCAAAACGGTCTACGACGGGGACAACTTTTCTTCCAGACATTTCCCCAATCACACTAGATTTAGGCAGATTAGGCTAGATGAGACATTCACAGTGTGCATTAAGAACATGCAAATGGGGGACAGAAGAGCACAAGACTTGACACAATGGAGCAGTGAGGTCAGCGGTATGGAAGGGGATGTCGACCCATGTCAAATCAACAAGTGAAAGCCTGCTCTGGTTATACAACTGTTCTTGCCACGGACTATTTAAAACACATACACACTATGAAAACATAGTCCCTGTGAATATAAATATTAAATAGAGGGGGAAAACTGTAGACTTGAAGTGCCTGACATACTTAGACAACTCAGTCCTTGTAATGACCACAAGCAACTATTCACTGGTATGTGTCGTTTTTCATCAAATAAAAGTCCAAATGGTACGTTACATCACAGCTGCTGAAATATATACAATTTAATGAATGCAAAACCCCACACCCTGCTGTCCTGGCGTCCCTGTTGAATTCATCCATATGGTTAAAGGTCTAGCTAGCTAAACGATGCGGACAGGATACCCTACTCCAGGAAAGATGCCAGGTTTGATGTGGTGGGAGCTTCGAAAGTCAGCCCCTCGTCTTTTGTTTTGTGCCATACCTCAGACACAGCCCTTTAAAATACATTTGAAATTAAAGCCGTTTCAATCACTTTATGAAGAACTTAAAACAGTCCTAGCTAATCGTTTACAATGGGTGTTTGTAATTGGTTTTATAGAAAGTTCACCAAACCACCGCCAGGTGTTCATTAGAGAAGTTTAACCAAAGACTTGTCTGTGGTTCAACCGTCCAATTAGTTGTTTTTGTTGCCATCCATCTTAATGTCAGCTAACAGTTAGGGGCGTTTTCACATATATGACATTCGGTACCCTAGTTCGGTTTCCTGGAGCGTTTGGGAGAATTTGACGGAATTACGTTTAGCTTTCACAAGACCTGAAAACCACAGTTTTAGAGCGTGATTAGCAAGGCGCATTCTACCTGACGTTAGCGAGCGCGCTTGTGTCCAACCCGCAGAAAAGCTCCACGCGACTCGCGCTGCCGAGTCACAATAACACCGTGCTCGGTGGTTGTGGATCCTGGACCCGCGCAGTTCCAGGATCTGTTTGCGTTTCACACATGATTTATAGCCCGACATCGGGGTGCCAAACACTACAGGACACGGGGTCGTAGGGGATTTGTGAAAGCGCCCTAAATGATGGTGCACGCAAGTCGGTTGTGAACATATTCCGGAGATTTAGCATAAATTATAACAATTAAATGAAAACATGCAGACAGTTGAATATATAACATTAACCAGCACACCAGAGTGATTTGAGTAACCAAAAACTAGCGTTACCTAGCAACACGGTTGGGTTGGAAGAGCAGTCCCAAACTGTAGCTAACTACCGGGACTGCAACTAACAGTATACCAAAATATGAGGCAATGTGCAAATAAATAACCGCTCGCAAGACGGCTAGCTGGCTAACGTTCGCTAGATTCGTGTTAATGTTAGCCGTCTCTACTCCATTAAAGTTCATTGTAATAGCTTCAAGTGACAGCGGGTGGAGGGAAAATGCCTTGCATTCAAATCCCCACTAATGCTGGCTAGCTACGCAACGTAAACTAGCAGGCTGCTTAGTGGTAAGTCGGGTATGTTAGATAACGTTAGCTAGCTAACGTTTCAGGGCATGTTTACATTTTTGCAATTGTAATCATTGCACCGACGCTTTAACATGTGCAGACAATAGAGAGGTAGTTAACTAGCCTATTCATTATAAGCAGTTAGGTTATTAGCGAAATTGTTCAACTGCAGCGCAGGTGTTACTATTCTGATCCCACGCAGCCCAAAACACAGTCAATACCATAACGTTCAGCGGCCAAGTTCTCAGGAAATACATTTAAAGTGGCCACATTCATGCACAATCAATTATATAATTCATTAACGCCCTTACCCTCAGATAACACGTACAACTCAAATTCGGAAAATAACATAGATATCCCTTTAAAACCTGGAACGAAAGTGAATCGCACGCTAACGTACGTTCAAAAACTGCAGCTAAATGTCGAGCCAATTCTCCCTCCCTCTATCCGCCAAGCCCACCACTCAATAGGATGGCGCGAAGCCCGCTGATTGGCTACAACGCTATTCTTTTTAAATTATTTAATTTTCTAATTGGTCGCCAGAGGATTTTAACAGAGTGCGGATTGGTAGTAACCGGCGTGTCCTACGGTTTTCTTTGTTTATGGTGTCAGACGTCTACCAGCGCCGGACAAAATGGAGGAAATTGTGTTTTAATCTGTGGGAGATATAATTTTTACTACAACAAAGATTAACTCATGTTTAATTAGATGAATTGTTCATGACAGCAGCATAATGTATGCATGGAAAATACTATGACACCATACTTTCTGGATTTGTAGTCAATTGTAAAGCATATACATGTTTTATTTAATACAAATAAAAGCATATTAGTATGTTGAGTTTAAACAGTAACAATCCACAATTAAAAATCCCCAAATCTGTAAAGAAATGTCTCAGGTAGCTTTGTTACAGGCTGTTGATTACTCATGAAACAAACACCTGTTGAAAGATCTTAGCATTAGATGGCACAGGTCACCAACACATCATTTCCCAACTTTCTATTGTACTCATGCATTCTAGACCAGAGCAGATGTTTAATCTAATTCAAGCCCAGGGTATATAGTGCTTGTTATTTCATCTAGCTGAAACTAAATTAGAAGAAACAGTGCAGAACCAGTGGGATATACCTCTATCAACCAAATAATGTCTATATGAGATCAAGTTCACATTCACATATTTTTGCAGGGTTGCTTTCAACTTTACAAACCAGCTGGTGTTATCCTCACAATATGAAGCTCTGATTAAATCTTCAATTTCAACACATTGCTCTGACTGACTGTACAACTGTGATTTTAATTTAGGATGTCGCTTTATAGGCTTAGAATGATTGCAAAACCACATTCAAGGAATCAGACATTGCAAGAAAATGTTGAAACATGGTGATTATGAAGGATGATTATCATGAAACCAGTGTTGTAAAGTACTTAAGTAAAAATACTTTAAAGTACTACTTAAGTAGCTTTTTTGGTATCTGTACTTTACAATTTATATATTTGACTACTTTTACTTCACTACATTCCTAAAACAAACTGAACGGAACAAAAGTTCTGATGAAGGCCTTGAGGCCGATACGTAAAGATTATTAAAGAGCATTGATACTATCAAGAGCAGGGCAAGGGTTTCTTCTTTTTTCTCACTTCACTACATTCCTAAATAAAATAATTTACTCCATACATTTTCCCTGAAACCCAAAAGAACATGTTACATTTTGAATGCATAACAGGACAGGAAAAGGGTCCAGTTCACTTGCTTATCAAAAGAACATCCCTGGCCATCCCTACTGCCTCTGATCTGGTGGATTCACGAAACATACATGCTTTGTTTGTAAATTATGTCTGAGTGTTGTAGAGTGCCCTTGACTTTCTGTCAATTTAAAAAACAAGAAAATGGCACCATCTGGTTAACTACATAAAAGTCATTTGAAAATATTTTTTACTTTTGATACTTAAGTGTATTTCAGCAATTACATTTACTTTTGATATATATTTTTTGCCCCTTTTCGATCTTGTCTCATCGCTCCAACTCCCCAACCAGCTCGGGAGGTGAAGGACGAGTCATGCGTCCTCCAAAACATGACCCTCCAAGCCGCGCTTCTTAACACCCGCCTGCTCAACCCGGATGCCAACCACATCAATGTGTTGGAAGAAACGCCGTTCAACTGATGACCGAGGTCAGCCTGCAAGCACCCGGGCTGCCACAAGGAGTCACTAGAGCGCGAAGAGCCGAGAAAAGCCCCCCAGCCAAACACTCCCCTAACCCGGACGACGCTGGGCCAATTGTGCACCGCCCTATGGGACACCTGATCACACCCGGTTGTGACACAGCCTGGGTCTTTAGTGACGCCTCGAACACTGCAATGCAGTGCCTTAGACCACTGTGTCACTCCGGAGGCCCTCTACTTTTGATACTTAAGTATATTTAAAACCAAATATTTTTTTACTTTTACTCATGTAGTATTTTACTGGGTGACTTTCACTTTTACTTGAGTCATTTTCTATTAAGGTATCTTTACTTTTACTCAAGTATGACAATTGGGGACTTTCCCCACCACTGCATGAAACATTATCTTGTGCATCAAAAGCAATGATTGCATGGAGAGTGAAAACAACTGAGCAGAGGTGTCAAATCATTCACAGTTCATGACTACGTAAAGATTTAGAAAAAAATAAAAATAATCTCTACTGCCCAATTACAGCGTTCTCAGCCCTCTCTCTCCCTCGGAGTTCATGAAGCCAAGCAGCCGCTTAGGTTCTTCCTGTTTTACAGCAGTTTCCGCCTTTGCAGAGCATTCGCTCTACTCCGGCTGCAACACCAAAACCTCAAATGAGACTTCTCAGCCCTCCTCCAGGAAGTGTCTTTATACTGTTCATTATGTTGAAAACAACTGCACACAGTAGTAGACTCCCACTGTGAGATCTTGTCACCCATGTGAAAAGAAGCAGCAAGACCAGATGCAGATGACTGGTTGCGCTTAGCAATTGTGATGGGCTCGGGCTCAGACAGTGTCTGTTAATGGGGTGTGAAATAGTGATGTAAGGGCCGATGTGATTGGAGTAGGCCTGCTGAAAATTCCCTACACCTACTCAAGGAACAAGTGGCAAGGGAGTGACTAACACGTCGGACTGAATTGTAACGCTGGTTCAGTCTCATGACAATCCCTATACAGTAATGACCTCTTTATACTCAACATCTGCAAAGTATTCAACACTGAAACGAAGAGTAAAACAAGGCTGATAATAACCATGTGACAAGAAGAGTCCAAGGTTCTCACCGAAGCTCAATTTCAGTATTTCTGCTGAATCATCGTTATCAAGCTTTTTAATATTTGATGAATGCCCTGCATATAAAGCAGGTATGCTCTCCCACACATTCTCTTTGGTGCAGATCTAAACAGGTTCTTTTCAAAGGCCGGGAAGAACTCAGAGAAACTGCTGATGCAGCACAAGTCTTTAGATCAGTCTCAGAGATCCTGTGCATCATATTCTGTCCCACAGGAGAGAATTATACAGATTAAAAAGTTGTAGGAATTAGTTATTGAAACCATGTTAATTTAACACCACACAATTCAAATGTACTTTTTGATCATGTATTGCAATTTTTTATTTTACTCGCTCAAACAAAACAATGTTAGCATGTAAGAAAATTGTAATTAACATGAGAATGGTATGGTACAATTTGAATAAAATAAAAAATAAAGGAAGCTGATAAATTAATTTCAGAGACATTCAGTTTAATTTCTCCCGCATGTTTTTATTATGTCCACCAGTTTCAGTTCCCTCAGTAGATGGCAAAATCTGAGTTTGTGGACAAAAATCAACAATTTGATATCAAATGTTTTCAATTTAGAGGATATATTTATTTTCAGATTTCCAAGCGCCAAGAACCTAAACCGCTCTGCAACATACAAATGGCATGAGGAAAATACACCACGTCTGTACTTTGAAACGGATATTATTCTCCCTTTAAAATAACTATACCAGGATGCAAAAAAAGAAGAAGATTTTGACAGTTCCTAGTATTATTACTGGTCTTTAAATCTTTTACATATTAAATGCAAATTCAGAACAAGGCACAAACCATGAAGATTACAAACAGAATTATCCGTAGATACGAATGATCCTTGATCAGAACGTTTCACTACTCAATCCAAAGAAATCGATATATAGATATGTATCCTTCTCTTGACAATGATGAAACAAAAGGCGACTCAGTAGAGCGTGACGTGTGTAGGAGGAGATTGTAGCTGAAACCTTCGGTGCGATTGTCACACTCTTGGCGATGGCTGCATCTTGTAAGCAGGTTCATCATAGTATCATGAATTTCGATGGGTTTATAAAGTGCAATCGATGCTGTAAACACTCGTGTGCAAACCTTCCTATGCTTTGATCCAGAGAGAATTAAATGAGTTGTGTTTGAGCAAAATACACACAAGGGGAGTGTTTTGAATAATGCTACCTCAGCTGTTGCCATGACATAACCCTGATCAAAGTCGATCCCCTTACCAGCAAATCAAGAGAATAGAAGCAATAGAGTTTTACATTGAAGACAGTTCTTTCTTTCACACCAGTCTCAGGTTGACTTGGTTTCTCTCAGTTGATTGTACATCGAGATTATTAGGAACGCGAACTCGGCACTGTACTGTATTTTTTTTCATTTTTTTTTTTCAATAAAAAGTTGTTGCCAGTCCTATGACCAAATGAGTCAAACAAGGTGGGCCATTATCAGAACTTCAAATTATAGGGGAGGAAATAAAGGCATTCAAAAAATAAAAATAAATCATCATTAAGCACAAGTGAAACACTTAACTTAATGGCACAAGCATGTCCATGGATACATCATGCAGACAAACCTATTTCTGGGGTGTCCCTCACGCCCTTCTTCATCACTAGTTCTTTCAAATGCAGCAAAAAAAAATAGAATATAGAATTTAGCTGCAATATCAATTAAAAGATACAGTAGCCTTGAATCCCAAAAACAAAATACCATGAATTGAAAAAATAATGGCATTCCTCAGTAAATTCAGTACATAAATGGCTATAAACAGGGAGGGTCTGTTCAACCATCTCTTCTCAACCCATCTGTTTCACACAGTTAGAATCTATGGAGGAGGTGGATATAGTGGAAAGGAGGAGATACTGTCACACAGTCACATCCTTAACAGGTGTTCAGAATGGAGTTAAAAGAACACAAACATTTAAAAGGAATAATGTGGGGGAAATTCAACCCAGATGCTACACTTATTGCTTATAAACCAATGGACAATAGTTCAATTTCGTGGCAACCTCACGACCCTCACCGTACAAAACCTTACATGCACCAAAAATCGTCCAGAAATTGCGAGGGAGAGAGAGAAAAAAGTTCAGCTCATAATAACAGTACAGAGATTTCAAATAGCTCCATCTCCAGATCTGGTCATGGTGATTTTAGCATTATTAACCATCACTAATTGACAGAGGTTGTTTGGTAAAGAGCTACATTTCGAAAGGCATACCCTTTGTGACTGTCTCATCAGCCTGCAACACACAGAAATGCAGAACAGTAGCTCGTTATAGAAAAAAGAAGATAATGATATTCGGATACTAAGCCAAACAGACCAAGAGACAGACCATCATGTTTACATGAGTTGATTAAGCTACTTGATATGGCCATAGTTTACATTAAAACAGACATGATTGAAAGACTTCTAGATATTGTTTTTTCTTCATTTGTACATATTCAGGTTAAAATAGTATTTGAGGAAGACTAGCTTTACAGAGTCCTGCAGCAGTAGACTATACCAAGTCCATCAGTCAGTCCTTCATTCACACCCAGAGGCTCCCTCCTATGGCCCTATGGGGAACTGAGTCCTACTTCCCTTATCCTCCTGCCTCCAAACTTCACACTCACCCACTAAATGTGTCTTTTCACTATGAAATCACAATTGCACGCTAACTGTTCCAATTCTTAGTGTAAATGCTGTCTGTTTGATTTCTCACACTTCAATGGTTAGTACAGTATACAGTTCAATATTAGTTAGTTTTTTATTTGTTGATTTTCCTTGTTTTCTTGTGTTATCGACAAAGGGAGAAATCTTTGCATAATGACAGTCACTCCTCTTTTAAGACTGTGTCCTGTCCTCCAGGTGAGGCTGCGGGAAAATGGCAGGAACGGCCAGGCTTCACAAGATGGACGCCAGCAGTGCTTCCCATGCTACACGCCTCCCGCTCTCCCTCGGCCTCCCGCTCTCCCTCGTCCCCAGCTGTGTGTGACGCTGTTCTGCCGACAAAACACTGTCTTCTGTATTAATACGGTTATTATTGTTATCGTCGCTACCCTTTTAGACTTTTTTTGTTTTCCTTTTTCGGTTCTTTATAAGATTGTCCTATCTGAAGTTGACCTGTCGCAGATGTCCGGTAATGGATGTTATGCACAGGCAGGTGAGATCCTTCTACACCGTGTTCGACTTTCCCAGCTCCTCCCTGATGGCTGTGAACAGACAAACAACATGTCAGTTATATGGTATTTTGTGTTGTCTTTGGTGTGATATGCAGTGGCGTGAATGGTGCAATGCTAATTCTCTGATGACAAAGGTACAGTAGGCCTCAACTGAACGCAAGATCTTCCTGTGCTTTGAGTAACTTATTTCACGCCCTGTCACCTATTCCGTGGCAGAAGCCCTGGCCGTGACCCCACTCTCCGAGGGCGTCATATGGGGGGTTGGGACATGAAGAAAACACGTTTCCAATTCACACCTCACACTCGTACAGGTTACCCACTTGTACATGCAGTGGAACAGGACAAATATAAAGTGCCCTCTTTATGTGCATCAGGTTGCTCAAGCAATCAGTTACCATCAATAAGTTCCTCTTTCAGCTTCGACAACTCCTTCCTCATCTCGTCCAGAATGTCCTGAAAATAAGGTTGCAAAGACAATTAGAGACAGTGGAAAAACAAAGCATTTGTTTCAAACAGGCACTTTGGACTTGTGAAATGGATTGAAACTTGCACCAAAGGGACGGAACAGTGACATTAGCATCAGTGAGAGATACTGTCCCAGAGAGCTGAATGAGTGTTAGTAAGCCCATAGTGTTAACACTCTGTGTTACTCCTCTGTCTCTGACTGAGGCTGCTGCTGTGGGCACAGATAGGGAGGGTATAAGGAGAATCTGCACTTATCTAACAGGCTCATTCATAGGGGAGGAGGGAGGGATTGCCCCAGCATGGGACACAGTCATTGGGCACACCCTCTCAGGGCTCTGTAGTATGCTGTGTAAAATATTACAGCTCCACTGTTCTGCCAGCAAACAGCAAGTCTGTCCTCTGAATACCTGTTTCAATCTGTCGTAGTCGAGACCTTCTGTTGGCACCCCGTTGGCACTTAGGGATCCAGTCGGTGTGGTTGTGGACTTCGGTCTGTAGACGAGATGAACAGAAAAAGTTACAGTAGTATACCTAAACTGGGGCTGTAGTCGAGGGGGAGTCCAGAAGTCACTCTTGGAGGAAAACCAGACAGAAAAGTATCTACTGTGGCTGGGTTATTCCCCTCTACATTCTGCATTCACTCATCATACTTCAATCACTTTTTAAAAAAACAGTTACATAAGCATTTTTTGCAACTACAAATGTAAACAACTTGAAAGAAAGTGCAAATTCATTCAAATTAACAGTTTGATTTCAAAACACAGCAAGAAACATAGGAAGTTAAAGAATTTAACACACAGAGATAATTGTCATCATACCCCAACATTCATTCTTTAAAATTCAGTATTGGGAAATTGATCTACAAATCTGGCAAGGTAGAGAATAATGTACAATAATGATTTTCATATCCATGTGTCAAAATTGATAACTACACTAGTTGAAAACAGCTGAGCGTATTTGACAGGGTACCTAACCCTTTGGCTGCCCACATTCAGTATAAGATCCTTTCATGAACTTGATTTGTTAGTTTGTGTATCATTATGCTCTGAGCAAACTGAATCTATACTGAACAAAAGATTCTCTGGTCAAATGAAACCGAGATTGAACTCTTTGGCCTGAATGCCAATCGTCACGTTTGGAGGAAACCTGGCACCATCCCTACGGTGAAGCATGGTGGTGGCAGCATCATGCTGTGGGGATGTTTTTCAGTGGAAGGGATTGGGAGACTAGTCAGGATCAAGGGAAAGACGAACAGAGCAGACAGATCCTTGATGAAAACCTGCTCCAGAGCCTCAGACTGGGCCGAAGGTTCACCTTCCAACAGGACAACGACCCTAAGCACCCAGCCAAGACAATGCAGGAGTGGCTTCGGGAGAAGTCTCTGAATATCCATGAGTGAAACCGATCAAACATCTCTGGAGAGACCTTAAAATAGCCGTGCAGCGACTCTCCTCATTCAACCTGACAGAGCTTGAGAGGATCTGCAGAGAAGAATGGGAGAAACTCCCTCAAATACAGGTGTGCCAAGCTTGTAGGCTGTATTTTCTGCCAAAGGTGCTTCGACAAAGTACTGAGTAGAGGGTCTGAATACTTATGGAAATGTGCTATTTAATTTTTTTATTCATTCATTATGGAGTATTGTGTGTAGATTGATGAAGAAAACCCCCCAAATGTAATCAATTTTAGAATAAGGCTGTAATGTAAAAAAATGTGGAAAAAGTCTCAAGGGGTCTGAATACTTTCCTAATGCACTGTAAATTACGCAACAAGCAACAATTTCAAAGATTTTACTGAGTTACAGTTCATATCAGGAAATCAGTCAATTGAACTAAATTCATTAGGCCCTAATCTATGGATTTCACATGACTAGGAATACAGACACATATGTTGGTCACAGATACCTTAAAATAATTTTAGGGGTGTGGATCAGAAAACTAGTTAGTATCTGCTGTGACCAGCATTTGCCTCATGCAGCGTGACAACTCCTTCGTATAGATTTAATCATGCTGTTGATTGTGGCCTGTGGAATGTTGTCCCACTCCTGGCTGTGTGAAGTTGCTGGATATTGGCAGGAAGTGGAACACGCTGTCGTACACATCGATATAGAGCATCCCAAACATGCACAACGGGTGACATGTCTGGTGAGTATGCAGGTCATGGAAGAACTGGGACATTTTCAGCATCTAGGAATTGTATACAGATCCTTGTGACATGGGGCCGTGCATTATCAAGCTGAAACATGAGGTGATGGCGGTGGATGACAGGCACAACAATGGGCCTCAGGATCTCGTCACAGTATCTCTGTGCATTCAAATTGCAGCTAATGAAATGCAATTGTGTTCGTTATACGTAGCTTATGCTTGCCCATACCATAACCCTACCACCATGGGGCTCTCTGTTCACAACGTTGACATCAGCAATCCGCTCGCCCACACAACGCCATACACGTGGTCTGCGGTTCTGAGGCCGGCTGGACATATTGTAAAATTCTCAAAACTTGAAACATACAGTTGAAGTCGGAAGTTTACATACACCTTAGCCAAATACATTTAAACTCACCATTCCTGACGTTTAATCCTAGTAACAATCCCCTGTCTTAGGTCAGTTAGGATCACCACTTTATTTTAAGAATGTGAAATGTCAGAATAATAGTAGGGTGAATGATTTATTTCAGTTTTGATTTCTTTCATCACATTCCCAGTGGGTCAGAAGTTTACATACACTCAATTAGTATTTAGTAGCATTGCCTTTAAATTGTTTAATATGGGTCAAACGTTTCGGGTAGCCTTCCACAAGCTTCCCAAAATAAGTTGGGTGAATTGTGGCTCATTCCTCCTGACAGAGTTGGTGTAACTGAGTCAGGTTTGTAGGCCTCCTTGCTCGCACACACTTTTTCAGTTCTGCCCACAAATGTTCTATAGGATTGAGGTCAGGGCCTTGTGATGGCCACTCCAATACCTTGACTTTGTTATCCTTAAGCCATTTTGCCACAACTTTGGATCTATGCTTGGGGTCATTGTCCATTTGGAAGACCCATTTGCGACCAAGCTTCAACTTCCTGACTGATGTCTTGAGATGTTGCTTCAATATATCCACATAATTTTGCTTCCTCGTGATGCCATCTATTTTGTGAAGTGCACCAGTCCCTCCTGCAGAAAAGCACCCCCACAACATGTTGCTGCCACCCCCACAACATGTTGCTGCCACCCCTGTGCTTCATGGTTGAGGTGGTGTTCTTCGGGCTTGCAAGCCTCGCCCTTTTTCCTCCAAACAAAACGATGATCATTATGGCCAAACAGTTCTATTTTTGTTTCATCAGACCAGAGGACATTTCTCCAAAAAGTACAATCTTTGTCCCCATGTGCAGTTGCAAACCGTAGTCTTGCTTTTTTAATGGCGGTTTTTGAGCAGCGGCTTCTTCCTTGCTGAGTTGCTTTTCAGGTTATGTCGATATAGGACTCGTTTTACTGTGGATATAGATACTTTTGTACCTGTTTCCTCCAGCATCTTCACAAGGTCCTTTGCTGTTGTTCTGGGATTGATTTGCACTTTTCGCACCAAAGTAAGTTCATCTCTAGGGGACAGAACGCGTCTCCTTCCTGAGCAGTATGGCGGCTGTAAGGTCCCATGGTGTTTATACTTGCGTACTATTGTCTGTACAGATGAACGTGGTACCTTCAGGCGTTTGGAAATTGCTCCCAGGTATGAACCAGACTTGTGGAGGTCTACCATTTTCTTCTGAGGTCTTGGCTGATTTCTTTTTATTTTTTATTTTTTTTTCTGGAATTTTCCAAGCTGTTTAAAGGCACAGTCAACTTTGTGTATGTAAACTTCTGACCCACTGGAATTGTGATAAGTGAAATAATCTGTCAACAATTGTTGGGAAAATGAATTGTGTCATGCACAAAGTAGATGTCCTAACCGACTTGCCAAAACTACAGTTTGTTAACAAGAAATTTGTGGAGTGGTTGAAAAATGAGTTTTAATGGACTCCAACCTAAGTGTATGTAAACTTCTGACTTCAACTGTATGTGGCATTGTGTTGTGTGATAAAACTTCACATTTTAGAGTGGCATTTTACAAAGGATAAAATCCTCCCTAACAGGGATGCAAAAAATGTGTGTGCAAAATTTGAGAGAAATACGCTTTTTGTGCATATGGAACATTTCTGGGATCTTTTATTTCAGCTCATGAAACATGGGAACAACACTTTACATTGCGTTTATGTTTTTGTTCAGTGTCGATTTAGGCAAAGTGAACCAGTAAATGAACTGGAAAACTGTCCTATGACTGGAATCTCTAGTAGAATAGCTTAATGCCTGAGGTAAAGCCAGACCAAAGCAAACATGTTACACACACACCAGCCGTATGAGTTCACACAGCTAACATTGGGTAGTACAGCCCAATTCAAACACAATCAGGTTGACGTTGTGTGTCAGAGTTCAGAAAAAGGCAGCTATAGTTAGAGCATGCACAAACAGTGCAGCAGCCACACACAGCCATGCATCTCCGCTACTGGATCAGCTGTGACAGGAAACCATTGCCAACAAGAAAATCACCATGGGCTACAACTGCAGGAAATGATTAAAGAAAATGACACACTTTCTGAGTGTGAAACCGGTGAGGAAATGAATTCCGTGAACAGCCAACAGCTTGCCAGGGAGAAAGTGGAAGCCAAGAGAGTAGGAAAGGTGTAACGTTAGGTTACAAGAATGTTAGCTTGTTACGATTCCCAACAGCTGTCTTTCTGTAGTGTGTGTGTGTGTGTGTGTGCGTGTGTTTGCGTCTGTATGTCTGCTGTAGTGGTCTCTGGTCCTCTGGCCTCCTCTATAGGTCAGATATGAATACCAGTTTATGGGGGAGGAATTACTTACGCCCATCTGCGAATGCAGGTCTGTGTGGCCTTATCTATGGGGTTCTTCTGAGACAGTTGGCACAGATGTGAATATTCACAGCACTGGGAGGGGTCTCCTCTATCTTGCTCACTATACAGTAGCACACAGCCACAGAGTCAGTGTTGAGTATGTGTGTATACTAAAGCAAAGCAATTGGAAGAGTTTACATGAATTCGTAGATACTTAGATTGGTTCTTCATGTATAAACAATAAACCATTTTTATACCTAGTGTTCATTAGCAATCAGGTGATTACTTTGTTGGCAAAATAGAGATATGGGAATTACAAGTCACAAACCCAACCCCCCCTTCAAGCACAGCAAATTATACAAAAGGAGTAAAAAGGAGATGTGTCACTACAGGCCTGTATACCTGTTTACCATATCAGAACCCATCTCCACGGTGACACACGTCTGTGAGAGAGAGACTAGCTTTTAAAAGGGCTGTCCTGTAACCCCAGGTCCCCTCCCTAATCAAACCCACACCAAACATACAGGCTCCACACAGCAGACTGAGTATAGCTACCAGGGAATCTGGAAAAACAACAGCTACTGATGATACATTGATTTGTTTTCAGTTAACTTTACATTGATAAAGCTTTGGAATTTTCTAAGGATCCGGTAATTGTCTTTTCCTGCTAATATGCTAAAATGCTAAACCGGCCTCTTTATAAGGAAGTTCATCTAAAAAATATCATACATTCTCAGAGGATGAAAACAAAAAAGGACTTGTGGGGAGGGCAGCATTCTGTTTTGCACATACTAGAAGTGTATTTCCAGAACACTTTCTCGTCGACAAACCCTCATTTAAATCCCTGCAATTAAACCTGGAATTGTAGGCTTTGATTGACACATCCCAGGAACACTCACTGCTACGGACAGCCTAGCTAGCGGTAGCCTAGCGGCAAGCATGTTTTAGTCATGTTATTAACCAGTCATAAACCAGCAAGCCCAGGGGTCGGACCCCAGCAGTGTGACATGCTATGATCTGTGCTCCTTCTTTAGTCACGTGATGATGAGCGGCAATGCTGAGGCGCTCAGTGATTCAGATAGGGAGTGGATATTTGGACGCAGTCGTGTTTGTCCCGGTTATAGCTTTAGACTCAGTGACTATGTAATATAGACATTTTCACATGAAAGCACACGGTTGAAATCTAAGCCCATTTATGGGATGGAATGCTGGTATTTACCTTCCAATGACCGGGGATTTGCTACCATTCATAGTGTTAGTCCTCTCCCAAGGTTTTCTGGGCATGTCTGAGGAGGAAACAAAAAAAAGCATTGGACATATTACACTGATAGAACTGAACCACTATCAGGAGACAACAAAAAAAATACAAACAAACCACAGACTGAAAAATATGAGCTAAACTACAGACACAAATAGATCTGTCCAACTACATGAACTGCTGGCTAAAACTAACTAGGATATTGGTTATCTGAATGTGGAAGGTGCATGTTGCTGTTCTGGTCCTTCATATATCTCTGACCACTACAGTCCTGTACTGTATACTATACTCACCAGGTGTACTACAGGCTGACACTTTGGGAGTTGTGTTGCCCTCTCCGCTCTCATCCTATTGGAGAGAAGTACAGGGCATTTAAAGGTCAGAAGATATAGGTCAGGCAGCTTCAGATAAACAGGTGTGAATATATGACCTGTTTTTAAGTAAATAATCCACTAAAGAAAAGCCATTGATCCTCTTCGATGTCACTAATATGACCATCAAAGAAAAAATATGAAGCCCCAAAGACATCCAGGAGAGGGAAAACAAACACCAGGCTACTGAAATATAGATGGGTAAATTATAAGTCACATAATAAGTTGCATGGACTAACTGTGTGTGCATTAATAGTGTTTAACATGTCAGTCAGTCAGCCAGTCCGTCAGCCAGCCAGTCAGCCAGTCAGTCAGCCAGTCAGTCAGCCAGTCAGTCAGCCAGTCAGTCAGTCAGTCAGTCAGTCAGTCAGTCAGTCAGCCAGTCAGGCAGTCATACTCACAGCTCGCTGCTCTGGCTCAGGGGATGATCCCTTCTCTGCAATTCTTCTCCTGAAAAACAATACAGAATATTAAGATATATTCCTAACCTCATAACAGGTTGTACTGTATGCCTAAACAAAAATAATCTAACTTCTAACTTTAAATAATGTTTTGGCTGACCCGACAGCTACATGGTCTGCAATGATATTGCACTCATGGAATTCACAGATTTATTGTGATATTTCCTCCCCCATCCTCAATATTGTCCTCTCATGTTGTAGATGGGGATGTAATGTAATGTCACCTCCTGGCCAGCAGGGCGCTCATCTCCTCCATCAGCCCCCCTCCTCCAGGTGCTCCACCCAGAGGGCCGTTCCCTCCAGGTTTGGCCCCTGCAGAGCCAGCCAAACCCCCAGCCATGGCTACAGCCAGAGCAGCTGCGGCATCACCACCACTATCACTCTGAGGGGACAGAGAGAAGGACATGATATTGTTGTAGTGGCAGGCCATCTTACAGAGGCACATAACTGGAGGTCAGGTATGGTGGAGTACAGTACGTGGTGGAGTGAAGCACAGTTTGGCTACATGATCACTGTGACTGGTGTTGGATAAGCCCCCTATCCTGGGATGAGGATATGGGATGTGATAAACAGTTTGTGTCTGTGCAAGGGTAGAGATGTTTGTGTTTCTGTGTGTGTTAGCCTCTCACCCTTGGCACTTTACGCAGCTTGGCTCCAGCGAGGGCAGCAGCCAGCCCGGACAGGGGGCGGTCCTCGGACGGGGAGAAGAGACCAGGTGGCAGGGGAGGGGCTGGGGAGGGGGAGGGTGGGCCTGGCCACCGGGGAGAGGTGGCGGTTCAGGTGGGGAAGAAGGCCCGCCGCTGGTAGGAGTGAGTGTGGGGGCAAGGGGGAGGGGGAGGAGGGCCTGGTGGGGCAGCGGCCGTGGGGGTCACAGTGGAACCGGGAGGGAGGGGGGAGGGGGAGGAGGGGTGGGTAGCACAAGAGTCAACGCTGTGTCTGTTTGGGTGGGGGGGGGAGGGAAGAAGAGTAAATGGTCATTATCAAACTTTGGGACAGAAAGAGCAGAGTCAGGAGTTCTCTCCTGATTAGTGTTCTCCTCACACACATAACTCAGGCTTCCTAAAGTACCCATTCTATACTCACCATCAATACTAACATTATCAGGCTTGACCATTTATTGGTCAACTTTATACACGGTATGAACATGCTACATCCACGTGTTGTTTGTCATACAACATGCACATTAGTGAGTTATGGCCTAAATGTATCCATTTGATGGAAGCAAATGGAGACATCCCACACAAACAAGGCAAAAAATGTACACACAAACACAGACGCACAGTGAAAAATGCATTGGACACAGGACCTCGAGCGGTCTAAGTTAGGTCAATATCTTCATAAGAGCAGCCCCAAACCACTGAACCACATAGAGAAGTATTAACTAATAATTAGCTTGTAGAAAATCATTATGATCATCATCATCATTATGAAATCATTCCTCAACACAGACAGATGATTGGATCAATAAGCCATAATAGAGGAATATCAGTATACACAGACAGTGCAGTGGTGGCTTGGATAATAAATGAATGATACATATCAAATGCAGAGGACACAGATGTGATTTATCTGTTAATAATTCTATTCAGCAGAGGGAGAAATGATCATTTATATATTATTGATTCCAGCCGCTAATCGTACCCTGGTTAACTTGTGACACTCTAAAAAACTGCCACTGAGTTTGGCCAATTAAGTAATTTCATAATCTTTATTCATAATTTCATAAAGATTTCTGTTAATATCTCCGCATTAGCGACCCTCTCCATCCCCTGAAACGTACAGTAGCATCATGATAACAAACCTAATCAAGTGAACAAGGATGGGAGTAGAAATAAAAGAGCTGTTCAGACGAGTCAACTCTCCACCCGTCAGCCCCTTACTGTTCGTAACACGCATACAATCCTTGATTAACACTGACATGACAAGTGAGGTTGAAAAGTCATGGCAAAATAAGGTCATGACAAATGGCTGAAAAATAATCATTTGAGGTGAGAAAATAAACAAGCAAAAGAGAAACAATGAGACAATGATCCTTCCAGACTGGAGTGATGTCTAGATGGATCAGAACCCCCTGTCTGTAAGAGGGCAAACAAACATACACGCCATGCCTAACAACCAGACCCCATTCACACCCACGAGAGATCACCAGACAACTCAAGACCATAAAAGCAACAGCATGGACATGCATGGAAGGAGCATTCTGACCAAGGTGAGTCAGACAGACACACATGACCAACATAGATTGACAAGCACCTACAGACCATTCTCAACAGCCACATAGAACCCAGCCAAAACCACATTAGCCATGCTAGTCACAGCTGCAGCCAGTATTGGCGCCCAGTTGGTTAGGGCAGCCCCCTGCTCCCTGGCACCCCATTAGTGGGTGAGCGGAGGTGGAGGTAGAGGAGAGGCTGAGAGAGGTGAGGCCTTACCCTGCTGGGCCAGAGGGTCTGCAGGCTGAGAGGCCTCTGGAGCCATGGAGCAGGAGTCTCCCAGCACAGAGAGGTTTACAGAGAGGTCAGCAGATGCAGGGGGAGCTGTGGAAGGAGAAGGGACAATAGCAGGCTGGGATGAGGGAGAGGACACAAGGGGAGCGATGTGGGAGACGACGGGCGACTGCTGGCAGGACGACGACAGGGACAGGGAGAGAGGGGGCAGCGGTGGAGGGGGAGGTGGGGTCGGAGGAGGAGGAGGCTGGGTGGGGTTGCTGCTGTTGCCGATGGTGACAGGTGAAGGAGCGGGGAACATGGGGGCCCGTTGGGGGAGGGAGAGGGGTGTTTCTGTGACAAGGGGCTGGGAGCCGGGATGGCGATGACTGGGCGTGGGCCAGTGGCCTTGCCCGGCGGGCTACTGATCATGACGGGGGCGAGGGAGGCAGGGGGCTGAAGTTGGTTGCTGACCACACCACTGACTTGGAGGGGGTTGCCGGGGCTGGGGCAGGGGGCGTGGGAGGGACAGGCTGTCGCCTGGGGACTGTGGCGTAGTGGGGCAGGACCGGATGGAAGGCGGAGCCGAGTGAGGTGGCGAATCGGGAGGCAGAGTGTCGTAGAGGCGGGGTGGGGGGTGTTGCAGATGAGGGTGACGGGGTGGGTGGAGGGTAGTTGGGGGTGGTGGGAGACACAGACGTAGAGGAGGTCTTGGAGGAGTACTCTGGAGGCGGAGGGGTGTAGAGGGTACTTTCAAATGCTACACACATCAGATGGACAGGACAGGAGGGGAGAAGCAGCCACCGTGCAGCCACACAAGAGGGAAAGAACACAGAAGAGGAGAGAGAGAAAGGGGAAAACAGAAAGAATAGAGAAGGGGTAAATGAAGCAGGTAACTAGCAGACCTAAATCTCCTTTTTCTTGATGTCTTTCTCTGACAGAAAAGATGCTACTATTAGTACACGGGGTTAGACCAAACCAGAGGCAGACTCTAGAGACAATGTGTCATAATGTGTACATATGGATAGAGAAGCAGCAGAAAACCATAGATCGTCCATACCAGGACTGGGCAAGCAGAACAGTTGTATCCTATACATTTGGAAGTCAAGGCACCACAATTGAGAGATTTAACCAATTTGGACATGTTTGGTTTCAGTAATTGACTGATTGCACAGACTCTGGTAGAAACTTATCCCAAGATAATAAAATGCTTCAATATTTGGGTGACTACACAGTTTCAATCACTTGCAATTCTCCATTAGCTAGCTTTCTATCAGAATGATGAGCCTAGAGTGAGCCTAGTGTTAGCCTAGAGTTAGCCTAGAGTTAGCCTAGTGTTAGCCTAGTGTTAGCCTAG
This sequence comes from Oncorhynchus nerka, assembly GCF_034236695.1. Taxonomy (NCBI): domain Eukaryota; kingdom Metazoa; phylum Chordata; class Actinopteri; order Salmoniformes; family Salmonidae; genus Oncorhynchus; species Oncorhynchus nerka. The sequence goes on from NC_088408.1 coordinate 31,547,362, forward strand.
AGTTAGCCTAGTGTTAGCCTAGTGTTAGCCTAGAGTGAGCCTAGAGTGAGCCTAGTGTTAGCCTAGTGTTAGCCTAGTGTTAGCCTAGTGTTAGCCTAGAGTGAGCCTAGAGTGAGCCTAGTGTTAGCCTAGTGTTAGCCTAGAGGGAGCCTAGAGCTGAGGCCGCTCCTGCCATATGTTTACTGAGGGCTAATGCTGCTAATCCTTTGTGTCGGCCTCATTCTGCTCCACTGACCCTCAGTGGTAGGCTGCGCACACACCTACGCCGTATGGGAAGCCTGGGCTCTTGCTGAGAAATGCACTAGGCACACCTCCACACATTACAGCATATAGACACACTCGTTCACATATACTCATGTGGTGAATACACACACACACACACACACACACACACACACACACACACACACACACACACACACACACACACACACCCCAACATTCTTGTCCTCCATTCCAAACCACTTCACTCTATGTCATGTCACTTTCTTACAGACCATGTCCTGATTGGCTGTTGTTGAGTCGTTCTGAATGCTCATTGTGTTTCTGATACAACTCCACTAACTGGAACCCCCCCACTCTCTCTGCCTCTCTCCCTTTTCTCATTTCTCCACTCCCCTTCCCTCTTGTTCCCCTTTTCCTCCCCCTCTCTGGGTGGTTAGTGGCCACAGGCAGGCCCCAGCTTTGCTCTGTGATCCCAGAGTAGTAACCCATAAAGACACACACACACACACCTCTCACTAAAGCCCAAAATGGACATACACACTAACTAGAGTGGCCTAAAGAAGAGAGAGACCAGTGGAGTGAGGGGCGGGCTTAAAACCACCACTTTTTAGCAGGGATTTCCATCAGACTCCTTGTTGTTTCTAATGTGACATGAGACAGACTCTACAGAGTTACAGACACATCAAGAAGCCAATCCGCACATGCCCTACTAGCAGACCCCTCCTCCACAACACCGGGTTGGTTTAAGTGTTCAGTTAGAGGTAGAGCATGGTGATCAACACACAGCATGACTTCCACAGACATCCAATGAGATACTACACATACTATGAATGGAATTGGAAATCCAACCCAATGTTTTTGCGAGGCTATGTACAGTAGGCCAATAGCACACATATATGTTTTTCCTGCAGGAAAGACAACAAGAAGCATATGAAAAGTGCATTCGCACACTTCAAAAGCACCCCAAATGTTAACATGCAGTGCAACATTAATGATGGTGTTTGTCTTGTCATGTCCTGTGGAAATTGTGTCGTGTACACATTTATTGCACAAAATGCCAGAGGAAAAATGAAATCTACTCGACACCATAATGCCGTAGACATGTTCATGGTAATGTTAATATGATGGCCCCTCCCCCTGGGTAGGCAGGCAGCATGTTAGCCTTGTTGATGTATTTTTAGCCTCTGACTAACATGGAGAATCTAGCCCAGCTAATGTGATGAGTGTGGCACTGAACCATGCCAACACTGGCCCCCCGCTGGCTTAATATATAGCAGCAATGACCATCTCTCATCCTTGATCCTCCCCCAACCATCTCCAAGAACCTGAGTCCCTCACCTGCCTATGCTTTGCTGGGCAGGCTGGCTAGGGTAGCCTACTATCCACCAACACATACAGTAGACATAGCCATCCCTGGTCAAACATAAGTAGGAAGAGAGGGGGGAGTGTGTGTGTGTGCGCGCGTGTTTGCCTGCTCGCTGAGACAACACAAACACTCTCCCCATGCCCTAGGGCCACTCAAGCTGTTCCCCGTGCCCGTCCAACACACAGGCATATGGGCAGAGAGAGATTGGAGAGGAGCCTGGCTACAAGTCACATTAAGTAACGAGAGGCCAGGGATGGCTGAGTATAGTCAACGTTCGCTTCAGACTCCAGTTAAATGCCACGCTGGGATTTTACACCCAAGACGGCTCTTTGGAAGAACTACTGCTAAAGGAAGTGAGAGCTAAACCCACTCACCTGTTGGTGACTATTCTGATCTGTCATCTTGTTCGGTCCTGTGACTTCAGTGTCTATTGTACTACCTTGCTCTGTCCTGGACATCAGATGTGTGTTGGTGTGTGTAAATGTGTAAGTATGTGCATGCATGTGTGTGAGTGTGTTTAAGGTGTGTGTAAGTGGTAAATAAAAAGCCTTGGCTACTCACTGGCGTTGGAGATGTGTCTCCCTCTCTCCCAGTCCAACTGCTCGCTGTCCAACTGCTGCTCCTGCCGCGTCTCGTTCTCCATCCTCTCCCTCTCCTGCTTCTCTCTCTCCATCAGCTCCCTCGCTCTCTCCGCCCTCTCTCTCTCCAGCTGCTCTCTCTCCTTCTCCTGACGCTCGCCCTCCAGGCGATCCCGTTCAGTGCGCTCCCTCTCGGAGCGCTCCCTCTCGGAGCGCTCCCGCTCGGAGCGCTCCCGCTCTCGCTCCTGCTCTCGCTCCTGGCGCTCCCGGTCCTGGCGTTCACGTTCACGCTCCCTCTCCTGCATCTCACGCTCCAGCCGTTCCCTCTCCTGACGCTCCCGCTCCAGTCGCTCCCGCTCCACCTCCTTCAGCCGCTGCAGCTCCAGCAGCTGCCTGCCAAGGGAAGAGAGGAGAGTAGAGGAGGTGAGGAAAGAGGAGATACGATAGGGAGGAAGAGAACAGGTTTGATGAGGAGCGATGGGAAAGGAGCTCATATAGTGTAGGAAAGAGGGAGAGATGAGCAAAGGGAGGAGAAGAAGAAAAGAGAGACCAAAGATGGGGAAGAAACAGAGTGGAGAAGATGAGCCGACGAGGCTTTGACCTGGTTTTCCACGCTGGCCTAACGCACCATGCAGACCCACAGGCAACGCTTTCACTCGGACAGGCCTTCTTGTTATCATTATATAAGCTTGTTGTCATTATGTAATTACTGTACAAGACAAGCCGTTACGCAATCACAGCTAGCTCTGCACGTTTCTGTTGTTCAACACAACAACGTAGCTAGTCTGCTTCTGGCTACAGCCTCTCTTTCTGTACTGATACGGAGAGAATCTGTAGGAAACAACAATAGAACAAGTCATCTGTATCCAGAGTGTACTTATGGTCTGCATAACAATCACCAAGAACACTGTACGTAAACACATTCAATATCAGCTTGTTCAGTCCAACAAAACACATAGCTGCAGAGGTCTGATATGAACTCACGATTGGGAATGATGCGTTTCTACAGGTACAGACAGTGAGCTCCAAAACGTATTGAGACAGTGACACATGTTGTTGTTTTGGCTCTGGACTCCAGCACTTTGGAAACGATACAATGACTATGAAGTAAGTGCAGAATGTCAGCTATGATTTGAGGATATTGACATTCATATCAGGTGAACGATTTAGAAATTACACCACTTTTTGTGCATAGTCCCCCCCCGTGTTAGGATGGATAAATTCACTTCTATGATTGTTAAAGTAGTCCAAAGTGTATTCCATGGACCCATGTTCCTAGCACACGATGACTACATCAAGCATGTGACTACACACTTGTTGGATGCATTTCCTGTTTGTTTTGGTTGTGTTTCTGATTCTTTTGTGCCCAATAGAAAGGAATGGTGAGTTTATTTTGTGTCACTTTAATTGTAAATAAAAATAGATATGTTTCTAAACACTTCTACATTCATGTGGATGCTACCATGACTACATATCATCCTGAATGAATCGTAAATAACGATGAGTGAGAATTTTAGATGCATAAATATCAAACCACCTAAAAAATGGCTAACCTCCCCTGTTATTATAATGGTGAGAGGTTAGCATGTCTTGGGGGTATGATGTTTGTGCGTCTGTAACTTTCTCACTCATCATTATTATTCACAACTCATTCAGGACCATCCACATCAATGTAGAAGTGTTTAGAAACAAATTATATTCTTATTCACAATAAAAGTGACTCCAAAATGACGCAATACATGATTTACCATTCATTTGTAAATGAATGGTAAATGCATCCAACAACTTTGTAGAGTCGCTATGTGCACAGGTAAGATCAGGGATATTGCCTCTGCGTATTGAAACAGGTCAGATCAGGGATATTGCCTCTGCGTATTGAAACAGGTCAGATCAGGGATATTGCCTCTGCGTATTGAAACAGGTCAGATCAGGGATATTGCCTCTGCGTATTGAAACAGGTCAGATCAGGGATATTGCCTCTGCGTATTGAAGCAGGTCAGATCAGGGATATTGCCTCTGCGTATTGAAACAGGTCAGATCAGGGATATTGCCTCTTCGTATTGAAACAGGTCAGATAAGGGATATTGCCTCTGCGTATTGAAACAGGTCAGATCAGGGATATTGCCTCTGCGGATTGAAACAGGTCAGATCAGGGATATTGCCTCTGCGTATTGAAACAGGTCAGATAAGGGATATTGCCTCTGCGTATTGAAACAGTATTGTGGTTAAATGGGAGAGGAAAGACTATGTATCTATTGGGCTAAGGCACTGCATCTGAGGCTTGTCTCCCACATGAATCTTCTATGTGGTAAATGGTACGTGTGTATATAGATGGTGTATAGGCTTGTCTCCCACATGAATCTTCTCTTTGTGCCAGACTGGGTTCAAATGCCTTCTGTTTCATTTTTCTGTATCTTTATATGTTATATTATATGTTATGTACAGTACCAGTCAAGAGTTTGGACACCTACTCATTCCAGGGTTTTTCTTTATTTTGACTATTTCCTACATTGTAGAGTAATAGTGAAATAACACATATGGAATCATGTAGTAACCAAAAAAGTGTTTCACAAATCAACATATATGTTACATTTGAGATTCTTCAAAGTAGCCACCCTTTGCCTTGATGGCAGCTTTGCACACTCTCGGCATTCTCTCAACCAGCTTCACCTGGAATGCTTTTCCAACAGCCTTGAAGAATCTCAAAAAAGAATCTATTTAACACTTTTTTTGGTTACTACATGATTCCATGTGTGTTTTTTTCATAGTTTTGATAGTTATTCTACATTGTAGAAAATAGTAAAAATAAAGAAAAACCCTGGAATGAGTAGGTGTGTCCAAACTTTTGACTGGTACTGTATGTATGTATGTATGTATGTATGTATGTATGTATGTATGTATGTATGTATGTATGTATGTATGTATGTATGCATGTATGTATGCATGTATGTATGTATGCATGTAATGTAATGTATGTATGTATGTATGTATGTATGTATGTAAATGTTTTACTGCTCTAGGAATATTATTGTTTGGATAACCTTATTTACTATTATGTATTGATTTTTTTAGCTTAAATTGTTTCACTCTTTATGCGATGCTTACTGCAGAGAACACCGGAAGAAGAACTATCACAGTGAATTATTGTAATGTTTGTTTATTTGTCAATTAATCCCATTGGGGCTGGGTTGCCAACTAGAGATTTGACACGAAAATAAAATTGTATTCATTCCTTCAGTCACAAGCTTGATGTAATCATAGCGTGCAAGGAATATGAGACTAAAAACGGTTTACTACTTTAATACATAAGTGAATTTGTCCCAATACTTTTGGTCCCCTAAAACAGGGAGACAAAAAGTGTTGTGATTTCTAAATGGTTCACCCGATATGGCAATACCCTCAAATTAAAGCTGTAATTTAACCTCATCATCATTGTATCATTTGAAATCCAAAGTGCTGGAGTACAGAGCCAAAACAACAACAAATGTGTCACTGTCCCAATACTTTTGGAGCTCACTGTATCTCACCACTAGAGGGCAGCATTCTCCAATAAAAGGTGAGGCAGGCTGCCTCCTGGCATAGTCTACTGTAGCTAACTGTGTTGTAGTAGACATTTCACAGACTGTTCTCTCTCTCCCCATCTCTCTGCCATGGAGGCTGTGACTGATGTACCTTGCCATTCTGTGGGGCTTCATCTGCCTCAGCCAGGCCTCTGTCCAACATTACCCAGAATGTCATAATGATACTGGAGAACCCTATCAATCTCCTGTACATACAGACCGCTACAGCTCAGTGTTGAGGTGTGGAGAGGACAGACGGATGACGCAGATATCAGGGAGTGTGTGTAATGTCAATGATGTGGGGGTTGGGGGGGGGGGGGTTGAAACATCTTTGATTTGGTCACAATTTGGATCATAGACTGAGTGTATAAAACCTCAGGAACACCTTCCTAATATTGAGTTACACCAACTTTTGCCCTCAGAACAGCCTCAACACGCCAGAGCATGGACTCTACAAGGTGTCAAAAGCGTTCCTCAGAGATGCTTCCCACAGTTAGTTGGATGTCCTTTGGGTGGTGGACCATTCTTTAAACACACGGGAAACTGTTGAGCGTGAAAAACCCAGCAGCGTTGCAGTTCTTGACACAAACCGGTGCACCTGGCACCTACTACCATACTCCGTTCAAAGGCACTTAAATCTTTTGTCTTGCCCATTCACCCTCTGAATGACACACATACACAATTAATGTCTCAATTGTCTCAAGGCTTAAAAAGAGCAGGTGTTTTGTACACTCAGTGTACAGTATATGCCAACCTGATTCCCTTACCTGTCTTGACCAAATGTCAAGGAAAGAACTCCACTGGCATGACAAAATAATCTGTGGTGCTGATTGGCTGACAGCCATGGTATATTAGACAGTATACCATGTGTATGACAAAACATTTATTTTTACTGTTCTAATTACATTGGTAACCAGTTTATAATAGCAATAAGGAACCTCTGGGGTTTGTGGTATATTGGCCATATACCACACCTCCTCTGGCCTTATTGCTTAAACTAACGGTACGCATGCCCTTTTCCCTCAGACAATTGTTCCCTCCCCTCTCTTGTTGCTCTAAACCAAACCCAGTTCGGGTTGAATCACCAGCTCAACGTGGGTCCTATCTGGTGTGACGTCACATCTCCCCTTCTCTCCATCTGGCCTGGACCTAGCTAAACACACACACTTGTTCTGAAATGATGATGTCATAAACAGACACCCGCCCCCTCCCTCCAGGTACGCCCCCTGAATCCCACCTGTCACCACCTGTTACCAGCCAGCTTGTCATTGAACCCCTCCTACATCACTGGCTCTGCATCCCCTGGTAAGGCGACATCAAGTCTCCACACGCCCTTCAGAGAGGAACATGATGGGAACCAATCGCTTCCATGTCCATTATCGGCCTGGAGGAGAATGATGTCAGATCACCTGGGGTGTAAACAACCTACGATACACCTGTTTATGAAAAAATACCCCCCCTCCCCGCCCGCCTGCCCCTGAACTACTCATGCAGCACATTTTCCACCCAGTGATACCCAGTAGAATAGGACTCATCTGTAGCTGAATCTGTTCTACACTATGTGCTGAGAGAAGCAGTGAGACCAGTCAGAGTGGAAGCTGGACATCAATAAACCCTCAATGTGCCAACTCAGGGAACTGCAGGATCAATCAATCCACAATGACTTAATGGACTCCAGTGACCTAAGGCAGGGGATTTAATGGAAGGCAAACCTCTTTTCCTGATGGAGCTCTAAAAAGCCTTGAAATGCCTTACATTGACTGAAATGATGACCCTTGACTAATATCACCAGTGACATATAATCCATCATTAACATACATAGTTTAGGAACCACATGAGAATGATTTGAATGTTACTTAAGACTAAAGCCGTAGCTAGTTTTACAGGGACAGTATTACAGGGACAGTTTTACAGGGACAGTATTACAGGGACAGTATTACAGGGACAGTATTACAGGGACAGTATTACAGGGACAGTTTACAGGGACAGTATTACAGGGACAGTTTTACAGGGACAGTATTACAGGGACAGTATTACAGGGACAGTTTTACAGGGACAGTATTACAGGGACAGTATTACAGGGACAGTTTTACAGGGACAGTATTACAGGGACAGTATTACAGGGACAGTATTACAGGGACAGTATTACAGGGACAGTTTTACAGGGACAGTATTACAGGGACAGTATTACAGGGACAGTTTTACAGGGACAGTTTTACAGGGACAGTAATACAGGGACAGTTTTACAGGGACAGTATTACAGTATTACAGGGACAGTATTACAGGGACAGTATTACAGGGACAGTTTTACAGGGACAGTTTTACAGGGACAGTATTACAGTATTACAGGGACAGTATTACAGGGACAGTATTACAGGGACAGTATTACAGGGACAGTTTTACAGGGACAGTATTACAGTATTACAGGGACAGTATTACAGGGACAGTATTACAGTATTACAGGGACAGTATTACAGGGACAGTATTACAGTATTACAGGGACAGTATTACAGGGACAGTATTACAGTATTACAGTATTACAGGGACAGTATTACAGTATTACAGGGACAGTATTACAGTATTACAGGGACAGTATTACAGTATTACAGGGACAGTATTACAGTATTACAGGGACAGTATTACAGGGACAGTATTACAGTATTACAGTATTACAGGGACAGTATTACAGGGACAGTATTACAGTATTACAGGGACAGTATTACAGTATTACAGGGACAGTATTACAGTATTACAGTATTACAGGGACAGTATTACAGTATTACAGGGACAGTATTACAGTATTACAGGGACAGTATTACAGTATTACAGGGACAGTATTACAGTATTACAGGGACAGTATTACAGTATTACAGGGACAGTATTACAGGGACAGTATTACAGGGACAGTATTACAGTATTACAGGGACAGTATTACAGGGACAGTATTACAGTATTACAGGGACAGTATTACAGGGACAGTATTACAGTATTACAGGGACAGTATTACAGGGACAGTATTACAGGGACAGTATTACAGGGACAGTATTACAGTATTACAGGGACAGTTTTACAGGGACAGTTTTACAGGGACAGTTTTACAGGGACAGTATTACAGTATTACAGGGACAGTATTACAGGGACAGTATTACAGGGACAGTATTACAGGGACAGTTTTACAGGGACAGTATTACAGTATTACAGGGACAGTATTACAGGGACAGTATTACAGTATTACAGGGACAGTATTACAGTATTACAGGGACAGTATTACAGTATTACAGTATTACAGGGACAGTATTACAGGGACAGTATTACAGTATTACAGGGACAGTATTACAGGGACAGTATTACAGGGACAGTATTACAGTATTACAGGGACAGTATTACAGTATTACAGTATTACAGGGACAGTATTACAGTATTACAGGGACAGTATTACAGTATTACAGGGACAGTATTACAGTATTACAGGGACAGTATTACAGTATTACAGGGACAGTATTACAGGGACAGTATTACAGTATTACAGGGACAGTATTACAGGGACAGTATTACAGTATTACAGGGACAGTATTACAGGGACAGTATTACAGGGACAGTATTACAGTATTACAGGGACAGTATTACAGGGACAGTATTACAGTATTACAGGGACAGTATTACAGGGACAGTATTACAGTATTACAGGGACAGTATTACAGGTACAGTATTACAGGGACAGTATTACAGTATTACAGGGACAGTTTTACAGGGACAGTATTACAGGGACAGTATTACAGTATTACAGGGACAGTATTACAGGGACAGTATTACAGTATTACAGGGACAGTATTACAGTATTACAGGGACAGTATTACAGGGACAGTATTACAGTATTACAGGGACAGTATTACGGGGACAGTATTACAGGGACAGTTTTACAGGGACAGTATTACAGGGACAGTTTTACAGGGACAGTATTACAGTATTACGGGGACAGTATTACAGGGACAGTTTTACAGGGACAGTTTTACAGGGACAGTTTTACAGGGACAGTATTACAGTATTACAGGGACAGTATTACAGGGACAGTATTACAGGGACAGTATTACAGGGACAGTTTTACAGGGACAGTATTACAGTATTACAGGGACAGTATTACAGGGACAGTATTACAGTATTACAGGGACAGTATTACAGGGACAGTATTACAGTATTACAGGGACAGTATTACAGGGACAGTATTACAGTATTACAGTATTACAGGGACAGTATTACAGGGACAGTATTACAGTATTACAGGGACAGTATTACAGTATTACAGGGACAGTATTACAGGGACAGTATTACAGTATTACAGTATTACAGGGACAGTATTACAGGTACAGTATTACAGGGACAGTATTACAGGGACAGTATTACAGGGACAGTATTACAGTATTACAGGGACAGTATTACAGGGACAGTATTACAGTATTACAGTATTACAGGGACAGTATTACAGTATTACAGGGACAGTATTACAGTATTACAGGGACAGTATTACAGTATTACAGGGACAGTATTACAGTATTACAGGGACAGTATTACAGGGACAGTATTACAGTATTACAGGGACAGTATTACAGTATTACAGGGACAGTATTACAGGGACAGTATTACAGTATTACAGGGACAGTATTACAGGGACAGTATTACAGTATTACAGGGACAGTATTACAGTATTACAGGGACAGTATTACAGGGACAGTATTACAGTATTACAGGTACAGTATTACAGGGACAGTATTACAGTATTACAGGGACAGTTTTACAGGAACAGTATTACAGGGACAGTATTACAGGGACAGTATTACAGTATTACAGGGACAGTATTACAGGGACAGTATTACAGTATTACAGGGACAGTATTACAGTATTACAGGGACAGTTTTACAGGAACAGTTTTACAGGAACAGTATTACAGGGACAGTTTTACAGGGACAGTTTTACAGGAACAGTTTTACAGGAACAGTATTACAGGGACAGTATTACAGGGACAGTATTACAGTATTACAGGGACAGTATTACAGTATTACAGGGACAGTATTACAGTATTACAGGGACAGTATTACAGTATTACAGGGACAGTTTTACAGGAACAGTTTTACAGGAACAGTATTACAGGGACAGTTTTACAGGGACAGTATTACAGGGACAGTTTTACAGGGACAGTATTACAGGGACAGTATTACAGTATTACAGGGACAGTATTACAGGGACAGTATTACAGGGACAGTATTACAGGCCGCGGCTCCAATCCATTCTGTAGGCTGAATTAGCCAGAGGAAGAGAGGAAGTCAGAGTCAGCTGGTGGATATCCTCTCTCTCCCAGGACCAGTGTGGAGGAGGCTGAGAAGGCTTTCACTCGCTGTCGCCTCAGCAAGGCTTCCCTCAGTCCCCCTTCCCCCAGTACCACTGACCCCATTTTACATATTCACCAGTCTCACTCTACAAGGTGTCCTCATATCACACTGCACTGTCACCGAACCGTAGCTGTGCCCAGCAGGCTCCCAGAGGAAGGCCCAACTCCTCTCTCCTGGAGCACTTCATAATGACCGCCTCATTACAGTAAGAAAGGGAGTATTGAGAGCAAAGGACTACTGTTCCAGTTTAGTCCTCATCTCCCTCTCCCCTCCCTCCCTTAACCTCAACACCCTCCTCCCTCTCCCCTCCCTCCCTCACCTCCCTCCCTCACCTCCTCCCTCCCTCCCTCCCTCACCTCCTCCCTTTCCCCTCACTCCCTTAACCTCAACACCCTCCTCCCTCACCTGCTCCCTCTCCCTCACTGAGTTAATTAAAGAGAGCAGGAGTGAGGAGTGTCCTACTGTTCATTAGGCGCTGGGCCACTAGAGTACGAGGCTCAAAGGACCATTCCCAGGAGTTTCTCTATAGGATAACATCCCTTGATCACCACAGTGATGTAGGTACAGTAGAGAGTACAGCAGAGAGTCTACTGTATAATGTAGTGTATATCAGCGCTAAGATAAGGAGTGCTCTAGAGATTAACATATACTCCACCCAGGGGCAGTCTGGGAGGGGTGGGGCGGTAGCTCCACCAACTAGATGATCGTCAAACTGTGACAGGGGTGCTGACAGGCTACTGGAGACCACTGCACAAGCCTTTAAACACCACGATAAAAAAATATACGAGGGGCAGCAGTGATATCTAATATAAGAATGTCAGAGGTTACATTTGGCAGGATGCTGTTGAGAGCAGCAGGAAGGGGTTATTACGCAACACCACTAGAAAGACAGACAGGGTTGGAGAAGGTCAGTGGGGGATAATGCACCTGTCGTGCAATATCCCAATGACCCATCATATATGAGGAGTAGTTACAGCATACAAAACTGAGGTCAACTGTATAGGAATAACCTAATACCAGGGGATAGTGTATGGTACATGTTCATGCTACACACTCTATATAAAACAAGACTTGCTTCACCATAAAGGGACTACGTTTTACAAACATAGACATTTGATTAACTTGGGTTATAGTGGCATGACATTCCATCTGTCCACAGCCATGGATCAGACTAATTCCCCACAGCGTATATTTATTTTTATGTGCAATGCTATCTGACACGTACTGCATTCCCTGGCATACGAGATCATAACATTCCTACACAACACGCATGGAGAACAGTTCAAATAAGCACCAGGGTGAGGGAAGGGGTTAAAAGTGGGTTGGGAAAGAAAATAAATAACCTCGGATTAATTACTGTTCAACTGTACAGTATCTCCCTGTGTGGGAATAATTGTCAACATTTGAAATATAGTTTAAATCAAATTAAATAGGCACCAGGTCTCACCCTGTCTGTCAGGAGAGATGGCGTGGAGAGAGGGAAGGAGAGGGGAGATGGAGGGGAAGGAGAGGGGGAGATAGAGGGAAGGAGAGGGGGAGATGGAGGGGAGAGAGGGAAGGAGAGGGGGAGATAGAGGGAAGGAGAGGGGAGAGAGGGAAGGAGAGGGGAGATGGAGTGGAGAGAGGGAAGGAGAGGGGGAGAGGGAGGGGAGAGAGGGAAGGAGAGGGGGAAGGAGAGGAGAGAGGGAAGGTCTACTGAATAGAACTTTCGCATTCCGGTCGCATTCCGCGTCGCTCCACAGGTAGTATCACTTTCATTTCATTTCATTACAGTCCCAACGGTGTGATTTGTTTGATCGTAGCTAGCTACATAGCTAGCTACATAGCCGTCTTTGCTTCAAAGATAATTGTGTAGTCTAGAGCGATTTTCTAGATTAGCTAGCCAGCTATTGTCGTTCTCCTAACGCAACGTAACGTAACCAACACTGCTAGCTAGCCAGCTAGCTCCCGAAAAGCAGCATTGTAGAAACTTCACACTCAACCGTACGACTTGATTAGGGTAGTGTCAACAACGCAGCTAGCCTACCCCAGCAGTACTGTATAATTTTAATCATTTTAGTCAATTAGATTCTTGCTACGTAAGCTTAACTTTCTGAACATTCGAGACGTGTAGTCCACTTGTCATTCCAATCTCCTCTGCATTAGCGTAGCCTCTTCTCTAGCCTGTCAACTATGTGTCTGTCTATCCCTGTTCTCTCCTCTCTGCACAGACCATACAAACGCTCCACACCGCATGGCCGCGGCCACCCTAATCTGGTGGTCCCAGCGCGCACGACCCACGTGGAGTTCCAGGTCTCCGGTAGCCTCTGGAACTGCCGATCTGCGGCCAACAAGGCAGAGTTCATCTCAGCCTATGCCTCCCTCCAGTCCCTCGACTTCTTGGCTCTGACGGAAACATGGATCACCACAGACAACACCGCTACTCCTACTGCTCTCTCTTCGTCCGCCCACGTGCTCTCGCACACCCCGAGAGCTTCTGGTCAGCGGGGTGGTGGCACCGGGATCCTCATCTCTCCCAAGTGGTCATTCTCTCTTTCTCCCCTTACCCATCTGTCTATCGCCTCCTTTGAATTCCATGCTGTCACAGTTACCAGCCCTTTCAAGCTTAACATCCTTATCATTTATCGCCCTCCAGGTTCCCTCGGAGAGTTCATCAATGAGCTTGATGCCTTGATAAGCTCCTTTCCTGAGGACGGCTCACCTCTTACAGTTCTGGGCGACTTTAACCTCCCCACGTCTACCTTTGACTCATTCCTCTCTGCCTCCTTCTTTCCACTCCTCTCCTCTTTTGACCTCACCCTCTCACCTTCCCCCTACTCACAAGGCAGGCAATACGCTCGACCTCATCTTTACTAGATGCTGTTCTTCCACTAACCTCACTGCAACTCCCCTCCAAGTCTCCGACCACTACCTTGTATCCTTTTCCCTCTCGCTCTCATCCAACACTTCCCACACTGCCCCTACTCGGATGGTATCGCGCCGTCCCAACCTTCGCTCTCTCTCCCCCGCTACTCTCTCCTCTTCCATCCTATCATCTCTTCCCTCTGCTCAAACCTTCTCCAACCTATCTCCTGATTCTGCCTCCTCAACCCTCCTCTCCTCCCTTTCTGCATCCTTTGACGCTCTATGTCCCTATCCTCCAGGCCGGCTCGGTCCTCCCCTCCCGCTCCGTGGCTCGACGACTCATTGCGAGCTCACAGAACAGGGCTCCGGGCAGCCGAGCGGAAATGGAGGAAAACTCGCCTCCCTGCGGACCTGGCATCCTTTCACTCCCTCCTCTCTACATTTTCCTCCTCTGTCTCTGCTGCTAAAGCCACTTTCTACCACTCTAAATTCCAAGCATCTGCCTCTAACCCTAGGAAGCTCTTTGCCACCTTCTCCTCCCTCTTGAATCCTCCTCCCCCCTCCTCCCTCTCTGCAGATGACTTCGTCAACCATTTTGAAAAGAAGGTCGACGACATCCGATCCTCGTTTGCTAAGTCAAACGACACCGCTGGTTCTGCTCACACTGCCCTACCCTGTGCTCTGACCTCTTTCTCCCCTCTCTCTCCAGATGACATCTCGCGTCTTGTGACGGCCGGCCGCCCAACAACCTGCCCGCTTGACCCTATCCCCTCCTCTCTTCTCCAGACCATCTCCGGTGACCTTCTCCCTTACCTCACCTCGCTCATCAACTCATCCCTGACCGCTGGCTACGTCCCTTCCGTCTTCAAGAGAGCGAGAGTTGCACCCCTTCTGAAAAAACCTACACTCGATCCCTCCGATGTCAACAACTACAGACCAGTATCCCTTCTTTCTTTTCTCTCCAAAACTCTTGAACGTGCCGTCCTTGGCCAGCTCTCCCGCTATCTCTCTCAGAATGACCTTCTTGATCCAAATCAGTCAGGTTTCAAGACTAGTCATTCAACTGAGACTGCTCTTCTCTGTATCACTGAGGCGCTCCGCACTGCTAAAGCTAACTCTCTCTCCTCTGCTCTCATCCTTCTAGACCTATCGGCTGCCTTCGATACTGTGAACCATCAGATCCTCCTCTCCACCCTCTCCGAGTTGGGCATCTCCGGCGCGGCCCACGCTTGATTGCGTCCTACCTGACAGGTCGCTCCTACCAGGTGGCGTGGCGAGAATCCGTCTCCTCACCACGTGCTCTCACCACTGGTGTCCCCCAGGGCTCTGTTCTAGGCCCTCTCCTATTCTCGCTATACACCAAGTCACTTGGCTCTGTCATAACCTCACATGGTCTCTCCTATCATTGCTATGCAGACGACACACAATTAATCTTCTCCTTTCCCCCTTCTGACGACCAGGTGGCGAATCGCATCTCTGCATGTCTGGCAGACATATCAGTGTGGATGACGGATCATCACCTCAAGCTGAACCTCGGCAAGACGGAGCTGCTCTTCCTCCCGGGGAAGGACTGCCCGTTCCATGATCTCGCCATCACGGTTGACAACTCCATTGTGTCCTCGTCCCAGAGCGCTAAGAACCTCGGCGTGATCCTGGACAACACCCTGTCGTTCTCAAATAACATCAAGGCGGTGGCCCGTTCCTGTAGGTTCATGCTCTACAACATCCGCAGAGTACGACCCTGCCTCACACAGGAAGCGGCGCAGGTCCTAATCCAGGCACTTGTCATCTCCCGTCTGGATTACTGCAACTCGCTGTTGGCTGGGCTCCCTGCCTGTGCCATTAAACCCCTACAACTCATCCAGAACGCCGCAGCCCGTCTGGTGTTCAACCTTCCCAAGTTCTCTCACGTCACCCCGCTCCTCCGCTCTCTCCACTGGCTTCCAGTTGAAGCCCGCATCCGCTACAAGACCATGGTGCTTGCCTACGGAGCTGTGAGGGGAACGGCACCTCAGTACCTCCAGGCTCTGATCAGGCCCTACACCCAAACAAGGGCACTGCGTTCATCCACCTCTGGCCTGCTCGCCTCCCTACCACTGAGGAAGTACAGTTCCCGCTCAGCCCAGTCAAAACTGTTCGCTGCTCTGGCCCCCAATGGTGGAACAAACTCCCTCACGACGCCAGGACAGCGGAGTCAATCACCACCTTCCGGAGACACCTGAAACCCCACCTCTTTAAGGAATACCTAGGATAGGATAAAGTAATCCTTCTCCCCCCTTAAAAGACCTAGATGCACTATTGTAAAGTGGCTGTTCCACTGGATGTCATAAGGTGAAAGCACCAATTTGTAAGTCGCTCTGGATAAGAGCGTCTGCTAAATGACTTAAATGTAAATGTAAATGAGAGGGGGAGATGGAGGGGAGAGAGGGAAGGAGAGGGGGAGATGGAGGGGAGAGAGGGAAGGAGAGGGGGAGGTGGAGGGGAGAGAGGGAAGGAGAGGGGGAGATGGAGGGGGAGAGGGGGGGAAGGAGAGGGGAGAGGGAGGGGAGAGAGGGAAGGAGAGGGGGAGAGGGAGGGGAGAGAGGGAAGGAGAGGGGGAGATGGAGGGGAGTTAAGACAGAGAAGCTGAGACGGCGTAACTTTCAAGGGAGGGACGTCATGTTGGAGCAATGTTCTCTTTGAGTTAAACATGGATATTCTGAAGCAGTAAGGTCATCAGCCTTCTCAGATGAGGGATCAGTTTGAGTACTAGTGTATAATGTACCCATTAGCTGAACGACCAAGTTCATTCCAATATAGAAGCTTTTTGGGATATGACAACTATATCTCTCAGACTGTTGAACCATACAATGTATTATCATAGTGGGCCAAAACGGAGAATTAACAATACAATGTATTATCATAGTGGGCCAAAACAGAGAATTAACAATACAATGTATTATCATAGTGGGCCAAAACGGAGAATTAACAATACAATGTATTATCATAGTGGGCCAAAACGGAGAATTAACAATACAATGTATTATCATAGTGGGCTAAAATGGAGAATTAACAATACAATGTATTATCATAGTGGGCCAAAACGGAGAATTAACAATACAATGTATTATCATAGTGGGCCAAAACGGAGAATTAACAATACAATGTATTATCATAGTGGGCCAAAACAGAGAATTAACAATACAATGTATTATCATAGTGGGCCAAAATGGAGAATTAACAATACAATGTATTATCATAGTGGGCCAAATCAGAGAATTAACAATACAATGTATTATCATAGTGGGCCAAAACAGAGAATTAACAATACAATATATTATCATAGTGGGCCAAAACAGAGAATTAACAATACAATGTATTATCATAGTGGGCCAAAACAGAGAATTAACAATACAATGTATTATCATAGTGGGCCAAAACGGAGAATTAACAATACAATATATTATCATAGTGGGCTAAAATGGAGAATTAACAATACAATATATTATCATAGTGGGCCAAAACAGAGAATTAACAATACAATGTATTATCATAGTGGGCCAAAACAGAGAATTAACAATACAATGTATTATCATAGTGGGCCAAAACGGATAATTAACAATACAATGTATTATCATAGTGGGCCAAAACGGATAATTAACAATGCATCTCAGTCTTGCTGACAGAGAAGGCAGCTCCCTGCAGGTCCTATTGAATAGAAGAATGGAACCAGATGAGAAATGATCAAAGGATGCCTCACCGCATGTCAACACACAAACACAGAATTTCCCTCACTTTCTCACAGGAGACCAACATACACAACGAGCCCAGTGGAAAAAGGCTGGATTTGTCTCGGACTTTGCCTCTCTCCTACTTAAGGGAATGAAGGCTTCAAAGATGTGAAAAACCTTGCTGATCCATTTACTGGCGTCTCAGTTCCCGGCATGCGTTGCCTGGGGAACGGTTGCTAAGGGAGTGTAGGCGGAACACGGCCTGAATCCGAACGTTTTCCAACAACTTACTACTATTGACAAAAAAAAAAAAAAGAAGCTTGGGCTCTATTTTACAAGAAAAAAAAGAATCACTAATGTGTTTGACAAATGACTTATTTAGACAGTAGGAAACCAGTCAGAGCTGTGCAGGGGGGGGGGGGGGGGGGACTTGACAGTATGAATGCCTCAGGACGAGGGCAGAATAGTAATTAAGACCAAATTAGAACCAAGGTTGGGGCAAGAGCAGATGTTAGGCAACATGGTATACAGTTACAGAACATCCTTTTCACAAGCAGATGTTAGGCAACATGGTATACAGTTACAGAACATCCTTTTCACAAGCAGATGTTAGGCAACATGGTATACAGTTACAGAACATCCTTTTCACAAACAGAGAACATTCTGCATTGAGTAAGCGTCTTTGGAGTGGTATGAGAACAAATTGCAAACAGTCCAAGCTTTTGGGTGTAGCAACAGTGTGATGCTGTTATCCTTTATTCCGACAGCCAAGGAAAGCAAAACTGCAGAATCACAAAGCCTGGAAAGCCCACAGTCCAGTCAGTCAGAGCAGCTTTCCTCATTGGCTCAGAGGCCTGAACAGTTTTGTCTGTGTGGACTGATGCCCAGTTAGTCCATATGGACCTACTCTGTAAAGGACTCAGTCCAAATCTACAGCTCACAGTCACTACCACGTGTCCCCCTAGCCAAGTGCAGGAGACCAGAACAGAATACTAGTCAAGGAGGGGAATTCGTTTTTGTCCAACAGCAGCCCTGTGTGTGTTGGACACTAACAGAACACAAATACATACAGTGGGGCAAAAAAGTATTTAGTCAGCACCAATTGTGCAAGTTTTCCCACTTAAAAAGATGAGAGAGGCCTGTAATTGTCATCATAGGTACACTTCAACTATGACAGACAAAATGAGGGGGAAAAATCCAGAAAATCACATTGTAGGATTTTTAATGAATTTATTTGCAAATTATGGTGGAAAATAAGTATTTGGTCACCTACAAACAAGCAAGATTTCTGGCTCTCACAGACCTGTAACTTCTTCTTTAAGAGGCTCCTCTGTCCTCCCTTCGTTACCTGTATTAATGGCACCTGTTTGAACTTGTTATCAGTATAAAAGACACCTGTCCACAACCTCAAACAGTCACACTCCAAACTTCACTATGGCCAAGACCAAAGAGCTGTCAAAGGACACCAGAAACAAAATTGTAGACCTGCACCGGGCTGGGAAGACTGAATCTGCAATAGGTAAGCAGCTTGGTTTGAAGAAATCAACTGTGGCAGCAATTATTAGGAAATGGAAGACATACAAGACCACTGATAATCTCCCTCGATCTGGGGCTCCACGCAAGATCTCATCCCGTGGGGTCAAAATGATCACAAGAACGGTGAGCAACAATCCCAGAACCACACGGGGGGACCTGGTGAATGACCTGCAGAGAGCTGGGACCAAAGTAACAAAGCCTACCATCAGTAACACACTACGCCGCCAGGGACTCAAATCCTGCAGTGCCAGATGTGTCCCCCTGCTTAAGCCAGTACATGTCCAGGCCCGTCTGAAGTTTGCTAGAGAGCATTTGGATGATCCAGAAGAAGATTGGGAGAATGGCATATGGTCAGATGAAACCAAAATATAACTCCCGGTAAAAACTCAACTCGTCGTGTTTGGAGGACAAAGAATGCTGAGTTGCACACAGCCAAGACAACTCAGGAGTGGCTTCGGGACAAGTCTCTGAAAGTCCTTGAGTGGCCCAGCCAGAGACCAGACTTGAACCTGATCAAATATCTCTGGAGAGACCTGGAAATAGCTGTGCAGTGACGCTCCCCATCCAACCTGACAGAGCTTGAGAGGATCTGCAGAGAAGAATGGGAGAAACTCGTCAAATACAGGTGTGCCAAGCTTGTAGCGTCATACCGAAGAAGACTCAAGGCTGTAGGTTGCTGCCAAAAGTACTGAGTAAAGGGTCTAAATAAAGAACAAACAGGTTTTGTTTTGTCATTATGGGGTATTGTGTGTAGATTGATGACGGGAAACAACAATTTAATACATTTTAGAATAAGGCTGTAAATTATGGAAAAAGTCAAGGGGTCTGAATACTTTCCGAATGCACAGTAAGTGCCTTTGAACAGCGTATAGTAGTAGGTGCCAGGCACACCGGTTTGAGTGTATCAACAACTGCAACGCTACTGGGTTTTTCACACTCAACAGTTTTCTGTGTGTATCAAGAATGGTCCACCACCTGAAGGACACCCAACTTGAAACAACTGCGGGAAGCATTGGAGTCAACATGGGCCAGCATCCCTGTGGAACGTTTGACACCTTGTAGAGTCCATGCCCAGACGAATTGAGGCTGTTCTGAGGGCAAAAGGGGGTGCAACTCAATATTAGGAAGGTGTTACTGATGTTTTGTGCTGCCACAGCTGCAGGTGTTTGAAGCTGTCCCTCCACCACTATTACCGTGTGATCTCAATGTCAAGCAGCAAAGAGAAGCTCCTCAATCTCCCTGCATCAGTATGAAGGAGATCAGCCTTTGGTCTCAGCACTTGCAGCGCTACAGCCAACCTGCTATCGCTTCACACCAGTTATTTATATGCCCCATTATTCCAGTTCATGTCTTTTTCATCTAACGGCAGGTTAATACTGGGAATCCCCGGTACGTTTAAAGAGGCGCCTAACAGTCTTCCCATGGCTGTGGTGTCTGTAGCGTCTTCAGACGGACTGGGATTGAGGATTGGGGGGTAAGGAGAAAAACAAAATCCACATCTTTGTAATCTTCTGGAAACCACAACCAGCAACATTCTGACCAAGGAGAGAAATCTGAATATTTATTTATTGTGTGGTGAAAAAAAAAAAAATGACATAAATAGTCAGAGTAGATGTAGCAATGCACGACAGAGCACAGAATGGATTTAAGAGATGGATATACAAACAAGCAGGGCTGAATTCATGTGGTCATTCAAGAATTGTGTGTCATGGTGGGACGTAATGTCAATGGGGTTTCAACATTATTGCTCTTTCTCCTCACACACATACTGTGTACAAAACATTAGGAACACCTGCTCTTTCCATGACACAGACTGACCAGGTGAATCCAGCTGAAAGCATTGATCCCTTATTGATGTCACCTGTTAAATCCAATTCAATCAGTGTAGATGAAGGGAAGGAGACATGTTAAAGAAGGATTTTTAAGCCTTGAGACAATTGAGATATGGATTGAGATATGGATTGTGCACGTGAATGGGAAAGACAAGATTTAAGTGCCTTTGAACAGGGTAGGTGCCAGGCGCCCCGGTTTGAGTGAGTCAAGAACTGCAACGCTGCTGGGTTTTTCAAGCTCAACAGTTTTCCCAAGAATGGTCCACCATCCAAAGGACATCCAGCCAACTTAACACAACTGTGCGAAGCATTGGAGTCAACATGGGCCAGCATCCCTGTGGAACCCTTTGGACACCTTGTAGAGTCCCTGCCTCGACGAATTGAGACTGTTCTGAGGGCAAAAGAGGGTGCAGCTTAGTATTAGGAAAGTGTTCCTAATGTGTTGTATACTCAATCACACACACTGATCCCTGGGATACCATGTGCTGCCCTGAGGCCATAGCTGAGTAGTGAGAGAGCTGTTTGGCTGAGTCCACGCCACTAGTCTGTCCAGCTGGAGCTACGAGTCAACAGCTGGTCCTTTTGCTCGCTATCCCTCTCTCACCCCTTTCCTCCTTTTAATTTGACATCTGTTCCCTTGGCAATCAATATTTTATTAAGATATTCCAAGCAGAGAGGAAGCAGCCAGGTGTAGTGTTGCAGACAGTACTAGTTTTAACTGTAGATAGAGCAGAGGCACACAGAGCAGAGATCAGCTCTGGAACAAGAACAAACTGGACCTCTGCATTACTGAAGGGTCACCAGCACTGACCACAGAACAGTTCTTAACCCTGGTGGTGTTAGGCTATTCCACGACAAGGCTCGATGATGGATGGGTGTATTGGAAAGCTACTGTGAACAGACAGTATTTAATCATTGGGGTTATTTATAAAAGGAAAGAAAACAACAGTGACCTTTAAAATACACCTATCACTAAAGATTAGAGTGTGAGCTCATGGTTAAGCATGCCTGACCTTCAGGCTAAATCTAAAGCGGAATTATAGACCAACAAAATTGTTAGTAAAAATAAAGCACTTTCAGGGTCGGGGTCGGTAGGCTGTCCCCTGATAGTAAACAGACCTCTCAATGAAAGTGTGTGTGTGTGTGTGTTCACCAGTGCGTGCTTGCATCCTGGTGTGGAGGTGATTCTGCATGTGCGTGTTTTTGAGAGAGTATGGATGAGTGTGTGAGCCTGCGCGGGTGTAGCCTATAATCAACCCTCTCCACTCCATCTCCCCAGGGTTGGTCGGGCAGGATTGTAGTGAGTTTGCGTCACCGGGATGACATCAGGCATTAAGCACCCAGGCCAGTTACATTGACTGCAACAGCTAAATATAGATGAGGGCCGGACCAGAACAGAAGAGTCAGAATGAGGGGGAGGCTCAGGGCCAGATCCATTACACACACTAAAAGAACTCCTTTGAACACATTCAGGCCTTTTGTGTTTCTGGAAGAGAAACAAAGATTGGGTCAGATATCCTTACAAGGAGTTGTCCTACTACTCACAGTAAAGGAATGCTTCCTCTAACACTAGAGTAGGGCGCTATGGCACAGACCGACACATTGCTATGTCAGGTATGTCTCTGTATGATGTCATACACCAGCCAGGGAACATTCAGAACATTTGGAACGGTCCAGGGACATTCTTTACCGAGAGAATACGGTGAAAATGTTTTCCCCCTGAGGCATATGTCTGAATGTGTACTGTAAGTATTTTAGACAAGGTAATCACTCAGCAAGCCTATTAGGACCAGGCCACCCACCTATCAAACCCCCCTTCCTGTGTGTGTGCGCCGCATGTTAGCATGGAGCAATAATCCAGCTTGTTAATGACAGGGTTAATATCAAATCCGTGTCAGGAAACAAGTTCACGACTTTCAGATGGCAGAGAGCGGGCCGGGTCGACTTTACGAGGCTCCAACATAAACAAGTCACTTCATGAATTTGTTCTCCAGTACAAACTCGCGCACACCCACGCAACTACGCACACCCACGCACAACTACGCACACCCACGCACACCCACGCACAACCACGCACACCTATGTAACACTAAGAACAAGGCCATTAAAAATGGCTAAAATACAGGATATGAACCAGAGATGCGATATACTCTATGTAACTGCATCTGAGTCTAACATGGATGGGTATGAATGATGAGAGGTTTTACAAACATACAATACGACGACACATTCCCAAGGCAGTCACTATCAATAAACTGTGGCCAACTAAATGATCAAGTGGCCTTACAGCAGGCCTTGGTGTCTCAGTGAGTCTGCTGAAACAAGATGATTCATTTCATTCAAAGTGTATGTGTTGGCGGAGTCATAAATGATTGGACGATGGTGGCAGGTTTCATTAGGGGACAGGAAGGGACCACAAAGAGACCAAAAAGGCCAGATACACAACGACCGGACTGACACACGCACGCAAACAGACGTACACAAACACACAGAATCTTCAAATTCTTTCTTAATCACTGAACAATCGTCACGGTTAATTGTCCATAACGACTAGTGGCTACTAAAGAAACCAAATCTAGGCCTATTAACAAAATAGTTAAATGAAAAATCCCATGGGCAGGGTGTCTGGGATTGAAACGTCCCTGACTCACACAGAACCAGTTACCATAATGAGAACCTTGTCTCTCCGTCTTAACTTCAAATCACTGCAGTTCCTTTACAGTCTGAGATGCAGACGATATATACTGCTGCCTGCTGTCATACCAGGATTCAGAACTCTGTTCATCATTCATAACACAGTACAGCACCTTGACCACCACCAGCCGCTGACACTACAACCATCACACACACACTCTCCCCCTATACTACCTGTCAGTCAGCCAGAATATCTAAATCCACAGCATATTTCTCTGTAACCGGCTGGAGAACAAGGAGAGAAGGCCAGGGCCAATCCAACCTCCCAACACTCACTACTGAACTGCTGTGACGCAGGATATGGTAATGGGAGGAAAGGGAGTTGACTTCAGTCACCTTCAATCCGGGTGGTTATATTGTCACGATGCCACGTCTTCGTGTACACAGGGACAGGACAGGAAGCAGTCCCTGTGTGGGCCTGTGAAATTAGGCTGCATCTAATTAAATAACATGTTACAGGTTTCTGTGATCAGGTGAGAGAGCAGCTGGCTCAGATTAATACTGCTGCTACAATGCTACACTGCACTGCACCCCCACTGACGAATAGGGGGCCTCTCCTCCACACAGAGGAATACAGAGTTAGCAGCATACACTCATTACTATTACCTACGGGGGAATAGGAGTCTGGCAGTTTAAGGAGAAGGAAAAACAATTACAGGTACAATATCCCCTCTAAGATCCGCAAAGCAGAACGGACTGCATTAACCACGAGAAAACACAACACACTTAACCTTCTGTAAAAGCTGAATATGAATACGGAAGAGATCTCATGCCAAGCGTTATTGAGTGTGCATGCGTGTAGCAGGAGGGAGGCTCAGAGGATTTAGAGCAGTGGGTTTTTAGAAGTGGAGAGAAAGCCTTAGCCGAGGTCTCCTGAGAGTGATAGGGGCTCGCTGTAGAATAGCTTTTCATTAAGAAGGCCTCTGAGTATCAGTCCATTTCAGATCCTCGCTCTCTCTTTGTGTGTGTGTGTGTGTGTGTGTGTGTGTGTGTGTGTGTGTGTGTGTGTATTAAGCCAGCTCCTAACCTTGTGCTGTAAGTTTACCATTGTACTCAGCAGGGGATAAGTGTTTTGTGATTCCACCGGACATGCTGATGTGGTGCCTGTTTGCTACAGCCTGCTAGTCACAGCCCCCCATCATCCTCCCACCCAGCCCTGCTTTACTCTTCTCCAGGGGTGTCTGCTGCTGTGCCTGAACACAAACTGGCAACCATCAGCCTCTCCCGGTACAAGAATGTTGGGCTCCCGAGTGGCGCAGCGGTCTAAGACACTGCATGTCAGTGCTATAGGTGTCACTACAGACACCCTGGTTCGAATCCAGTCTGTATCACAACCGGCCGTGATTGGTAGTCCCGTAGGGCGGCGCACAATTGGAGCCGCGTCTTCCGGGTTTGGCCGGTGTAGGCCGTCATTGTAAATATGAATTTGTTCTTAACTGACTTGACTAGTTAAATAAAAGGTAAAACATTTAATACAAATGTTAGAGAACACCGCCTGCAGGCAACCAGACTCTCCACCACCTGCAGGCAAGCAGACTCTCCACCGCCTGCAGGCAACCAGACTCTCCACCGCCTGCAGGCAACCAGACTCTCCACCGCCTGCAGGCAACCAGACTCTCCACCGCCTGCAGGCAACCAGACTCTCCACTGCCTGCAGGCAACCAGACTCTCCACTGCCTGCAGGCAACCAGACTCTCCACCGCCTGCAGGCAACCAGACTCTCCACCGCCTGCAAGCAACCAAACTCTCCACTGCCTGCAGGCAACCAAACTCTCCACCGCCTACCTGGTTAATATGGGAGGGGACTGAGGGAATGGCGAGGCTGGAGAGATGACATGCTTTGGGATCAATAGACCGTCCATATCCACTCTAAAGTACTTGGAACAATATATTTAGGCAAGCAGGCACTGTCGAGCAGGGCAACTGTCCAATTGGCTCATATCTGATTGAAACACTGAACTCAAACAGGGAATTCTACTCAGAAGTGTGTGTAAAATCACTGCGCTGAGGAATAGTGTTGTGTTTAGTGTTCTTGTGTCCAGTGGCGTCGTAGGCCTAGATCTTACCTTCTCTGCATCTCCAGGTCCTCTGGCGATGGTCCATTCTGAACCTGGGGGCTCTGGGGGCTCTGTCTTGGCAACGTGGGGCCTGTAGAGAGAACACAGAGATGGTCACATATCTGCTCGGAGAAAATGGCCTCTGGACTCGTGGCTTTTGACTTAAATCTCAACTCCTAAACATTGACGTCAATGTAGTCTGATTTCTATTCCACCAAGTCGTTTCTCAGCATTTCTTTCAAAATCAGGATAGATCAAACCCAAACCGCACTTCAACTACCTCCTCCAAAACTCTCTTCCCTTCTCCTTTTCAGGCCAAATCGATCCTTTCAAGCATAATTCACTGTCGGCCGGCTGGGTTGTGACCTAATGTCTGATCCACTCCCAGAGCTGTCCATCAGCCTTCTCTCAAAGGTACTCCAACCAATCAGCAATCATATCCACTGACGGCACTGGACCGCTGCCAAAGGGTCATGGAGTGACAAAACCATTGATTATCTGGGGATTGTAGAGACAAGGCCATCGAAAGAAAACACAAACACACACAATCAATCAGTGAGAGAGCTCCACATGTCAGGGACCAAATATATATTGCTGTTGACAAAAGGTATACATGCTAAAGTGGTTTTAAGTGATTCACTGAAGCCTACGTTCGATAGGTGAAAAGCCTCCACGGGGGTGACCAGACTAAGAGTGTATCGACGGAAGTTGGAGGGCTTGGATCTGCCCAAAAGAGAAGAATCGTCAGAGGCTGTCAGTATTCTGGCTGACTAGTGTCTGTGTCGAGCAGTGATACATTGATATGCTATTCCAGACAGACAGAGAGCGGGACAACGAGGAGTAGAGAGAGGGCTCCCGATCTGAGAGAAGAATACGGATTTGATCTGGAATGGTTTGGCAGCAGTGACTCCTATATAACCTTCTGTCCATACACCAGACCTGCTAGTGACAGTCCATCACAACCACCAGGTACAGGCCTCTACACTCCTCAGCCACAAGCCGATCTGCTGAACAAGCATGTACCACCTACGAACTGCTACAAAATGGAATATAATGTTGTGGATAAAGTTCGAAATGACAATTGCATGTTTACAACGTCTAAAGACCTGCATCACTACACCATATTTTGGAGCCTTTATTGGTGTGGTTTTTTGGTAAGTTGATCAAAAACAAGTGAAATCACAAAAAAGGTGTCTGGACCCTTCAACAACATGCTAATTACATCAAAAATAGAGATTTGGTCACACAAAAAGAAAACGTATCCTTTAAAAGGCTCACATAGACCCAGCCTGGCCTCTTTGGCACGGGCCTCTGGATCAAGGCAGCATTCAACAGGTGATGGGGGCCCTTGAAGCTCAGAGGGGCCCTGTTTACCAGGTATGGAGGTACAGAGTATAGACAATTATGTGATGGAGCTGAGCTGAGCTGACATTTTGTCTGTTTTCTTCACCTACACTAAACAGCAGGAAACAGTGGCAATGGGTTTGAGAGGAAGACAGATGGAAGACAGCGAGAGATACCACTCACTCCATAACAATCTTTTCCAGGTAGGGCTGTTGTCTGGGTAATGGTGGCTGCAGCACAATGACTGCCAGTGGTGCTTTGTGTGAGCAGGGAAATAGTCAGAAACGGATCCCAGGCCTGTTATAACGAGAGGGGAAATGAAATGTGTGCCGGACAGTCTCAGCGCTGTGGTCACTCTCACCAAACAGCGGAAATGGTCTCCTGGCCGATGATAAAGTAGTATCTCATAGATCCCAGTGTAAACAACACCAGTCCCCCAGAGCATGACCGGCAGCAGGCCTGAGATGGGGTGTCTGTCTGGACAGTAACAGTGTTGTGAAAGGGCCACTCCCCTCGCAGAGTTAGAAATGGAGCTAAATTAATTTAGGACATGGGACTAGGAGCAATGCATTCAGATAATCACGTTATGTAATGAGAAACAATAAGTAGCTACATGGGGAAATGTGTTTTCTTCCTGAACACCAGCACTGAACAGTAAAGAAACTCCAGCTCTCATCTACAATGTCTCGATTTATGTTGTGGAACGAATCACCCGAACCTAATAACAAAGCAGTTTCCTTTTCCAACCACTAAATCAAGCAGTATTAAGTTAGTAGCCATCTGGAGCAGATAGCATCAGGCAGGGTGGTGTGGGTGAGGTTTGCTCCATCCTCTGTCCACAGCATTACTGAATTACAGTCAGCCCTGCTTCTGTTTATATGTTGACACAGCCCATGCGTCCAGGATGACCGCACCCTCCATCAACACAGCCACGGTGTGTGTCTCTGTGTGTGTGTGTGTGTGTGTGTGTGTGTGTGTGTGTGTCTCTGTGTGTGTGTGTGTGTGTGTGTGTGTGTGTGTGTGTGTGTGTGTGTACTCTACAGTTAACAACTCACTCCTCAAAATGGAACCAACAGGCTTCACCACCTTCCTACCCCTTTATGTAACCCCCCCCCAAACGCTTCTGTAGCCGTATTCAGGGTATCCAGAGCCAGGTAAGACAAAGCACTCCCGGCTGGCCGGCACCCAACAGCACTTAGTCTCTGTAAAGATAGGCACTGAGTTTTCCGCCTCTTTACAATCCTCTCACATCATTAGATCCCATACTGGGACTGAAATACTTCTGCTGCATGGCTTTACAATCCATCCTAACAACATTTTCTATGGCTAAAGACCGACAACAGTGCATCCACAGTTAAATAAACCATGTTGAATCAAGACTTCCCCGTTACTGAAATACAGACCATACATGATTCTCTGATTAATGCCCGAGAATGTGTCACTGGACTGAGAAACAAATGGTAAGATCGCTATACCTCACAAAACAAATGCACACAAACACACAAATCCAGTGTAACAGTAAAGTCCCATTGAGCCAGGGAGCAGAAAGAGCATCATCACACCTACATGATGGCAGGGAGACTGCAGGCCTCTTCTGACAGCAGATATACTGCCACAGTCCATCATTCAGGCAGTCTTTACGTGCTCCGACCACAGCCCTGGACCTAGTCTTAACCATAGACACAGTACCAACTAAAACCCCAGATCCAGTCCCAAACTCCGTCCCAGGCATCATGGCTCCGCTGGCAGCCACCCCATCTGCAGAGTCCTGGGAGCTCAGATAGAGCACCATGTTTCTGGATACACACAGCGTCCCGAGCTGCTACTAACAGTACGCCACGCCTGGAGCCAGGGCTACGCGGATGCTCAGGTCAATAAGACACACAGCAGACAGGCAGGGAGGAGAGGAGGAAGGGAGTAGAGAGAGAGAGAGAGAGAGAGAGAGAGAGAGAGAGAGAGAGAGAGAGAGAGAGAGGAGGAGGAGGGAGGGGGGTATTTACAGGATGTAGTCCCACGCTCCAGTTGGTCCGCGCGGCACACTTCCTGGTCTTGATCAATTATTCATGGGTGAAGGGCAGAGAACTGCCCCCCACCCCCCATCGCCCTTCACCTCATCACACCATGTGTGTATCAATTCTAGAGACAAACCCAGTCAAAAACCCAGAGGGAAGACATGAAGAAATGGAAACAGAGACACAGAAAGTGGCACACAGAGTAAGAAGAGAGATGTATACGAGAGAAACAGCTACAAACAACAAACCAGAGCTTTCCTTTGATCACACTGCATTGGTGCATTTCCCCACCGGACCGTGAAGGTATTGTACAAACAGCCTGATGGGCTCTCTTCTAATGTGTTATTTTCTAATTAACGACATGTGTTGGTTTCCTCCCTGTTACATCACACACAGGTCTACAGAGGAGGTGAAGGGAAGAGAGGAAGAGATGAGGGTGGTCTCGGAGGTTTTCCTCTTTCTGTGAAACAGCAATCTTGTGTTCCAGCCCCTTCCAGCCCCTGTAGTGTCTCTCTATTCCTACTTCACTGTTCCTGGATCAGGAAGACGTAAATCACTGCCTCGGTCTGTTCCCTGGACTGCTGACCTGGGACCTGTGTGATGGGGCTCTGTCATACTGCTGATGAAGAGGACCAGGTAGAGCCCTATACATACTACTGATGAAGAGGACCAGGTAGAGCCCTATACATAGTGCTGATGAAGAGGACCAGGTAGAGTCCTATACATAGTGCTGAAGAAGAGGACCAGGTAGAGCCCTATACATACTGCTGATGAAGAGGACCAGGTAGAGCCCTATACATACTACTGATGAAGAGGACCAGGTAGAGCCCTATACATAGTGCTGATGAAGAGGACCAGGTAGAGTCCTATACATAGTGCTGATGAAGAGGACCAGGTAGAGCCCTATACATAGTGCTGATGAAGAGGACAGGTAGAGCCCATACATAGTGCTGAAGAAGAGGACCAGGTAGAGCCCTATACATAGTGCTGATGAAGAGGACCAGGTAGAGCCCTATACATAGTGCTGATGAAGAGGACAGGTAGAGCCCTATACATAGTGCTGATGAAGAGGACCAGGTAGAGCCCTATACATAGTGCTGATGAAGAGGACCAGGTAGAGCCCTATACATAGTGCTGATGAAGAGGACAGGTAGAGCCCTATACATAGTGCTGATGAAGAGGACCAGGTAGAGCCCATACATACTGCTGATGAAGAGGACCAGGTAGAGCCCATACATACTGCTGATGAAGAGGACCAGGTAGAGCCCATACATACTGCTGATGAAGAGGACCAGGTAGATCCCTATACATAGTGCTGATGAAGAGGACCAGGTAGAGCCCATACATACTGCTGATGAAGAGGACCAGGTAGAGCCCTATACATAGTGCTGATGAAGAGGACCAGGTAAAGCCCATACATACTGCTGATGAAGAGGACCAGGTAAAGCCCATACATACTGCTGAAGAAGATGACCAGGTAGAGCCCATACATACTGCTGATGAAGAGGACCAGGTAGATCCCTATACATAGTGCTGATGAAGAGGACCAGGTAGAGCCCTATACATAGTGCTGATGAAGAGGACCAGGTAGAGCCCTATACATAGTGCTGATGAAGAGGACAGGTAGAGCCCTATACATAGTGCTGATGAAGAGGACCAGGTAGAGCCCTATACATAGTGCTGATGAAGAGGACTGGTAGAGCCCATACATAGTGCTGAAGAAGAGGACCAGGTAGAGCCCTATACATAGTGCTGATGAAGAGGACCAGGTAGAGCCCTATACATAGTGCTGATGAAGAGGACAGGTAGAGCCCTATACATAGTGCTGATGAAGAGGACAGGTAGAGCCCTATACATAGTGCTGATGAAGAGGACCAGGTAGAGCCCTATACATAGTGCTGATGAAGAGGACCAGGTAGAGCCCTATACATACTACTGATGAAGAGGACCAGGTAGAGCCCTATACATAGTGCTGATGAAGAGGACCAGGTAGAGTCCTATACATAGTGCTGAAGAAGAGGACCAGGTAGAGCCCTATACATACTGCTGATGAAGAGGACCAGGTAGAGCCCTATACATACTACTGATGAAGAGGACCAGGTAGAGCCCTATACATAGTGCTGATGAAGAGGACCAGGTAGAGTCCTATACATAGTGCTGATGAAGAGGACCAGGTAGAGCCCTATACATAGTGCTGATGAAGAGGACAGGTAGAGCCCATACATAGTGCTGAAGAAGAGGACCAGGTAGAGCCCTATACATAGTGCTGATGAAGAGGACCAGGTAGAGCCCTATACATAGTGCTGATGAAGAGGACAGGTAGAGCCCTATACATAGTGCTGATGAAGAGGACCAGGTAGAGCCCTATACATAGTGCTGATGAAGAGGACCAGGTAGAGCCCTATACATAGTGCTGATGAAGAGGACAGGTAGAGCCCTATACATAGTGCTGATGAAGAGGACCAGGTAGAGCCCATACATACTGCTGATGAAGAGGACCAGGTAGAGCCCATACATACTGCTGATGAAGAGGACCAGGTAGAGCCCATACATACTGCTGATGAAGAGGACCAGGTAGATCCCTATACATAGTGCTGATGAAGAGGACCAGGTAGAGCCCATACATACTGCTGATGAAGAGGACCAGGTAGAGCCCTATACATAGTGCTGATGAAGAGGACCAGGTAAAGCCCATACATACTGCTGATGAAGAGGACCAGGTAAAGCCCATACATACTGCTGAAGAAGATGACCAGGTAGAGCCCATACATACTGCTGATGAAGAGGACCAGGTAGATCCCTATACATAGTGCTGATGAAGAGGACCAGGTAGAGCCCTATACATAGTGCTGATGAAGAGGACCAGGTAGAGCCCTATACATAGTGCTGATGAAGAGGACAGGTAGAGCCCTATACATAGTGCTGATGAAGAGGACCAGGTAGAGCCCTATACATAGTGCTGATGAAGAGGACAGGTAGAGCCCTATACATAGTGCTGATGAAGAGGACCAGGTAGAGCCCATACATACTGCTGAAGAAGAGGACCAGGTAGAGCCCTATACATAGTGCTGATGAAGAGGACCAGGTAGAGCCCATACATACTGCTGAAGAAGATGACCAGGTAGAGCCCATACATACTGCTGATGAAGAGGACCAGGTAGATCCCTATACATAGTGCTGATGAAGAGGACCAGGTAGAGCCCATACATACTGCTGATGAAGAGGACCAGGTAGAGCCCATACATACTGCTGATGAAGAGGACCAGGTAGAGCCCATACATACTGCTGATGAAGAGGACCAGGTAGATCCCTATACATAGTGCTGATGAAGAGGACCAGGTAGAGCCCATACATACTGCTGATGAAGAGGACCAGGTAGAGCCCTATACATAGTGCTGATGAAGAGGACCAGGTAAAGCCCATACATACTGCTGAAGAAGATGACCAGGTAGAGCCCATACATACTGCTGATGAAGAGGACCAGGTAGATCCCTATACATAGTGCTGATGAAGAGGACCAGGTAGAGCCCTATACATAGTGCTGATGAAGAGGACCAGGTAGAGCCCTATACATAGTGCTGATGAAGAGGACAGGTAGAGCCCTATACATAGTGCTGATGAAGAGGACCAGGTAGAGCCCTATACATAGTGCTGATGAAGAGGACCAGGTAGAGCCCTATACATAGTGCTGATGAAGAGGACAGGTAGAGCCCTATACATAGTGCTGATGAAGAGGACAAGGTAGAGCCCATACATACTGCTGAAGAAGAGGACCAGGTAGAGCCCTATACATAGTGCTGATGAAGAGGACCAGGTAGAGCCCATACATACTGCTGAAGAAGATGACCAGGTAGAGCCCATACATACTGCTGATGAAGAGGACCAGGTAGATCCCTATACATACTGCTGATGAAGAGGACCAGGTAGAGCCCTATACATAGTGCTGATGAAGAGGACAGGTAGAGCCCTATACATACTGCTGATGAAGAGGACCAGGAAAAAGTTGGAGGGGAAATTATGACTGATGTACTTTAGGTGAGACAAAATTACTTTTTGCGAGGCCATCTCGGGTAATGGTTATTGATCAATCATGTTGAGACGGGAGGCCGGCTCCCCACTGACCTGAGAGACCACAGGCCCAGTCTAATTACCCACAGTCCTCTACATTCTGCTGACAGGCCCAAGGCAGGAGGCACTCAGAGTGAAATTACACATGACTTGGCAAAACGAACAATTACCATTCCACTCCACATGCATTTTCTGGTCAAATATACTGCTAGAAATGTGGGCTGTTAATAGTGTTTACTCTTCAGTGCGCTTCGGTATCAGAGTGGCAAATACATGTTGAACCATTAGTTATTTTCTCTAGTGACCAGTAGTAAGTCATTATAGTATCATGTGCTGAGAAGCTCCTGCTCATTTCCAACTAATCTAATTCCACCAATCAATAATCTAAGTAACAGCAAGAGGACCAAAACAAGTCTTAATCGCCACCAAAACATCAGCTGATTCTCTCCGTCTCACCATACAGATGTAAGCCACTTATATGTGTCAACAAGAGAAACCTAATGCATCCCCAAGTGTTTCATCACTTTCCCAGAGTGACATTAACACCTTCTGGCTGCCTGTCTCATTACTTCAACCCCAACACTACTGCTGTAACACTGCGTGCAACCCGCACATGAATCCCCCTAGACGAGTCAGGAGAGTCTCGCAGCTTAAACACTCACAAACATGCAGTGTCTAAACAATGGCTTCCCCATTTGTGAAATGGAGTGCTGCTACTGTTAACAGGCTGACAGATGTATGGTGTGAGGGCGCTGGGAGAAAAACGAAGAGTCGTCAGGGTACAGATGATTGGCCCTCCTGACTCCCCAGGTTCGCTATCCCTAGGCTATAAGAGTTTCACTGTAGTTTGGGCTGCCAATCAGGTTAAGCAGCTGTGGTGGATGATGCTAGGTGCTGCATGTCAGAACATCTTCCTTTACGGTTACAGAAACAGCTTTAGAGGAGTCTAGCTGTCTGCGATGGCAGGCGGCCTGTGATAGAATATTGATGACTGCAGTGCAAGCATTCCTGTCTCCCATAGGAAGATAGACACACAGTACAGACATGTAGACAAATGTAATGACGGGACAGGCCATATACACTACCCACAAACCCTTGCACCTTTCCAAGGTGGGGTCTTATTCTGGGGCAGAGGGGGAGACAGGGAGTCTAGGTGACGGTAGGACAGTGACCTCTCCCCTCTACTCCCCCTTCCCCCTGTCCTTAACAGGGATGTCAGCAGCAGAGCTTGCCATCTCCATTACCCCAGGGAGGGCCACTGATACAGACGCAGCACCCCACACCAGGCCAGCTCAGGTGGCCGGATGCCTCAGCTCAGGTCTGACGTAACATCACCTAATAAAAGCCGCTCTGCTTGGACACACTACGGCCATAAGCAGACGCAGCGCATATCCCCTCCCTCCATAGGAGAAGGTAAACATTGTATTTCTGGCTCAGCCACAACGTTAGGGGAGGCAACCAGGGCTATAGAGCCCCAGACCAGGCCAGGTCAGCTGGCACCTGTGGATGAGGTCATCATGGAGCTCTGCCAACGCCTCGGAACTAACAGCCCCTACGGCGCACTAGACCCCAGCCTCGGAACTAAGCCCCTATGGAGCACTAGACCCCAGCCTCGGAACTAAGCCCCTACAGAGCACTAGACCCCAGCCTCGGAACTAACAGTCCCTACAGAGCACTAGACCCCAGCTTCAGAAACTAACAGCCCCTACGGAGCACTAGACCCCAGCCTCGGAACTAGCAGCCGCTACGGAGCACTAGACCCCAGTCTCGGAACTAGCAGCCCCTACAGAGCACTAGACCCCAGCCACAAAGATCCAGCACCCATGGGATAACCCCAAATGCAACTGTTTTTCATTGTTAGGACATTCCCAATTTGATTAGTAACCATGCATTTAGAGACAAAGCTTTCCACAGGGCACGCCGTGTACCGAAAACGCTCAGCTTGCACTGAACACTCCGAGTTAGCTGAACGGAGCTAACTGAACACCGGTGCTGAAGAGATGAGTATGAGATGGAGCAGCCAGGCACCGTTTGTCAGTCTGCTGATTCCGTCTTTGAAACGGTGTGTGAATTTCACTATAGTGTTCAGGACGATGGCCATCTGTATCTGTTCTGTCAGTACTGGAGGGTTGTACTGGTTGTGTGAACTCGACAGAGCCTGTGCGTCGCTGACTTTGCAGCTTGGAAACTCAGTGACAAAGTTGATGTGATTTTTTTTTTTTTCAAAGATCAGCCATGCAGAGGTCAAGGCTGCCCTCTCTCTCCTTGCCTTTTCTCCTTCTGCCAGAGGCTTACTGTTGGTTGCTACAGGGCACCAACGTATGGAACACAGCTTAGCCAATCAGGAGAAAGAGCAACTGATCTGTGACCAACCATAAGAGGACTCATGTTCCTTCTGGCAGAACTGTGTCCATCAGTGCATTTAGAGTAGATTACACTACAGGCAACTAAAACCTCGTTTTCACTGACACCTCGGATAGAGCATAACAAATTAATGTTATACAATTTACATAAAGACTTTTGTTCGCACTACTTGATAAGAGAGGCACTCTTCAACTACTGCAATGATCCAGAGCATGCTGTCGGCGGTTTGGTAGCCTTACCCTCCATCACTGGCCTACCCAATACGCCCATCCGCTGTCCCACTATACAACAACACCCTACCCCACCTCATGGCACCAATACCCAACTAAATCTGCAACCCCTTCACCCACCACCCTACCAGTGCAGCTCTACTTACTGCTGAGGATGATCTGAGCGCGACTGATCTTCTGCCGCGGCTGGAAGCGGCTCACTCTGGGAGCAGGCATGTCTGTGGATGCCTGGGAGGCCTTCTCCTCCTCGGTCTCTACAGCCCTACACCAAGAAGCAGCAGTCTCTACAGCCCTACACCAAGAAGCAGCAGTCTCTCCCCCTCACAGAAGAGCTAGAGGCAGCAGTCTTAGGGAGTAGAGCACCAAACAGCACAGCACCAACCCTGGGCTGGATCACACCAGGGGCCCTCGCTCTCTGGTTCTCACTGCTCCTGATGTCTGGTCTCTCCCTCTCTAGTCTCCTTCCCTGATAAGTACAGAGTTGTAGTCTCTTGTAGGGCTGTGCTGGGCTGTGCAGGGCAGCTGTTCTGTCAGTTTTGTTAGTAGTAATAGTAGTAGTAGCAAGCTGGCTGCTAGTGGAGAACCTCGCAGCAGAGTGGGCTATGGCAGTCTGGTGCCAAAGAGCATGAGCTCGTCAATAAAAAGTGTGGCAGGCAGTCGGGCGTCACGTCACACCAACCTCCATATCTACTGGGCGAATGATGCAATGGGGATCACATGGTGGTATGAGTTAAGAAACAAACACATGCCAGACATCCTGAGACACTGTGGTAGGTGTCGGTGTCTGCACCCCCTCCCCTTCTCTGTCTGTCTGCAACCCTCAAAGCCAGTCCCTGGGGCTGCAAAAACAAACTCATTTTGGCTCAGGAATGCAGCTTGTTTCTATGACAGAGTCCCTGGCAAGGGTAGGCCACACACACACACAAACACATCCCAGACCTGGGTATAAATATGTATATTTGAGTATTTGTTATATACATCTTGTTTTATTTGTATTTGAATGGTTATTTGTAAAAACCAAATATTCGACCAAATTGTACTTTGTAAATTGAGTATTTTCAAATACATTCCAATATTCAACTACTTGAAAGACTTTCACATGCCACCGAGACGGGCTGGAAAGGCTCAAAATACTAAACAACATTTTGCCATTGTCCAAGGAAAACACAACTTCAAGGTCCAGACACAAAAGGAGACGACAGGGACCCGGGACCAACATGACAGACTATCAGTCAGCCCTGCTCCTGTGTTGTTCTCACACACTGATGAGGTCATGGTAACAGGCATACTCGCTCTGTATTCTTCTCTGTCAACAGGCCATCACAACATGGTATTAATACCACAAAGATGCACGTTGATAAATCTACCCCTGATCCCTGACACCATGCTGGGTTGTGTTGCTAGGGCTGTAGAGGGCAGAACGGGGTGGTGGTTGAGGGGAGCCAGGGGACCCATAAAGAGAGGGACCCCACTGTGTAGAGTCAGTGTGTTCAGCTGTTTGTCCCAGGGCACAGACCGGCGTCTGTCAAAATGAAGGTCCAAACAGAAGCTGTGAAAGCACTGTCCCTCCGCCTTCTAACTTGTGTTTTGTAGCCTTACATGGCCCTTTCTCTCACACACTGCCTCCTTTCTCTTCTCTCTCTATATCAATCTGTCCACAACCAGAAGAAAAGGAGGGATTACAGCCAGACCACAACACCGACAGGCGTCCAGCGGCCTGACCATCCCTTCAGTCCAGTCCTCTTTTACCCATTTTAGGAGAACAGAGAGGAGTCCGACGGAGGACGGCTGTATGTCTGTCTGTATGGGTTACTGGACATGACTGACCAATCACAGAGTGACCTCAGGTCACAGCCCAGAACTAAGGTCCGCTACTGCCCAAAACATTCACCAGCAGACTGCCTCTCTGACTTTATACATAGGGATGATCAGGTATGTTAAAGCTGAGATCTGCATAAGGTGAAACAGCGCCCCTGGTTGACCCAGGTGCAGTTGTTATTGTTTTGTTTTTTAAACGAGGAGATGAGCTTCATGGTAAAAAAGAAAATCGGGGTACATAGTCTGCAGTTCTATCATGTGTGCAATGATGTTCAGTGATGTTCAGTGATGTTCAATGATGTTCGAGGGGGGAAATAATGTTGTTTGAAGTAGCGTGGTGGTTTCCACGCTAAAGATTCCAGCTTTGAAGTTAGGGTCTAATGTTGGTCCTAGACATGGGGAGAAGACGGTTGCTTTGGTGTGACTGGAGGAGGGTCACAGACCTCCATCAGACTTAACCCCTCACCAGTCACCTGACTGAAATGTATTACCAAACTTCACATGGCCTCACCAGACCACAACCACCGCCTTGTCTCCGATGGTAACCGATCGCTCCTTTGTCCTGGTACACACACACACACACACACACATTCCTTCCTGGCAAAGAGGAAGAGAAAAAAAACACACCAATGCTGTTTCTGTCCTGTTCTGACAACGGTTCAATTCACAGCACCTGGGACTCGAG
Source organism: Oncorhynchus nerka (assembly GCF_034236695.1). NCBI lineage: Eukaryota > Metazoa > Chordata > Actinopteri > Salmoniformes > Salmonidae > Oncorhynchus > Oncorhynchus nerka. The sequence continues at coordinate 31,585,669 of NC_088408.1, forward strand.
AAGCAGAATAGGTGAGGTCTGCCAAGGTGTGGTCTAGCTGGTTTCTGTGTAAACCAAATCCCACATAAAAAAATGTCCAATACGACCATTTTTAACTTGATATCAAATCATTTCTGGCTAACAATTAAGTTCCTTACTGCGATAGTTTTAAATTAAAATGGTCAAAAAGAAACAAAAATAGCTTCTTAGCAAAGAGCAATTGCTCAAGCAAGATTTTTTTCTAGGACTGTCTGGGAGTGGTTCGAATGGGGAGGGGAAAACTGAAAACTAGCTGTTATTGGCAGAAAGGTGTGGAACTCTTTCTTATTGGTCTATTAACTAATTCCCAGGCAAGTCTACATCCAACCAAAACAGGAAAACATTTCAGGCAGTCTTCAAAACAGCTAAAAGGGAATTATCATCATTTTCACAATTTCACAGTATTATTCCAACCTCAGTGTGGAAAAATATATAAAACACAGAAGAATCTCGTTTTTGACTGCAGTGGGCCTTTAAGCATTTCCACACAGACAGTCAGACAGCTCATAGTTAGATTATGCACTCATGTCTGTCAGCAGGCTACACCACCTTGTCACAGGCCTTATACAGAGCAAACATTACATTTAACCCCCGAACTCCCTGACCCTGACCTCCATCCCTTCTCTGCCCAGTGGTCCAGTGGTCCAGTGTGTTATCTGACTGGGAGGGAAGGTGGCAACAGACATTTTAGAAAAGCCCACATGCCTGAGTCTCAGACAGTAGCAGCACGGTGAGCACACAACTCCTGTGTCAGCGTCACACTAACCAGCCTAGCGCCGACTGCCTGCCATGTGATTCCAAGGCACACATTTCACTCTGCTAAAATTAGACAAGCTACTGTAGAGACTCCAGGGATATACAGAGCATTCAGGAAGTATTCATTACCCCTAGACTTATTTCACAGCCTGAAATCAAAATGGATTAAATATCATTTTTCTTCTCTCCCATCTACAAACAATACCCCGTAATCAAAGAGAAAACATGTTTTTAGATATTTTAGCAAATTGATTGAAAACGAAATACAGAAATATCTCAATCACACTAGTATTCACACTCCTGAGTAAATACTTTGTAGACTCTCCTTTGGAGGTGATAACAGAAAGAGTCTTTCTGGGTACGTCTTTAAGAGCTTTGCACACCTGGATTGTACATTACTTGCCCATTACTATTTTTTTAATTCTTTAAGCTCTGTCAAGTTTATTGTTGATCATTGCTAGACATCCATTTTCAAGACTTACCATAGATTTGTAAGTCAAAATTAAATAGGCCACTCAGGAATATTTCATGTCATATTGGTAAGCAACTCCAGTGTAGATTTGGCCTTGCGTTTTAGGTTATTGTGCTGCTGAAACGTGAATACATCACTCAGTGTGTTGGGAAGCAGAGTGAACCAGGTTTCCCTATAGGATTTTGCCTGTGCTCAGCTTCATTCTGTTTATTTTTATACTAAAAAAAACTCCCTTGTCCTTGCTGATGACAAGCATACCCATAACATGATGCAGCCACCACCATGCTTTAAAATATGTATAGTGGTACTCAGTAATGTGTTGTGTTTGACCCAAACATAACACTTTCTATTCAGGACAAAAAAAAACATTTTTTGCAGTATTAATTAAGTGCCTTGTTGCAAACAGGATCCATGTTTTGAAATATTTTTATTCTGTACAGGCTTCCTTCTTTTCACTCTGATGTTCAGGAGTCTTATGGCTTGGGGGTAGATGCTGTTTAGAAGCCTCTTGGTGCTCTGGTACCGCTTGCCATGCGTTAGCAGAGAGAACAGTCTTTTTAAAATATTTATTTATTTATAAATGTTACCCCCTTTTCTCCCCAATTTCATGGTATCCAATTGTTAGTATCATGTCTCATTGCCACAATACCCGTACGGGGCTCAGGAGAGACGAAGGTCGAAAGCCATGCGTCCTCCGAAACATAACTCAACCAAGCCGCACTGCTTCTTAACACAGCGTCCAACCCCACAGCATCCAACCCGGAAGCCAGCTGCACTAGATTTTTACCTTGTCAGCTCGGGGATTCAATCTTGCAACCTTACAGTTAACTAGAAACACAGTGCACCTGACGACCTGGTTAGAGTGCACTGCGCCCGGCCCGCCACAGGAGTCGCTAGTGTGCGATGAGACAAGGATATCCCTACTGGCCAAACCCTCCCTAACCACGCTAGGCCAATTGTGTGTCGCCCCACGGACCTCCCGGTCACGGCAGGCTGCGCCAGAGCCTGGGCGCGAACCCAGAGTCTCTGGTGGCCCAGCTAGCACTGCGATGCAGTGCCCTAGACCATTGCGCCACCCGGGAGACCCCTTAGGGCCTTCCTCTGACAGCGCCTGGTATAGAGGTCCTGGATGTCAGGAAGCTTGGCCCCAGTGATGTACTGGACAGTACATACTAAACTCTGTAGTGCCTTGCAGTCAAAGGCCGAGCAGTTGCCATACCAAGCAGTGATGCAACCAGTCAGGATGCTCTCGATGGTGCAGCTGTATAAACTTTTGAGGATCTGAGGACCCATGTCAAATCTTTTCAGTCTCCTGAGGGGAATAGGTTGTGTCGTGCCCTCTTCACGACTGTCTTGGCGTGATTGGAACATTAGTTTGTTGGTGATGTGAACTCCAAGGAACTTGAAGCTCTCAACCTGCTCCATGTGAAATGGCTAGCTAGTTAGCGGGGTGCTCGCTAATAGCGAGTGGTTGTTCCCCTTGCTCTGCATGGGTAACGCTGCTTCGAGGGTGGCTGTTGTCGATGTGTTCCTGGTTCGAGCCCAGGTAGGAGCGAGGAGAGGGGCAGAAGCTATACTGTTACACTGGAAATACTAAAGTGCCTATAAGAACATCCAATAGTCAAAGGTATATGAAATACAAATGGTATAGAGAGAAATAGTCCTATAATTCCTATAACTACAACCTAAAAATTCTTACCTGGGAATATTGAAGACTCATGTTAAAAGGAACCACCAGCTTTCATATGTTCTCATGTTCGGAGCAAGGAACTTAAACGTTAGCTTTTTTACATGGCACATATTGCACTTTTACTTTCTTCTCCAACACTTTGTTTTTGCATTATTTAAACCAAATTGAACATGTTTCATTATTTATTTGAGGCTAAATTGATTTTATTGATGTATTATATTAACTTATTTTTATTTTTTACCTTTATTTTACTAGGCAAGTCAGTTAAGAACAAATTCTTATTTTCAATGACAGTGGGTTAACTGCCTGTTCAGGGGCAGAACGACAGATTTGTACCTTGTCAGCTCGGGGATTCGAACTTGCAACCTTTCGGTTACTAGTTCAACGCTCTAACCACTAGGCTACCCTGCCGCCCCTATAATAAGCGTTCATTCAGTATTGTTGTAATCGTCATTATTACAAATGAAAAGAAAAAAAATAGACAGATTAATCGGTATCGGCTTTTTTTGGTCCTCCAATAATCGGTATCAGTATTGGCGTTGAAAAATCATAATCGGTCAACCTATAATGTGTTGTTACCTACCCTTACCACCTGGGGCGGCTTGTCAGGAAGTCCAGGATCCAGTTGCAGAGGGAGGTGTTTAGTCTCAGTGTTTAGTCCCTTAGCTTATTGATGAGCTTTGAGGGCACTATGGTGTTGAACGCTGAGCTGCAGTCAATGAATAGCATTCTCACATAGGTGTTCCTTTTGTCCAGGTGGGAAAGGGCAATGTGGAGTGCAATATAAATGGCATCATCTGTGGATCTGTTGGGGCGGTATGCAAATTGGAGTGGGTCTAGGGTTTATGGGATAATGGTGCTGATGTGAGCCATGACCTGCCTTTCAAAGCACTTCATGGCTACAGACGTGAGCGCTACGGGTCGGTAGTAATTTAGGCAGGTTACTAATTAATGGCATTAGTGCAGCGTATGCAACAGAACAGACAGCAGCTGCATCTACATTCAGCCTGCATGACCAGAGACCCAAACACAGACCACAGCAGGCCTCAGTCAACCACGTCAATACTGGATTTAGCCAGCTGTGAAATAAATAACAAGTCTCATAAAAAGATTGACTAGTGACTCCATTCCTCTCTTGTCCGGTGATGATCACCCAGTCTGGGAGTGAATGATGTTGAGTCGCATGTGTCATTGAAGGCTTATCATGTCTAAAAAGGGACACCTATTAGAATAGCAGTATCATCACCTAGGATGATAAGAATATACTGTAGAAAACACTGGGGTGTTAAACCCTCTGGTAGTCATTGCTTCTGGGTGCAGTTCTATGTACGACCAACAGGGGGTAGAGAAGAGAAGAGCAGAGAATCAGATCCATATCTCAACCACAGTCCTCAAACAAAGTTGCTCACACACAGGATTGCTGTACCTCAGCTGTAACCTGTTCCAGCCCTCAGTGGTCGCTGTAGCCCCATCTCATCAGTCCCAGCCCCGTGCTGGAGTATGCTGCTGTAAACAGCTTACTCAACACAATGGAACTTTGACTGAGGCAGGGCCAATTAAAGTGTCCAATCGGACTTCGCCTCCCCTCTGTCCGCCTGGTAGGGCTTTGTTAAGGCCAGGCTAACACGCTCTGTATCCCAAAGCCTAGCCCGGGGGGGCCTGATGAGGCAAAAGGTTCTTGGTTAAGACAGCTCACATTACAAACATTGTTGCAAACAGACAGACAGGGGAAATGGAGAAGGCAGAAATATCCCCACTCTCTCACACACATTGAGGATATCCTTATAGACTCCGTAAAAGTTCCAGCAGCCCCCAGGGTCTCCTCCTGTCAGCAGCAGGCTGCACCAGGCTCTGATAGTGTGATAACACCCACAACACTGGAGAATGCCTCATTAAAACAATTTCCATAACCAAGCACATCACTATCAGCTTATTATCACAGGCTATTAGAGAGCAGTGAGAACCACACATCCAGCCTCAGAGAGAGAGATAAGAAGTCAATGGGGTAAACAGGAAATGGTCTAGTCAGGAACAAAGAGATGAAGGACAGGGAGAGAGGCAGAGGGGCATAATGTTATCAGCAGCTAGGCTATTCAATGTTCAGCGTTCCCTTATCAACTGTGTTAAACCTGGATTAATTCATACACAGTTGGTCAAACCATCTTCTGACCAGTCAGTCTTGTTCCAAACACTTTGACAAGGACACTGAAATAGAGTGACTGCACTCAGAGCTGTGGCTGCTGCAATACGTTCATGACAGTGACTCTGAACTGAAAACACACTTTGAAACACAACCACCGTCGGATCCTTTCAAATGGCAGAAGATCCAAGCCTGCTCTGCAACCATCCTACCAAGCCTGCTCTGCAACCATCCTACCAAGCCTGCTCTGCAACCATCCTACCAAGCCTGCTCTGCAACCATCCTACCAAGCCTGCTCTGCAACCATCCTACCAAGCCTGCTCTGCAACCATCCTACCAAGCCTGCTCTGCAACCATCCTACCAAGCCTGCTCTGCAACCATCCTACCAAGCCTGCTCTGCAACCATCCTACCAAGCCTGCTCTGCAACCATCCTACCAAGCCTGCTCTGCAACCATCCTATCAAGCCTGCTCTGCAACATTATTACCAAGCCTCTCTACAACCATATTACCAAGCCTGCTCTGCAACCATCCTACCAAGCCTGCTCTGCAACCATCCTACCAAGCCTGCTCTGCAACCATCCTACCAAGCCTGCTCTGCAACCATCCTACCAAGCCTGCTCTGCAACCATCCTACCAAGCCTGCTCTGCAACCATCCTACCAAGCCTGCTCTGCAACCATCCTACCAAGCCTGCTCTGCAACCATCCTACCAAGCCTGCTCTGCAACCATCCTACCAAGCCTGCTCTGCAACCATCCTACCAAGCCTGCTCTGCAACCATCCTATCAAGCCTGCTCTGCAACATTATTACCAAGCCTCTCTACAACCATATTACCAAGCCTGCTCTGCAACCATCCTACCAAGCCTGCTCTGCAACCATCCTACCAAGCCTGCTCTGCAACCATCCTACCAAGACTGCTCTGCAACCATCCTACCAAGTCTGCTCTGCAACCATCCTACCAAGCCTGCTCTGCAACCATCCTACCAAGCCTGCTCTGCAACCATCCTACCAAGCCTGCTCTGCAACCATCCTATCAAGCCTGCTCTGCAACATTATTACCAAGCCTCTCTACAACCATATTACCAAGCCTGCTCTGCAACCATCCTACCAAGCCTGCTCTGCAACCATCCTACCAAGCCTGCTCTGCAACCATCCTACCAAGCCTGCTCTGCAACCATATTACCAAGCCTCTCTACAACCATATTACCAAGCCTGCTCTGCAACCATCCTACCAAGCCTGCTCTGCAACCATCCTACCAAGCCTGCCCTGCAACCATCCTACCAAGCCTTCTCTGCAACCATCCTACCAAGCCTTCTCTGCAAATTTCCTACCAAGCCTGCTCTGCAAGCATATTACCAAGCCTCTCTACAACCATATTACCAAGCCTGCTCTGCAACCATCCTACCAAGCCTGCTCTGCAACCATTCTACCAAGCCTGCTCTGCAACCATCATACCAAGCCTGCTCTGCAACCATCCTACCAAGCCTGCTCTGCAACCATCCTATCAAGCCTGCTCTGCAACATTATTACCAAGCCTCTCTACAACCATATTACCAAGCCTGCTCTGCAACCATCCTACCAAGCCTGCTCTGCAACCATCCTACCAAGCCTGCTCTGCAACCATCCTACCAAGCCTGCTCTGCAACCATCCTACCAAGCCTGCTCTGCAACCATCCTACCAAGCCTGCTCTGCAACCATCCTACCAAGCCTGCTCTGCAACCATATTACCAAGCCTGCTCTGCAACCATCCTACCAAGCCTGCTCTGCAACCATCCTACCAAGCCTGCTCTGCAACCATCCTACCAAGCCTGCTCTACAACCATATTACCAAGCCTGCTCTGCAACCATCCTACCAAGCCTAGTCTGCAACCATCCTACCAAGCCTTCTCTGCAACCATCCTACCAAGCCTTCTCTGCAAATTTCCTACCAAGCCTGCTCTGCAAGCATATTACCAAGCCTCTCTACAACCATATTACCAAGCCTGCTCTGCAACCATCCTACCAAGCCTGCTCTGCAACCATTCTACCAAGACTTCTCTGCAAACTTCCTACCAAGCCTGCTCTGCAACCATATTACCAAGCCTGCTCTGCAACCATATTACCAAGCCTGCTCTGAAACCATCCTACCAAGCCTGCTCTGCAACCATCCTACCAAGCCTGCTCTGCAACCATCCTACCAAAAGCCTGCTCTGCAACCATATTACCAAGCCTGCTCTGCAACCATCCTACCAAGCCTGCTCTGCAACCATCCTAACAAGCCTGCTCTGCAACCATCCTAACAAGCCTGCTCTGCAACCATATTACCAAGCCTCTCTACAACCATATTACCAAGCCTGCTCTGCAACCATCCTACCAAGCCTGCTCTGCAACCATCCTACCAAGCCTTCTCTGCAAACTTCCTACCAAGCCTGCTCTGCAAGCATATTACCAAGCCTCTCTACAACCATATTACCAAGCCTGCTCTGCAACCATCCTACCAAGCCTGCTCTGCAACCATCCTACCAAGCCTGCTCTGCAACCATTCTACCAAGACTTCTCTGCAAACTTCCTACCAAGCCTGCTCTGCAACCATATTACCAAACCTGCTCTGCAACCATCCTACCAAGCCTGCTCTGCAACCATCCTACCAAGCCTGCTCTGCAACCATCCTACCAAGCCTGCTCTGCAACCATCCTACCAAGCCTGCTCTGCAACCATCCTACCAAGCCTGCTCTGCAACCATCCTACCAAGCCTGCTCTGCAACCATCCTATCAAGCCTGCTCTGCAACATTATTACCAAGCCTCTCTACAACCATATTACCAAGCCTGCTCTGCAACCATCCTACCAAGCCTGCTCTGCAACCATCCTAACAAGCCTGCTCTGCAACCATCCTACCAAGCCTGCTCTGCAACCATCCTACCAAGCCTGCTCTGCAACCATATTACCAAGCCTCTCTACAACCATATTACCAAGCCTGCTCTGCAACCATCCTACCAAGCCTGCTCTGCAACCATCCTACCAAGCCTGCTCTGCAACCATCCTACCAAGCCTGCTCTGCAACCATATTACCAAGCCTCTCTACAACCATATTACCAAGCCTGCTCTGCAACCATCCTACCAAGCCTTCTCTGCAACCATCCTACCAAGCCTTCTCTGCAACCATCCTACCAAGCCTGGTCTGCAAATTTCCTACCAAGCCTGCTCTGCAAGCATATTACCAAGCCTCTCTACAACCATATTACCAAGCCTGCTCTGCAACCATCCTACCAAGCCTGCTCTGCAACCATTCTACCAAGACTTCTCTGCAAACTTCCTACCAAGCCTGCTCTGCAACCATATTACCAAGCCTGCTCTGCAACCATATTACCAAGCCTGCTCTGCAACCATCCTACCAAGCCTGCTCTGCAACCATCCTACCAAGACTTCTCTGCAACCATCCTACCAAGCCTGCTCTGCAACCATCCTACCAAGCCTGCTCTGCAACCATCCTACCAAAAGCCTGCTCTGCAACCATATTACCAAGCCTGCTCTGCAACCATCCTACCAAGCCTGCTCTGCAACCATCCTACCAAGCCTTCTCTGCAACCATCCTACCAAGCCTTCTCTGCAACCATCCTACCAAGCCTTCTCTGCAAATTTCCTACCAAGCCTGCTCTGCAACCATTCTACCAAGCCTGCTCTGCAAACATATTACCAAGCCTGCTCTGCAACCACATTACCAAGCCTGCTCTGCAACCATATTACCAAGCCTGCTCTGCAACCATATTACCAAGCCTGCTCTGCAACCACATTACCAAGCCTGCTCTGCAACCATATTACCAAGCCTGCTCTGCAACCATATTACCAAGCCTGCTCTGCAACCATATTACCAAGCCTGCTCTGCAACCACATTACCAAGCCTGCTCTGCAACCATATTACCAAGCCTGCTCTGCAACCACATTACCAAGCCTGCTCTGCAACCATATTACCAAGCCTGCTCTGCAACCATATTACCAAGCCTGCTCTGCAACCATCCTACCCAAGCCTGCTCTGCAACCATCCTACCAAGCCTGCTCTGCAACCATATTACCAAGCCTGCTCTGCAACCATATTACCAAGCCTGCTCTGCAACCATCCTACCAAGCCTGCTCTGCAACCATCCTACCAAGCCTGCTCTGCAACCATCCTACCAAGCCTGCTCTGCAACCATCCTACCAAGCCTGCTCTGCAACCATCCTACCAAGCCTGCTCTGCAACCATCCTATCAAGCCTGCTCTGCAACATTATTACCAAGCCTCTCTACAACCATATTACCAAGCCTGCTCTGCAACCATCCTACCAAGCCTGCTCTGCAACCATCCTACCAAGCCTGCTCTGCAACCATATTACCAAGCCTCTCTACAACCATATTACCAAGCCTGCTCTGCAACCATCCTACCAAGCCTGCTCTGCAACCATCCTACCAAGCCTGCTCTGCAACCATCCTACCAAGCCTGCTCTGCAACCATATTACCAAGCCTCTCTACAACCATATTACCAAGCCTGCTCTGCAACCATCCTACCAAGCCTGCTCTGCAACCATCCTACCAAGCCTGCTCTGCAACCATCCTACCAAGCCTTCTCTGCAACCATCCTACCAAGCCTGGTCTGCAAATTTCCTACCAAGCCTGCTCTGCAAGCATATTACCAAGCCTCTCTACAACCATATTACCAAGCCTGCTCTGCAACCATCCTACCAAGCCTGCTCTGCAACCATTCTACCAAGACTTCTCTGCAAACTTCCTACCAAGCCTGCTCTGCAACCATATTACCAAGCCTGCTCTGCAACCATATTACCAAGCCTGCTCTGCAACCATCCTACCAAGCCTGCTCTGCAACCATCCTACCAAGACTTCTCTGCAACCATCCTACCAAGCCTGCTCTGCAACCATCCTACCAAAAGCCTGCTCTGCAACCATCCTACCAAAAGCCTGCTCTGCAACCATATTACCAAGCCTGCTCTGCAACCATCCTACCAAGCCTGCTCTGCAACCATCCTACCAAGCCTTCTCTGCAACCATCCTACCAAGCCTTCTCTGCAACCATCCTACCAAGCCTTCTCTGCAAATTTCCTACCAAGCCTGCTCTGCAAGCATATTATCAAGCCCCTCTACAACCATATTACCAAGCCTGCTCTGCAACCATCCTACCAAGCCTGCTCTGCAACCATTTTACCACGACTTCTCTGCAAACATCCTACCAAGCCTGCTCTGCAACCATATTACCAAGCCTGCTCTGCAACCATCCTACCAAGCCTGCTCTGCAACCATCCTACCAAGCCTGCTCTGCAACCATCCTACCAAGCCTGCTCTGCAACCATCCTACCAAGCCTGCTCTGCAACCATCCTACCAAGCCTGCTCTGCAACCATCCTACCAAGCCTGCTCTGCAACCATATTACCAAGCCTCTCTACAACCATATTACCAAGCCTGCTCTGCAACCATCCTACCGAGCCTGCTCTGCAACCATCCTACCGAGCCTTCTCTGCAAACTTCCTACCGAGCCTGCTCTGCAACCATATTACCGAGCCTGCTCTGCAACCATATTACCAAGCCTGCTCTGCAACCATCCTACCAAGCCTGCTCTGCAACCATCCTACCAAGCCTGCTCTGCAACCATCCTACCAAGCCTGCTCTGCAACCATCCTACCAAGCCTGCTCTGCAACCATCCTACCAAGCCTGCTCTGCAACCATCCTACCCAAGCCTGCTCTGCAACCATCCTACCCAAGCCTGCTCTGCAACCATCCTACCAAGCCTGCTCTGCAACCATATTACCAAGCCTGCTCTGCAACCACATTACCAAGCCTGCTCTGCAACCATATTACCAAGCCTGCTCTGCAACCACATTACCAAGCCTGCTCTGCAACCACATTACCAAGCCTGCTCTGCAACCATCCTACCAAGCCTGCTCTGCAACCATCCTACCAAGCCTGCTCTGCAACCATCCTACCAAGCCTGCTCTACAACCATATTACCAAGCCTGCTCTGCAACCATCCTACCAAGCCTGCTCTGCAACCATCCTACCAAGCCTTCTCTGCAACCATCCTACCAAGCCTTCTCTGCAAATTTCCTACCAAGCCTGCTCTGCAAGCATATTACCAAGCCTCTCTACAACCATATTACCAAGCCTGCTCTGCAACCATCCTACCAAGCCTGCTCTGCAACCATTCTACCAAGACTTCTCTGCAAACTTCCTACCAAGCCTGCTCTGCAACCATATTACCAAGCCTGCTCTGCAACCATATTACCAAGCCTGCTCTGAAACCATCCTACCAAGCCTGCTCTGCAACCATCCTACCAAGCCTGCTCTGCAACCATCCTACCAAGCCTGCTCTGCAACCATCCTACCAAAAGCCTGCTCTGCAACCATATTACCAAGCCTGCTCTGCAACCATCCTACCAAGCCTGCTCTGCAACCATCCAACCAAGCCTGCTCTGCAACCAAGCCTGCTCTGCAACCATATTACCAAGCCTGCTCTGCAACCAACCAAGCCTGCTCTGCAACCATCCTACCAAGCCTGCTTGCAACCATCCTACCAAGCCTGCTCTGCAACCATCCTACCAAGCCTGCTCTGCAACCATATTACCAAGCCTCTCTACAACCATATTACCAAGCCTGCTCTGCAACCATCCTACCAAGCCTGCTCTGCAACCAAGCCTGCTCTGCAACCATTCTACCAAGCCTGCTCTGCAAACTTCCTACCAAGCCTGCTCTGCAACCATATTACCAAGCCTGCTCTGCAACCATCCTACCAAGCCTGCTCTGCAACCATCCTACCAAGCCTGCTCTGCAAGCCTGCTCTGCAACCATCCTACCAAGCCTGCTCTGCAACCATATTACCAAGCCTGCTCTGCAACCATCCTAACCATATTACCAAGCCTGCTCTGCAACCATCCTACCAAGCCTGCTCTGCAACCATCCTACCAAGCCTGCTCTGCAACCATCCTACCAAGCCTGCTCTGCAAATTTCCTACCATCCTACCAAGCCTACCAAGCCTCTGCAACCATCCTACCAAGCCTGCTCTGCAACCATCCTACCAAGCCTGCTCTGCAACCACCAAGCCTGCTCTGCAACCATATTACCAAGCCTGCTCTGCAACCAACCATGCAACCATCCTACCAAGCCTGCTCTGCAACCATACCAAGCCTGCTCTATCCTACCAAGCCTGCTCTGCCTACCAAGCCTGCTCTGCAACCATATTACCAAGCCTGCTCTGCAACCACCAAGCCTGCTCTGCAACCATCCTACCAAGCCTGCTCTGCAACCATTACCAAGCCTGCTCTGCAACCATATTACCAAGCCTGCTCTGCAACCATCCTACCAAGCCTGCTCTGCAACCATTACCAAGCCTGCTCTGCAACCATCCTACCAAGCCTGCTCTGCAACCATCCTACCAAGCCTGCTCTGCAACCATCCTACCAAGCCTGCTCTGCAACCATCCTACCAAGCCTGCTCTGCAACCATATTACCAAGCCTGCTCTGCAACCATCCTACCAAGCCTGCTCTACCAAGCCTGCTCTGCAACCATCCTACCAAGCCTGCTCTGCAACCAACCATCCTACCAAGCCTGCTCTGCAACCATCCTACCAAGCCTGCTCTGCAACCATATTACCAAGCCTGCTCTGCAACCATCCTACCAAGCCTGCTCTGCAACCAACCAAGCCTGCTCTGCAACCCATCCTACCAAGCCTGCTCTGCAAGCCCTCTACAACCATATTACCAAGCCTGCTCTGCAACCATCCTACCAAGCCTGCTCTGCATCCTACCAAGCCTTCTCTGCAACCATCCTACCAAGCCTGCTCTGCAACCATATTACTGCAAGCCTGCTCTGCAACCATATTACCAAGCCTGCTCTGCAACCATCCTACCAAGCCTGCTCTGCAACCATCCTACCAAGCCTGCTCTGCAACCATCTACCAACCATCCTACCAAGCCTGCTCTGCAACCATCCTACCAAGCCTGCTCTGCAACCAGCCTGCTCTGCAACCATCCTACCAAGCCTGCTCTGCAACCATCCTACCAAGCCTGCTCTGCAACCATATTACCAAGCCTGCTCTGCAACCATCCTACCAAGCCTGCTCTGCAACCATCCTACCAAGCCTTCTCTGCAACCATCCTACCAAGCCTGCTCTGCAACCATCCTACCAAGCCTTCTCTGCAAATTTCCTACCAAGCCTGCTCTGCAACCATCCTACCAAGCCTGCTCTGCAACCATCCTACCAAGCCTGCTCTGCAACCATCCTACCAAGCCTGCTCTGCAACCATCCTACCAAGCCTGCTCTGCCTACCAAGCCTGCTCTGCAACCATCCTACCAAGCCTGCTCTGCAACCATATTACCAAGCCTGCTCTGCAACCATATTACCAAGCCTGCTCTGCAACCATAGCCTGCTCTGCAACCATCCTACCAAGCCTGCTCTGCAACCAAGCCTGCTCTGCAACCATTACCAAGCCTGCTCTGCAACCACCAAGCCTGCTCTGCAACCAAGCCTGCTCTGCAACCATCCTACCAAGCCTGCTCTGCAACCATCCTACCAAGCCTGCTCTGCAACCAACCATCCATATTACCAAGCCTGCTCTGCAACCATCCTACCAAGCCTGCTCTGCAACCATCCTACCCAAGCCTGCTCTGCAACCAACCATCTCTGCAACCACATTACCAAGCCTGCTCTGCAACCATCCTACCAAGCCTGCTCTGCAACCATATTACCAAGCCTGCTCTGCAACCACATTACCAAGCCTGCTCTGCCTGCTCTGCAACCATATTACCAAGCCTGCTCTGCAACCATATTACCAAGCCTGCTCTGCAACCAAGCCTGCTCTATTACCAAGCCTGCTCTGCAACCATATTACCAAGCCTGCTCTGCAACCAACCATATTACCAAAGCAACCATCCTGCTCTGCAACCATATTACCAAGCCTGCTCTGCAACCATATTACCAAGCCTGCTCTGCAACCATATTACCAAGCCTGCTCTGCAACCATCCTATTACCAAGCCTGCTCTGCAACCATCCTACCAAGCTCTGCAACCATCCTACCAACCATATTACCAAGCCTGCTCTGCAACCATCCTACCAAGCAACCACATTACCAAGCCTGCTCTGCAACCATATTACCAAGCCTGCTCTGCAACCATATTACCAAGCCTGCTCTGCAACCATATTACCAAGCCTGCTCTGCAACCATCCTACCAAGCCTGCTCTCTGCCTGCTCTGCAACCATAACCAAGCCTGCTCTGCAACCATATTACCAAGCCTGCTCTGCAACCATATTACCAAGCCTGCTCTGCAACCACATTACCAAGCCTGCTCTGCAACCATATTACCAAGCCTGCTCTGCAACCATATTACCAAGCCTGCTCTGCAAACATCCTACCAAGCCTGCTCTGCAACCATCCTACCAAGCCTGCTCTGCAACCATATTACCAAGCCTGCTCTGCAACCATCTACCAAGCCTGCTCTGCAACCATCTTACCAAGCCCTGCAACCATCCTACCAAGCCTGCTCTGCAACCATCCTACCCAAGCCTGCTCTGCAACCATCCTACCCAAGCCTGCTCTGCAACCATCCTACCAAGCCTGCTCTGCAACCATATTACCAAGCCTGCTCTGCAACCATATTACCAAGCCTGCTCTGCAACCATCCTACCAAGCCTGCTCTGCAACCATCCTACCAAGCCTGCTCTGCAACCATATTACCAAGCCTGCTCTGCAACCACATTACCAAGCCTGCTCTGCAACCACATTACCAAGCCTGCTCTGCAACCAACCAAGCCTGCTCTATTACCAAGCCTGCTCTGCAACCATATTACCAAGCCTGCTCTGCAACCATATTACCAAGCCTGCTCTGCAACCATATTACCAAGCCTGCTCTGCAACCATATTACCAAGCCTGCTCTGCAACCATATTACCAAGCCTGCTCTGCAACCATATTACCAAGCCTGCTCTGCAACCATATTACCAAGCCTGCTCTGCAACCATATTACCAAGCCTGCTCTGCAACCATATTACCAAGCCTGCTCTGCAACCATATATTACCAAGCCTGCTCTGCACATTAAGCCTGCTCTGCAACCATATTACCAAGCCTGCTCTGCAACCACCTACCAAGCCTGCTCTGCAACCTACCAAGCCTGCTCTGCAACCATATTACCAAGCCTGCTCTGCAACCATATTACCAAGCCTGCTCTGCAACCATATTACCAAGCCTGCTCTGCAACCATCCTACCAAGCCTGCTCTGCAACCATATTACCAAGCCTGCTCTGCAACCATATCTACCAAGCCTGCTCTGCAAGCCCTCTGCAACCCATATTACCAAGCCTGCTCTGCAACCATCCTACCAAGCCTGCTCTGCAACCATATTACCAAGCCTGCTCTGCAAGCCTGCTCTGCAACCATGCAAGCCTGCTCTGCAATTACCAAGCCTGCTCTGCAACCATATTACCAAGCCTGCTCTGCAACCACATTACCAAGCCTGCTCTGCAACCATATTACCAAGCCTGCTCTGCAACCATATTACCAAGCCTGCTCTGCAACCATATTACCAAGCCTGCTCTGCAACCATCTCTACCAAGCCTGCTCTGCAACCATATTACCAAGCCTGCTCTGCAACCATTACCAAGCCTGCTCTGCCAAGCCTATTACCTCTGCTCTGCAACCATATTACCAAGCCTGCTCTGCAACCATATTACCAAGCCTGCTCTGCAACCATATTACCAAGCCTGCTCTGCAAACCAGCCTGCTCTGCAACCAATTACCAAGCCTGCTCTCTACCAAGCCATTACCAAGCCTGCTCTATTACCAAGCCTGCTCTGCAACCATATTACCAAGCCTTCTCTGCAAACTTCCTACCAAGCCTGCTCTGCAACCATATTACCAAGCCTGCTCTGCAACCATATTACCAAGCCTCTCTACAACCATATTACCAAGCCTTCTCTGCAACCCTCCTACCAAGCCTGCTCTGCAACCATCCTACCAAGCCTGCTCTGCAACCATCCTACCAAGCCTGCTCTGCAACCATCCTACCAAGCCTGCTCTGCAACCATCCTACCCAAGCCTGTTCTGCAACCATCCTACCCAAGCCTGCTCTGCAACCAACCATATTACCAAGCCTGCTCTGCAACCATATTACCAAGCCTGCTCTGCAACCATATTACCAAGCCTGCTCTGCAACCATATTACCAAGCCTGCTCTGCAACCATCCTACCAAGCCTGCTCTGCAACCATATTACCAAGCCTGCTCTGCAACCATATTACCAAGCCTGCTCTGCAACCATATTACCAAGCCTGCTCTGCAACCACATTACCAAGCCTGCTCTGCAACCATCTCTACCATATTACCAAGCCTGCTCTGCAACCATATTACCAAGCCTGCTCTGCAACCATATTACCAAGCCTGCTCTGCAACCATATTACCAAGCCTGCTCTGCAACCATATTACCAAGCCTGCTCTGCAACCACATTACCAAGCCTGCTCTGCAACCATATTACCAAGCCTGCTCTGCAACCATATTACCAAGCCTGCTCTGCAACCATATTACCAAGCCTTCTCTGCAAACGTCATACCAAGCCTGCTCTGCAACCATATTACCAAGCCTGCTCTGCAACCATATTACCAAGCCTGCTCTGCAACCACATTACCAAGCCTGCTCTGCAACCATATTACCAAGCCTGCTCTGCAACCACATTACCAAGCCTGCTCTGCAACCACATTACCAAGCCTGCTCTGCAACCATATTACCAAGCCTGCTCTGCAACCATATTACCAAGCCTGCTCTGCAACCATATTACCAAGCCTGCTCTGCAACCATATTACCAAGCCTGCTCTGCAACCACATTACCAAGCCTGCTCTGCAACCATATTACCAAGCCTGCTCTGCAACCATATTACCAAGCATGCTCTGCAACCATATTACCAAGCCTTCTCTGCAAACTTCCTACCAAGCCTGCTCTGCAACCATATTACCAAGCCTGCTCTGCAACCATATTACCAAGCCTCTCTACAACCCTATTACCAAGCCTTCTCTGCAACCCTCCTACCAAGCCTGCTCGGCAACCATATTACCAAGCCTGCTCTGCAACCCTCCTACCAAGCCTGCTCTGCAACCATATTACCAAGCCTGCTCTGCAACCACATTACCAAGCCTGCTCTGCAACCACATTACCAAGCCTGCTCTGCAACCACATTACCAAGCCTGCTCTTCAACCATCCTACCAAGCCTGCTCTGCAACCATCCTACCAAGCCTGCTCTGCAACCATCCTACCAAGCCTGCTCTGCAACCATATTACCAAGCCTGCTCTGCAAACTTCCTACCAAGCCTGCTCTGCAACCATATTACCAAGCCTTCTCTGCAAACTTCCTACCAAGCCTGCTCTGCAACCATATTACCAAGCCTGCTCTGCAACCATATTACCAAGCCTGCTCTGCAACCATATTACCAAGCCTGCTCTGCAACCATATTACCAAGCCTGCTCTGCAACCATCCTACCAAGCCTGCTCTGCAACCATATTACCAAGCCTTCTCTGCAAACTTCCTACCTAGCCTGCTCTGCAACCATATTACCAAGCCTGCTCTGCAACCATATTACCAAGCCTGCTCTGCAACCATATTACCAAGCCTCTCTACAACCATATTACTAAGCCTTCTCTGCAAACTTCCTACGAAAAACACACATCCCTCCCTCTGTCCAAAACAGCCAGCCCTCATTGAGAAATAGCACCAAATTCACTGTGTGGATATTACTCAGGATAGTCCACAAAGGAAGCTAAGGGAGTGCAGACAAGCAGCATAATCTCAGTTTGTTCTAAGGCCTCTTTGTCTGAGGTCACTCTATGGGCTTGGCGCAGCACAGACTGCTGGAAATGGAAATGGAAGATAAGTTGCTGAGGTGGAAACCATTAAGTGGAAACTTTAGAGAGAAGAAACTACACCGATTCAAAGTTGCCACGTTCACGTCTGTTAACTTCGATCACAGCGGCTGAGGTGAAAGTCTCAGCGGGAGCCAAGGACCTTAGGTGAAACTCGCATTTTATTCCAGTTCATTTTACATCTGATTCACAAGGACCTTGATTATATGATCATAAAAGCATGTCCAAAGCACAATACCTCAGATAACCCTTTAGGAGTAGTAGACTACAACCCGTTACACTATATCTCAGCCAACCCGTTAAGGTACATAGACTAACAAGGCTCAAGATTCAAGGCCTGGTTATTCATATTAAATGTGATATATAAATATAAAACCCATAACGGTAGAGTCTTCCTCAATGGGCTTGACACCTTGTCCGGCTGCCCGATAAACCTGCCCGCTCAACCCCATCCGCTTATCCAGACCATCTTTGGAGATCTTCTCCCAATCCGGACCATTGGCTGCGTGCACTCTGACTTCAAAATAGCCAGAGTTGCTCCCCTCCTCAAGAAACCAACAATCGACCCCTCTGAGGTCACCTACAGACCGGTATCCCTTCTTTCCAAAACACTTGAGCATGCAGTCTTTTTTTGTTTGACTTTTTATCCCCAATTTCGTGATATCCAATTGGTAGCTACAGTCTTGTCCCATCGCTGCAACTCCTGTACGGACTCGGGAGAGGCTGATGTCGAGTGCCATGCGTCATGCGAAACACGACCCACCAAGCCGCACTGCTTCTTGACATACTGCTCGCTTAACCTGGAAGCCAGCAGCACCAATGTGTTGGAGTAGACCCCGTAAAACTGGCGACCACGTCAGCATGCATGTACCCGGCTTGTCACACGAGTCGCTAAATGGTACAAGGACATCCCGGCCGTCCAAACCCTCGCCTAACCCAGACGATGCTGGGCCAAATGTGTCTCCCGGTTGAGGCCGGCTGCGACAAAGTCGTGGATCGAACCCGGATCTGTAGTGACGCCTCAAGCCCTGCAGTGCCTTAGCATTCTCTGACCAACTCTCTCATCTCTTTCAGAAACATCTTCTTAACTCTAACCAATCAGGCTTCAAGATGGGTCACTCAACCGAGACTCCTTTCCTCTGTCACAGAGGCTGTCCTTGATCTATTCGCTGCTTTCGACACCGTGAACCATTAGATCTCCTCTCCACCCTCTAAGGGTTGGATGTCTCAGGCTCTGTACACTCTTGGATTGCATCCTATCTGGCAGGCCGCTCCTACCAGGTGACGTGGAGAGGATCTACAGTACCAGTCAAAAGTTTGGACACACCTACTCAGTCAAGGGTTTTTCTTAATTTGTACTATTTTCAAGATTGTACCATAATAGTGAAGACATCAAAACTATGAAATAACATATGGAATCAGCAGTCCCGTTCTGTGAGATTGTTGCGCCTAGACACTTCCACTTCACAATAACAGCACTTACAATTGACCGGGGCAGCTGTAGCAGGGCAGAAATATGAAGAACTGACTTGTTGGAAAGGTGGCATCCTATGACAGTGTCACGTCAAAAGTCACTGAGCTCTTCAGTAAGGCCAGTCTACTGCCAATGTTTGTCTGTGGAGATTGCATGGTTTTGTGCTTGATTTGATACACCTGTCAGCAACGGCTGTGGCTGAAATAGCCGACTCATTTGAAGGGGTGTCCAAATACTTTTGTATATATAGTATAGCTTACTTAGTCGTCCAATTCTTATTTCTCGTGCGTTTATGTTCTACTTTATTTTATAGTACTACTGATATTGATTAATGCATTGTTGGGACAGAAATTGCAAGAAAGGCTTTTCACTTTACTTGTTAGAGCCGGTCCGCAATATTTTTTCCATGGCCATAACAAAAACATCAAGTAGACTAAACTCTTTGGTACTTTAAAAAGCTACTGCAAGTAAAATACTGTGTTCTAGGTTAAATCCACTTCGTGTTTTGTTTCCTTGCAACAACAGTGATATTGGTATCGTCCCGGCTCTAGTACTTGTGCACGTGACAAAACTTGAAACATACCAGAGTTCCCCTATCACACACACACTGACCACTATCAGCCAAGACATACATCACAAGACATACATCAGAACGACTAATTACATAAAATTTTACAAGAGCAGGTCCTCACTAAACATATGACCTCACTCTACTGAGGACAAAGTAGTTATTCTGCCAAACCAATATAAACAGTGGTTCAAAGAGAAATATACGCAAATGTAATTTTTTCAGCTTAGTGAAGCAAAAGAAAATCAGCAAAGTCAGGTAAAACCTTGATGAGTCATCTATGTGGACTTTAAACACTCAAACATTAAAGTGCCTTTGGAAAATGTCTGGCCAAGTACTGCAGTTTTAGTGTTATGCTCAAGTGTGATATGAATGATAAACAGTGTTTGATAAT
The DNA here is from genome assembly GCF_034236695.1 of Oncorhynchus nerka. NCBI lineage: Eukaryota > Metazoa > Chordata > Actinopteri > Salmoniformes > Salmonidae > Oncorhynchus > Oncorhynchus nerka. The sequence goes on from NC_088408.1 coordinate 31,606,054, forward strand.
ACACAAATAGAGGGTTCCGGCATCTCTCTGACTCTTGGGTCCTGCTCAAATACCTAGTCACGTTCACCCGTTCCACTATATACAGGTTGAAAATGGCAGATTGTCAGTGATAAACGCCTAAAATTTTAACCCAGTTGCTGTACAGTAACATGCTATACATGACATTAGAGCCCATGTTCACTCAAATCTTTCTCGGCATTGAGCAAATTGTAGGTCTGCTGCGTGCAAACTTCAATGTTGTGAACATTCTGTGCAACTTCCAACGCACGTTTACTGTGAACCCTGAAGCTGTACCTGTTTAAGTTACAGTTTTAACAGTGGCCAATAGGCTACTGTGGCTAGTTGATCATATTGTAGGCCTATCACAGTGGCCTACCATAAAAAACAATGGAGAAAATACATCCCATAACATTGTAACATGGAAATAGCTGTTCTATCGTTCAGCCTACAGTATCAGCCAATGTGTGGTGTTCAATGTAGGTCTATATTCCATGAGACTTTTGGAAAAAATTCAATAAAATCATGAAGGGCTTGACATTAACCTGTTAATCCACTTGTCCTTCAGAGAAGGAGGTGACTGAAAATTGTGCTGTGTTTGATTCAAGAAACCACTTTACAAAAAAATATGCATTATTCCCATATCATTATTACAGAGAATCAGAAAAAAATATGCTACCCTCTGCCTATTGGCTTCTTAGCTTATACAAGACTGTCTCAAAATACAACACTACCCCATTAAGAAATAAAAAAAACTCTTTACCTGACTCTTTTCATAGATGTCGAGAAATGTACACGTTATGTGCTCTTGTAGGAAGCAATCCCTCCCCAATTGCTGACTACACATTATCTATAACTGGGCTAATAATTCTAACTAGCAAATGATATGAACAAAATGTGCACACGTGGCTGCATGCAGCTCTCGCTTTGATCTCAAAACAAGCACATCTCCTCACGACCGCTCATGCTGTAAGCACAGTCCAGATCAAAGTAAATGACACAGATCCATATATGGCAATGGTCGATTTGCATATAGGCCTACTGCAGCTCTGATTAGTTATAACGCACCGGTCTGTGTAGATTACAGGCTGAGTCATGCGTGCAATATAATCTTACTTTGAGGCGTTCTACAACAAAATGTCTTGCATGGTTTTTTTTCCAGCATGTTGCATTGAAATCTCCACATCCTTTTGGAGAGATTGGAAACTCAAATTGGTCTACACGGACAAGTTCTGGCCTGGTTTAGATCTTATCTATCGGAAAGATATCAGTTTGTCTCTGTGGATGGTTTGTCCTCTGACAAATCAACTGTACATTTCGGTGTTCCTCAAGCTTCCGTTTTAGGACCACTATTGGTTTCACGATATATTTGACATCTTGGTGATGTCATTCGAAAACATAATGTTAACTTTCACTGCTATGCAGATGACACACCGCTGTACATTTCGATGAAACATGGTGAAGCCCCAAAATTGCCCTCGCTGGAAGCCTGTGTTTCAGACATAAGGAAGTGGATGGCTGCAAATGTTCTACTTTTAAACTCGGACAAAACAGAGGTGCTTGTTCTAGGTCCCAAGAAACAAAGAGATCTTCTGTTGAATCTGACAATTAATATTGATGGTTGTACAGTCATCTCAAATAAAACTGTGAAGGATCTCAGCGTTACTCTGGACCCTGATCTCTCTTTTGACGAACATATCAAGACTGTTTCAAGGACAGCTATTTTCCATCTACGTAACATTGCAAAACGCAGAACCTTTCTGACCAAAAATGATGCAGAAAAATTCATCCATGCTTTTGTCACTTCTAGGTTAGACTACTGCAATGCTCTACTTTCCGGCCACCCGGATAAAGCACTAAATAAACTTCAGTTAGTGCTAAACACGGCTGCTAGAATCTTGATTAGAACTATTTTAAAAAATCATATTACTCCAGTGCTAGCCTCTCTATACTGGCTTCCTGTTAATGCAAGGGCTGATTTCAAGGTTGTACTGCTAACCTACAAAGCATTACATGGGCTTGCTCCTACCTATCTTTCCGATTTGGTCCTGCCGTACATACCTACACTAACGCTACGGTCACATGACGCAGGCCTCCTAACTGTCCCTAGAATTTCTAAGCAAACAGCTGGAGGCAGGGCTTTCTCCTATAGAGCTCCATTTTTATGGAATGGTCTGCCTACCCATGTGAGAGACGCAGACTCGGTCTCAACCTTTAAGTCCTTACTGAAGACTCATCTCTTCACTGGGTCATATGATTGAGTGTAGTCTGGCCCAGGAGTGTGAAGGTGAACGGAAAGGCACTGGAGCAACGAACCGTCCTTGAGGCCTCTGCCTGGCCGGGTTCCCTCTCTCCACTGGAATTTTCTGCCTCCAACCGTATTACAAGGGCTGAGTCACTGGCTTACTGGTGCTCTTCCATGCCGTCCCTAGGAGGGGTGCGTCACTTGAGTGGGTTGAGTCACTGACGTGATCTTCCTGTCTGGGTTCGCACCACCCCTTGGGTTGTGCCGTGGCGGAGATCTTTGTGGGCTATACTCGGCCTTGTCTCAGGATGGTAAGTCGGTGGTTGAAGATATCCATCTGGTGGTGTGGGGGTTTTGCTTTGGCAAAGTGGGTGGGGTTATATCCTGCCTGTTTGGCTCTGTCTGGGGGTATCGTGTCTCCCGACCCCTCCTGTCTCAGCCTCCAGTATTTATGCTGCAGTAGTTTATGTGTCGGGGGGCTAAGGTCAGTCTGTTACAGTGGGGAGAACAAGTATTTGATACACTGCCGATTTTGCAAGTTTTCCTACTTACAAAGCATGTAGAGGTCTGTAATTTTTATCATATGTACACTTCAACTGTGAGAGACAGAATATAGAACAAAAATCCAGAAAATCACATTGTATGATTTTTAAGTAATTAATTTGCATTTTATTGCATGACATAAGTATTTGATACATCAGAAAAACAGAACTTAATATTTGGTACAGAAACATTTGTTTGCAATTATCCTACATTTCCTGTATTCCTTGACCAGGTTTGCACACACTACAGCAGGGATTTTGGCCCACTCCTCCATACAGACCTTTTCCAGATCCTTCAGGTTTCAGGGCTGTCGCTGGGCAATACGGACTTTCAGCCCTCTCCAAAGATTTTCTATTGGGTTCAGGTCTGGAGACTGGCTAGGCCACTCCAGGACCTTGAGATGCTTCTTACAGAGCCACTCCTTAGTTACCCTGGCTGTGTGTTTCGGGTCGTTGTCATGCTGGAAGACCAAGCCACGACCCATCTTCAATGCTCTTACTGAGGGAAGGAGGTTGTTGGCCAAGATCTCGCGATACATGGCCCCATCCATCCTCCCCTCAATACGGTGCAGTCGTCCTGTCCCCTTTGCAGAAAAGCATCCCCAAAGAATGATGTTTCCACCTCTGTGCTTCACAGTTGGGATGGTGTTCTTGGGGTTGTACTCATCCTTCTTCTTCCTCCAAACACGGCGAGTGGAGTTTAGACCAAAAAGCTCGATTTTTGTCTCATCAGACCACATTAACTTCTCCCATTCCTCCTCTGGATCATCCAGACGGTCATTGGCAAACTTCAGATGGGCCTGGACATGCGCTGGCTTGAGCAGGGGGACCTTGCGTGCGCTGCAGGATTTTAATCCATGACGGCGTAGTGTGTTACTAATGGTTTTCTTTGAGACTGTGGTCCCAGCTCTCTTCAAGTCATTAACCAGGTCCTGCCGTGTAGTTCTGGGCTGATCCCTCACCTTCCTCATGATCATTGATGCCCCACGAGGTGAGATCTTGCATGGAGCCCCAGACCGAGGGTGATTGACCGTCATCTTGAACTTCTTCCATTGTCTAATAATTGCGCCAACAGTTGTTGCCTTCTCACCAAGCTGCTTGCCTATTGTCCTGTCGCCCATCCCAGCCTTGTGCAGGTCTACAATTTTATCCCTGATGTCCTTACACAGCTCTCTGGTCTTGGCCATTGTGGAGAGGTTGGAGTCTGTTTGATTGAGTGTGTGGACAGGTGTCTGGATTTTTGTTTTAGATTCCGTCTCTCACAGTTGAAGTGTACCTATGATATAAATTACAGACCTCTACATGCTTTGTAAGTGGGGAAAACCTGCAAAATCGGCAGTGTATCAAATACTTGTTCTCCCCACTGTATATCTGGAGTATTTCTCCTGTCTTATCCGGTGTCCTGTGTGAATTTAAGTATTCTCTATCTCTCTCTCTCACTCTGAGGACCTGAGCCCTAGGACCATGCCTCAGGACTACCTGGCCCGATGACTCCTTGCTGTCCCCAGTCCACCTGGCCGTGCTGCTGCTCCTGCGGCTATGGAACCCTGACCTGTTCACCGGACGTGCTACCTGTCCCAGACCTGCTGTTTTTAACTCTCTAGAGACAGCAGAAGCGGTAGAGATACTCTGAATGATTGGCTATGAATACTCTGAATGATTGGCTATGAAAAGCCAACTGACATTTACTCCTGAGGTGCTGACCTGTTTCACCCTCGACAACCACTGTGATTATTATTATTTGACCCTGCTGGTCATCTATGAACATTTGAACATCTTGGCCATGTTCTGTTATAATCTCCACCCGGCACAGCCAGAAGAGGATTTGCCACCCCTCATAGCCTGGTTCCTCTAGGTTTCTTCCTAGGTTCTGGCCTTTCTAGGAAGTTTTTCCTAGCCACTGTGCTTGCTGTTTGGGATTTTAGGCTGGGTTTCTGTACAGCACTTTGAGATATCAGCTGATGTAAGAAGGGCTTTATAAATACATTTGATTTGAAAGTGGCCAATATTGCATTGATTCGATCACACTTTTTAACTGACAGACGTTATAAAGTTGAGCACCGCGCGACAAGATGCCCCCCATCCCTCTCACTGATTGGGCTACTTTTGCACATAGTTGTTGACCGAGTGGGAACTGCTGTAAATCGAGAGGAGTTGATGTGTTCTGAAATAAGAGACGTTGAGCATTATAATTAATACTGCATTGATGTCATACAAGCAAACCACACATCCATGAGTCCAAATGTGCACTTCACATTTCTATATTTGAAAACTCACGTCATTTGTTATCAAGGTTTATGTTTGATCCACAGTTACAAGGATGACGCGTGTTGTACCCTGGGTTTTCCTAAACAGAATGAGTGTTTGTCGTGTTGTGAAGAAAATGAGCCGAGCAACACACACTTGAAGGCACTCGTGACTCCATTCTATGTGCACCAAAATTACATTCGGTTTGTCTGAAGTGCCTTTCGAAAGCCTAACACGGCAAGATAATCTAACTTAGCTAGCCATGTTGGCAATAGAATAGGCTTTCAAATGAAGCCCACCTGACCCAGATTTATAACGGAACGTTTTTGGATTGCGTAGACAGCATTTGTGTGAGGGTGGGGAGACGTGACCTCTCTGTAATCATTTATTCTGATCTTGCACCTACTCCAAAATGTCAATTCATATTCTTATTATGTTACTGAATGTATCCAGTATTTGCAGATTTCGTCATTGACAAACGCTGTGAAAAGCACAGTGAACTTAAAAAGGCACATGAAATCAACGGTTTAGTGTTTGGATTCAGTCTTGTGCCAGATGAACTGTTTTGTCCTCACCGTCGGCCTGATCATTTCCCCATGAACTCCAAAGTGTTCTCTTTCATTTGCTACCATGGTCATGCATATGCTTTTTATACTTCTTCTGTTAGAATCATTTCAATTTGGCCCCGTCCATATAGGCCACTTTCCACAAGCGTAAGGGGTTAAGCAGCTGTGCGTCTGAGCAAAGCCCTCCTAGCCTAACCCATACCCATCTCCTAGATCAGCCATAAGGTTTGCATGCCTGCCTACTTACCATGCAGGACACCTCTCACTCCAACCACTGCAGTGAGTGAGGCAACAGGATGGCAACAGGCAAGACCACCTCTCATTTGTTAAAACCCAACAAACAGCTGATTGGATGACTCAGGTCTTTACAGCAGTCTTCCTGCCAGTCAATGGAGCTTACCTGCACCTGTGTCCTGAGAGTTGAGCACCTCCAGGGCATGCATCATGGCACTGGCGAATACGTTGGCATCCTCCTTGCTGCCAAAGTTGAGTCCGTAGACCTGCCTGGCATCGCGCCACTGGTGGAAAGTCTGTGTGGCCTGGTTGTACTTGAGCCCCTTGGGAATGGCACAGTTTATTACCACCTGGAGAAGGAAGGGGGGTTATTCTGAAGTACTGAAAGGACTATTTGTGTTACTCAAATCAAGTTTATCTCACTTACAGGGAGAAGGAGAGGTGAGATGGTTTTGAGACAGCTTTTCTGAAGCACAGAAAGAACTGTGTTGCTCAGAACGCGTTTATCATGATAACAGGAAATGCAGCTTTCTAGAGCACACAATAGGTCTACTCTATAAAGTGAGTCACACATTACAGCCAATACACCTCAGTCAGTCTAAAAGCACCTAAGAGCTGCCACACTCACTACAGTAAAGTACGAGCCACCTTGAAATGTTATATGTGTGGTTATTCAATCACTTTGGCACATGACCAAGAAGAAACGCTGTGTCAGTCTTCAGGTCAGAGAAACATGAGCACACCTTTCATAAATAAATGGAGGGAATCAAATGAGCTGCGTTTCGCTCCCAAGCAATCGTTCAAAGCGTGAGGATCAAGATAGTTCTTCAGTTCTAGAATGTTAGGGTTGGCGAAAGCTGTGGAAAAAATACCTATAATATCCGCACCACGTTTATTTAAAATATCTAGAATTGAATTATCCTTTGGCTCTTGAAAGTGAAGATGCGTTGGTTACTAGCTTTTTTTCCCCTCTGGGCTGCCAGGCCAGAGATTTACATAATCTGTTCTCTCATTTCTTGTTGATGAGCACACTGAGGCACACAACGGAGCAGAGAAAACAAAACAGGCTGTCGGTTCAACTCCAGTTAGAGACAGAGGAACCGTAGGAGGAACGGCGCATAACAAACATAGTTCATCGAGCCCCTATCAGAAACCAGCAGTACTGTACCCCGGCCAAGAAACACTCAGGAACTCTGTTAGTTCTTCAGCCTAGTCAGGGTCTGAGTGGTATTCAAGGCCGAGGATACAGATCTCACTGCTGCAGTCACCAGTTGAAAGAGTCAGTCCAAAGGGGAAAGTATGCCACAGTATATTGCTACCTTACAGTCGAATAAAGACGCATCAATTGAAGAATAATCTGAAATGTGCAAAGTACATTGCGCCTATTCATCATCTTGATTTTCTAAAATGATTTTAAACCAACTAGTTTCAACTTCAGCCGTCATAAGTGTGTTTCATATAGATTGATTGAAATGACCTCGACAAGCCAAAGCCTCCACACTCCAGATAGACAGTCCATCTTCCTGTGATCGATTCTCTGCACTAGACAGACGCAGACAGGTGGCTGTATCAGTCGAATAATAATAAGTAGCATCACGTCTTCACACGTCTTGCCTCCATACCGTCTCATTTCAGATAAGTCAATAATCACATTTTATTGATATTAATCAATATTAATCACACAGTGCAGTGTGTGTAGTGTTGCAAATCTCTGCTCATAATAATTAGAAACCAGAAATCCTAATCCTAGGGCCTAATTAACATGCATCTGGATTGCTGTCGGATTAAAGTCTTTATTAAAAGTTATGAAGAAATATAAAAAACATCTCCATTCATGATCAGCTTATTGACTTAGTAAGTAGAGAGTGACGACTTTACATATGTGACAACAGAAATCCTTCATCAGGTCCGTGTTCGTTAAGCCTTTAGTGGTCCTTGGGCTACTAACCAGTTTGCTGCCATGAACCCATAACAGGGTGTCAACATGACCTTTCAATGGAGTCCAAGGATCATCTGAACCCAGTTCTAAGAGCAGTCAAGTCCCTCCTACATGTTGAGGACACAAATGTCGCTGTGAGTGTCTATAGGGGTGGCGTGAAGGACCTTTCCCATTGTGTTGAAACAAACAACAACAGCAGCAGGAGAGCGGGGCCTCGTAATGACCTATCCTCCTCTCTTCCCACGGGATGGGAGATGTCAGGGAGAAGACGGAGAGGGTTCTGGGATTGCTGATGAAGCACATGCTGACCGGCGAGCACTCCCTCGCCCTCCCTCGCCCTCTCCTACAGGAGGAATGCTGTGTGTTAGATGGATTCTCAGTCCCGCCTCGCCGTCATACAGTGTCAGCGGACAAACAGCCTTCCGTGACTGTGCACACACACACACACACACTCCTGGTGTCACACCCTGACATTAGAAAGACATTTTATTTCTCCATTTGGTTAGGTCAGGGTGTGATGTGGGGTGGGCATTCTATGTTTTGTTTTCTATTTTTCTTTATTTCGATGTTTTGGCTGGGTATGGTTCTCAATCAGGGACAGCTGTCTATCGTAGTCTCTGATTGGGAATCATACTTAGGTAGCCCTTTTTCCCCTCCTTCAGTGTGGGTAGTTGACTTTGTTAGAGGCAACATAGCCTATGTGAAGCGTCACGGTCGTGTCTTTGGTTTGTTGGCGACATTTACCTAAATAAACAGAAATGTACGCTCAACACGCTGCACCTTGGTCAGCTTCTTACAACGCCCGTGACACCTGGGGTCTATGTGCAGTACTCATCCATCACAAGACATTGCAGGGCCTTGAGGGTATGGATTCTGCAACGCTTAGCGGCTGTAGAGACAACAGCAAGACCTTCCTACTCTGAAGACACTGCACCATAGACACTTCACTCATCACAGGAATGAGACTATTGGATCAGTATTTAGAAACTGTGGCGTCTGTTTTTGATATCTACATCAAATTGTCCTTCACACACAGTCTAGGTTTACAGCAATTGTAAGGACAAGTGTGAGACCAAGAGAAGGAGGGGACCAGCAATAGCTTTTTATTGGATTGGTCAAATTAAACCAATAACATTGAGGTTTTTCCACTGCGTTAAATCCTTCTGCTTCAGTTTGCTGCTCTACATGAAGTAATAGACAGGCGGAACAGGGTCGGGCATTACAGAAATAAGGCCTTCAAAGTTAATGGGGGGTAGGAACTCTAAATTAGATTCTTAAAAAGTGGTCAGGGTTTATTGCTTCAGGGGGAACAAATAGCGACTACTGAGTTAAAAAAAAAAAAAAAAAGTTTTCAAAGAAAGAAAACCATCCCAGAGTGAAATATTACTTGACACCCTGCATCAGGGCCGGGTTTGATGTCATCCTTAACTGGCCTCTGTGGTGTAAGTTCTGAGGTGAGCGAGGTGCTGCACTGGGATTCCAAACCTCCAGGATTTACTGGCATTATGGTAGAAAGTACTTATTAAAAAAAAAGAAGATTGATTTAACTAGGCAAGTCAGTTAAGAACAAATTCTCATTTACAATGACGGCCTACCCCTGGTCAAACCCTAACGACGCTGGGCCAATTGTGCGCCACCCTATGGGACTCCCAATCACGGCCGGGTTGTGATACAGCCTGGAATCGAACCAAGGTCTGTAGTGGCGCCTCTAGCGCTGAGATGCAGTGCCTTAGAGTGCTGCGCAACTCAAAGTGGTCTGCACGGGACTGATTTCTTCATCCCACGCTCAGCTTTTCATACCGCACCAGCCCGCTCCCACTGGCTTTCTGTCCGACTCCCACCCGCTCCCGGAAGAACTGGTCCCGAACCCAACCGCAGTCCCACAATGTTATCTTAGGCATAAGTAACGAAGCTAACTTGCCAGCCATTTTCCAGGAATTTTGCACCCTATAGGCAATATCAAGAGTTGTTAAATTACCAGCAATTCTCACGTGGCCCATTATATTAGGCTATCGATATTACTGGGATACATCAGCCAATAGGATAGATGTAGTTTGAAGAGCGCAGAGTGGGTGAGAGAGAGGACACTTCTGCACTTTCTCTCAAGCTACATTTAGCATATAGCCTACCTTTTAGGAGTGGGGCGGTTTTCAGACGAAGACAAATATAGGTGATCAATATTTCTTTCCAGGCAATTTAGTCAACTTTAGCCTAAATCATATTTAGGAAGTTAATTTCCTTGGAAAGACAACTGCCACCTGGCTCTCCGCCCATGCATAGGCAGCCTACTCCATTTCAAGGAGACCACAAATACTGTATAGGCACACTTGATGTTGATCACACCCAACTAGGAGAGGAGGTAGGCTACTGAGTGTGTGAATAACATGACAAAGAGGTGGTTTTAATACAACAGGCATGCCTAGGATAACACATACTAGCAAAGCAGAAAGAAGACCGTTTCACAAACAATCTGCGGGACAAAAAAAGAATATGTTCATCTCAAAGTCTTCTGACCGTCCGTCCGCAGCATGAAAAATGCAGACTGCACTGCAATGATCTCCGTCAGGGCCCGCAAGTCCCGCAGGATGGAGGTTCTGTTGGTTCTGTTGGACGTTCTGTGCACCAAGAGGCCCACTGTGACCTGCATGTTCATGTCTGACCACTACGCTCCAACAGCTCTGTCTCGATCACTGCATGGTCCTGAGTCCAGTAGCTATCTAACTCAGCAAAGAAATACACAACCCTTTTTCAAGACCCTGTCTTTAAAAGATAATTCGTAAAAAATCTAAATGACTTCACACATCACACCTGAACATCACACCTGCGGGACAGGTATGGGGTGGCATCAACAAGTGCCTGAGTTGCACCAGGAACGCACAACCCCTCCATCAGTGCTCACACTGTCCGCAATAGGCTGAGAGAGGCTGGACTGAGGACTTGTAGGCCTGTTGTAAGGCAGGTCCTCACCAGATATCACCGGCAACAATGTTGCCTATGGGCGTGGACCAGACAGGACTGGCAAAATGTGCTCTTCAGGGGTGAGACCGGATTCACGTTTATCGTGGAAGGAATGAGTGTTACACCGAGGCCTGTACTCTGGAGTGGGATCCATTTAGAGGTGGAGGGTCTGTCATGGTCTGGGGCGGTGTGTAACAGCATCATCGGACTGAGCCTGTTGTCTTTGCAGGCAATCTCAACGCTGTGTGTTACAGGGAAGACATCCTCCTCCCTCCTGTGGTACCCTTCCTGCAGGCTCATCCTGACATGACCTTTCAGCATGACAATGCCACCAGACATACTGCTCGTTCTGTGTGTGATTTCCTGCAAGACATGTCAGTGTTCTGCCATGGCCGGCGAAGAGTCCAGTTCTCAATCACATTGAGCACGTCTGGGACCTGGGTGAGGGCAAGGGCCATTCCCCCCAGAAATGTCTGGGAACTTGCAGGTACCTTGGTGGAAGAGTGGGGTAACATCTCACAGCGAGAACTGGCAAATCTAGTGCAGTCCATGAGGAAGAGATGCACTGCAGTACTTAATGTAGCTGGTGGCCACACCAGATACTGACTGTTACTTTTGATTTTGACCCCCCCCCTTTGCTTAGGGACACATTATTCAATTTCTGTTAGTCAAATGTCTGTGGAACTTGTTCAGTTTATGTCTCAGTTGTTGAATCTTGTTATGTTCATACAAATATGTATTTCAGTTCATAATGCTTCTGGGATAGTAAGATAATCCTAATAAACAAGGATACTAGACCCAGAACAAAAATATGCTTTTAGAGTTAACCGGCCAACAAAAGTGCCTCTATTCTCCACTCATCTGACCTGTCCTACGCTGCTCTATCGCTCCATTGGCCTCTCCTGAGACAGGAGTTTTTAACAGGATCTGCTACTGCAGAAAAGGCCCCTGGCCCGCAGTGGCTCTGGATATAGACAGTGCCTCAGTGGACTACACTAGTACTGCACTCAGCCATCTCCACAAACACTCTTCCTGCATGGCAACGAGGCCCTGGGAAACAGCACTGATGTTCTGGGATGCAACAGACGGGATCCTATAGCGATCATCCCCCAACTAATGGACTGGCAGAAGTGCTCTCTGTGCAAGTTTATCCGCTAGCACCGTTACAGTGAAATCTACTAAATCCACAACAGTCTGATGCACTGACAGAGAGATACTCCCAGACATGTAGAGTTAACTCTTACAGGACACACGCAGGATCCATCAGACCAAGCTAACCATCTGTTCAGTCCCAACCCAGGCAGTATAATAAACCTCTACTAAAACCTATTCACTCTCAATGCTGAAAACAGCCCATCATGGCTTCCTTTAAGTCTATTTCAGGGAAACCACTCTAAGGGAAACCCATATGTTTGTAATGAGAATAACAGGCGACAAAGAGGGAAAACAAGAGTTCCCGCGGACATAACTGAATATAGAGGGGAATTCAGTTAAAAACCCAGGAGATGGGTTTGGGCAAGGGTCAGCTGCATTGTGTAAGCTAGCAACACACACAGAGGGCTACCAAATACCAAACAAACACCAAACAGACAACAATCAGCGCCAACACTAATCCAATCGGAGAGGTGTAGTCTGGTACCGTGGAAACAATTCAGCAAGCACCTAGTGTCTTGTTTCTCCAAATATGTATCCTATTTTTCCTCAAAAACAGGCCATCCACTCATTTTCCACATAAATGTTCCCTTCATTAAATGCAGATGTGTATCTCTGGCTGCCTGGCCAGATCATATCGTACAGAGTAAAAGCAGTAAACCAGTCAGAGAGAGGAGAGGAATACAGGAGACTGTTACGTTTCCTCTCTGGCATGGATCTATATGCTGTGGTTGTCTATTGCCTCTTTAGCTGACCGTGGGCTTTAGTCTTGGACAAGGGACAAACACACTGACAGGTGTATGTTTGTGAGAGCTTGGCTCTAGCAGTCCAGTCCCGGCTGTGATGTGACGGTGACTAGTGGAGCAGCAGGGTTCTCCTATCTGTTTACAGAGCTGGATCTTTCCTGAGAGACACTGAGACAAGCAAGATGGCTGCCAGGCTACTACCCCAAATGAAACACGTCAGAGACGGAATAACGTGAAGAACTCCGACCAGCGCAGGGTGCAGCCACGTGAAGTCCTGGTCCCACTTCAAACAAACGACAACTTCTACAGTATTTCTATTGCATTCAGAAAGTCTTCTCAAGCACTTACATACTCCTCAAATCACCCAGTCCTGTGCTGTCCCCACTGACTCACCTGATGGTCCTGTATTTTGCGTCCCACCACCCGGAAGGCGTTGTTGCCCGTGTGGTGGTATATGTGCACTCTGCTGAAGCCCGTGGAGCCGCCGGCTGGAACCCATTTCTTATTGGCATCGTCATACACCATGACAGCGGCCCGCGCCTGACAGATACTCTGTTCACTGCAGAGAGGAGAGAGAAACAGGGGGGCACACGTTAAACAGCAGTATACAAGGGGACATTGGTTTCTAGCCCAAACAGTTGATCAGAGTTAATCAAGCCTGTCCAGTACAACAACATTTGTGGTCTCCTGAAAGTCAGGAACTGGAAGAGTGGGTGTCTGAGAGGATAATGGTATTGGAGGAGTTGTTTACATGATGGGATCTGACATGATTAAAAGGAGAATGGTCTAAGGGGGTGTCAACTATCCATTAAGATACACTACAAGGACCAAAAGTATGTGGACATTTGCTAGTCAAACATCTCATTCCAAAATCATGGGCATTAATATGGAGTTGGTCCCCCTTTGCTGCTATAACAGCAGCTCTTCTGGGAAGGCTGTCCACTAGATGTTGGAACATTGCTGCGGGGACTTGCTTCCATTCAGCCACAAGAGCATTAGTGAGGTCGGGCACTGATATTGGGCGATTGGGCCTGGCTCGCAGTCGGCGTTACAATTCATTCCGAAGGTGTTACATGGGGTTGAGGTCAGGTTCCAGACCAGTCAAGTTCTTCCACACCGATCGACAAACCATTTCTGTATGGACCTCGCTTTGTGAACGTCATTCTGAAACAGGAAATGGACTGTTTCCCCAAAGTTGGAAGTACAGAATCGTCTAGAATGTCATTGTATGCTGTAGCATTAAGAAGTCTCTTCACTGGAACTAAGGGGCCTAGCCCAAACCATGAAAAACTGCCCCAGACCATTATTTATCCTCCACCAAACTTTATAGTTGGTAGTTGACACTATGCATTGGGACAGGTAGCATTCTCCTGGCACCCACTAAACCCAGATTAGTCCATCGGACTGCCAGATGACGAAGTGTGATTCATCACTCCAGAGAACGCGTTTCTACTGCTCCAGAGTCCAATGGCGGCGAGCTTTACACCACTCCAACCGATGCTTGGCATTGCACATGTTGATCTTAGGCTTGTGTGTGGCTGCTCGGCCATGACAACCCATTTCATGAAGCTCCTGACGAACAGGTCTTGTGTTGACGTTGCTCCAAAGGTAGTTTGGTAGTGAGTGTTGCAACCGAGGACAGTCAATTTATACGCGTTTCAGCAGTCGCGTTCTGTGAGCTTGTGTGGCCTACCACTGCTGTTGCTCCTAGGCGTTTTCACGTCACCATAACAACAGCACTTACAGTTGACCGGAGAAGCCCTAGCAGGGCAGAAATTTGACAAACTGACTTGTTGGAAAGGTGACAACCTATGACAGTGCCACATTTTAAGTCCCTGGGCTCTTCACTAAGACCATTCTACTGCCAATGTTTGTCTATGGAGATTGCATGGCTATGTGCTGAGATTTTATACACCAGTCAGCAACGGCTGTGGCTGAAATAGCCGAATCCACTCATTTGAAGGGGTGTCCACATACTTTAGTATATATAGAGAGCATATCAGGGTGAATGTGCTATATACATGGGCAGTTCACCTGCAGAAGGGAAACCATTCGGCCTAGGCCTAGTATTTAACAGAGTCTTGGTAACTACACACACCACCACACACCTGCATCCCCACAAGGGCTCTGGTCACAACTAATGCACTATATAGGCTGCAGTAGTGGGTGTCATTTGAGACTTGGCCAACTCTGTTACCGACCAGCAGAACAAAACAATTAGGCCAAGGCCCTGTCAGGCAGTAAATTATTCACCAACATCCTTCACCCTCCCTCCCACTCTATAGCAACTACTCCAACGGGAGGAGACAGACATGAGAGAGAGGGGCAGAATGTGAAGAGAAAGAAAGAGAGAGCGAAAAAGAGAGAGGGTAGAGGCCCCCTGGGGAAGAGAACCGCCACATAACCTCTCTCAGGTGAGTGTCAGCAGGGGAGAAGGGAGTGTTGTTCGACAACATTAAACCATGCAGGGGAAAGCCTGTTTTCCACTGTTGTCTTTGAAAGAGGCTTGAAACATGCATCTCCTCTCCGCAGCGGGATACATCAGACTCAATTTCATCTAGCGGTCGTTTCCTGATTATTGATCTCTAGTCAGACCGGGGATGGCAGAGAGACCTGAGACTTTTGTGGAATTGCTCTCGAAGGTAGAAAAGAAGAGAATAAGAGGAATTGCAAAGCTGGCGAAACACGAACAGGCCCTAGAGGGAGGCGCAGTGTTCCCAGACTTGATGTGGGAAGCGGATGCTTTGGAATGGAAGAGGGAGGGTCTCTTACTCAGCAGTACCTTTGTCATCTCACTCCCTCTGCAAGGGAGAACCCAATCCACGCCTCACTGTCAGCACCCATCAGCATATAGCAGTATAACACATGAACTATGCCCTGCCAAACATACATAGCCATGAAGGTCACCAGCCTCTCTCTTCAAAGGAAAACAGCTATAAACACAAAGCAACCTCTTGCTCACTGAGACAAGCATCACTCCATCTACGACACGATGACCCATGAAAGCAGGGTAGGCACAGACATAATAACAGCTGTGGTTACTGGCTGTCCATTAAAAGGTAATTGCAACAAGCAAATTGCTTTGTCAACAACAGGGAACCTGAGTCTCAGCACCAATTACTCTTTAAGACCACTCACAGATTGTTGTTTTTTTTAATAAAAAAAAACAGTATTGTAACTAAAGCGCATTATATTCGTGGCGGCGCTAGAAGGTGATCTATGCTCTTTCATCCGAGAAAATCATCATTCCATTAGCTACCCTGACTATCTTCAGACCTGAATTGCTTTCGCCAGGCAGTTCTAGATCTGCCTGCCTGCTGTAGTCTGTCTGTAGTGACAGAGTACTGATAACCTGCCAAGAGACATGAACCCACTTATCCCAATACACAGCCAGCGTCCTAGTCTCTCTCTCACACACACACACACACACACACACACACCTTCCCAGTGTGAACACACCTGACACTACAGCGCACCTTAATATGCTCCTAATGGACAACAATAGAAACCCTACAGTTTTCAGTAGAACTGGTGAATAACACATAATGGTGACATGGAATAGTAAAGGACATGGTCAAAATCAGTTATACTCTCACGTCGACCACGAACTGGGGCATAATATACAATGCAAATGAATGGAGAAGAACAATGGAAATAAAACACTAATTTATTCATGAACTACTGCTCTAATCAGTACTCAAATACATTTGATAACCAAGCTCTTATATCAAGATTCCCTTGTTCCACATTTCCACCGGTTTCCTTGTTTCACGGGACTCTTGTCTCTAGGAGTCGTGTAATAAAGTATAGTGCTCTCTTCTAAACCACCAGAGAGAATCTGGAACCTAACTAAGGCCTTTGGCTCCGATCCACCACCACTTTCCAACCACAGGAAACTGAAACCCAGAGGAATCCAACCCCAAACCAAGTGTCCAAGGCAGGGGGAACATGCCTTCTAGTGCATTCTCAGCCCTCCGAGTGAGCTTGAGGCAGCAACATGGCATTGGTGGTGGACTGCCCTTCCCCATAAAAATCAGCGGTCGGATCAGAGGTTGCTCATTACCCCTTAATTTTCACTTCTTTCACCCCTAAATCTGCACAGTCATCTAAGCAATGGCTGCCATTGGCTGACCACCCTCCCAAACACATATGGGTTGAGTAATGCGTGTTAGTGTACCACGGCTTACTGTTGTCATAACACAGAGACTGAGAGACCCCAAAAGGCTCTTCACATCACTGTGAAGCAAATGGGAATAGGAAGAATGGCTGTAAAGCCAAGCAACTGTAAAGAAAAGAAGCTAGCTTCTCAATGGAGATTGTTGTGGAGTCCTGCCTACCTAGTAGATGTGTCGCTAGCTGTGTAGGAAAACAAAGCGAAAGGACAGTGGCCAGTCTCTCTCTCTCTCGTATCGTGTTGCCTTAATGCTAAGTTGAGTAGACCCAGACTCCCTCATTAAAGTCCTGATCCCATTCAGAGCCTCTCTTCTCCCCATTAGTTCCTCTCAGTCTGCTCTCAGTATGCCTATACAGCTGCCTCTGGGATCTCTGAAGGACAAGGTAGTAGAGTACTCCACTCTGAGTACCACTAACACCATCTCCTTATACACACACACACACACACACACGCCTCGGTTTTTCTGATGACTGCCGTGCCTGGTTCACCAACTACTTTGCAGACAGAGTTCAGTGTGTCAAATCGGAGGGCATGCTGTCCGGTCCTCTGGCAGTCTCTATGGGGGTGCCACAGGGTTCAATTCTTGGGCCGACTCTTTTCTCTGTATATATCAATGATGTTGCTCTTGCTGCGGGCGATTCCCTGATCCACCTCTACGCAGACGACACCATTCTATATACTTCCGGCCCGTCCTTGGACACTGTGCTATCTAACCTCCAAACGAGCTTCAATGCCATACAACACTCCTTCCGTGGCCTCTTAAACGCTAGTAAAACCAAATGCATGCTTTTCAACCGTTCGCTGCCTGCACTCGCACGCCTGACTAGCATCACCACCCTGGATGGTTCCGACCTTGAATATGTGGACATCTATAAGTACCTAGGTGTCTGGCTAGACTGTAAACTCTCCTTCCAGACTCATATCAAACATCTCCAATCGAACATCAAATCTAGAGTCGGCTTTCTATTCCGCAAAAAAAGCCTCCTTCACTCACGCCGCCAAACTTACCCTAGTAAAACTGACTATCCTACCGATCCTCGACTTCGGCGATGTCATCTACAAAATAGCTTCCAACACTACTCAGCAAACTGGATGCAGTTTATCACAGTGCCATCCGTTTTGTCACTAAAGCACCTTATACCACCCATCACTGCGACCTGTATGCTCTAGTCGGCTGGCCCTCGCTACATATTCGTCGCCAGACCCACTGGCTCCAGGTCATCTACAAGTCCATGCTAGGTAAAGCTCCACCTTATCTCAGTTCACTGGTCACGATGGCAACACCCACCCGTAGCACACGCTCCAGCAGGTGTATCTCATTGATCATCCCTAAAGCCAACACCTCATTTGGCCGCCTTTCGTTCCAGTTCTCTGCTGCCTGTGACTGGAACGAATTGCAAAAATCGCTGAAGTTGGAGACTTTTATCTCCCTCACCAACTTCAAACATCTGCTATCTGAGCAGCTAACCGATCGCCTCAGCTGTACATAGTCTATCGGTAAATAGCCCACCCTTTTTTACCTACCTCATCCCCATACTGTTTTTATTTATTTACTTTTCTGCTCTTTTGCACACCAATATCTCTACCTGTACATGACCATCTGACCATTTATCACTCCAGTGATAATCTGCAAAATTGTAATTATTCACCTACCTCATGCCTTTTACACACAATGTATATAGACTCTCTTTTTTTTCTACTGTGTTATTGACTTGTTAATTGTTTACTCCATGTGTAACTCTGTGTTGTCTGTTCACACTGCTATGCTTCATCTTGGCCAGGTCGCAGTTGCAAATGAGAACTTGTTCTCAACTAGCCTAACTGGTTAAATAAAGGTGAAATAAAAAAATAAAAAACACAACACACACACATGTATAAACACACACATGAAGCTGTAACGTTGAGCCAGTGGAATTGGAACAGGTATAGCAGAGGGTTTCTCTTCCTTCATTAATGCTAATGTCTCTCTATCAAAATATAACATCAAAGGGCTTGGCTGTGAGAGAGCAGGCAGCTAGCGCCTCCAGCAGAGCTGTGAGAGAGCAGGCAGCTAGCGCCTCCAGCAGAGCTGTGAGAGAGCAGGCAGCTAGCGCCTCCAGCAGAGCTGTGAGAGAGCAGGCAGCTAGCACCTACAGCAGAGCTGTGAGAGAGCAGGCAGCTAGCGCCTCCAGCAGAGCTGTGAGAGAGCTGGCAGCTAGCACCTCCAGCAGAGCTGTGAGAGAGCAGGCAGCTAGCGCCTCCAGCAGAGCTGTGAGAGAGCTGGCAGCTAGCGCCTCCAGCAGAGCTGTGAGAGAGCAGGCAGCTAGCGCCTCCAGCAGAGCTGTGAGAGAGCAGGCAGCTAGCGCCTCCAGCAGAGCTGTGAGAGAGCAGGCAGCTAGCACCTCCAGCAGAGCTGCCTCCAGCAGAGCTGGAGAGCTAGCTAGCACCTCCAGCAGAGCTGTGAGAGAGCAGCCAGCTAGCGCCTCCAGCAGAGCTGTGAGAGAGCAGGCAGCTAGCGCTCCAGCAGAGCGCTGGCAGCTAGCGCCTCCAGCAGAGCTCCAGCCTCCAGCAGAGCTGTGAGAGAGCTGGCAGCTGAGAGAGCAGGCAGCGCGCTCCAGCAGAGCTGTGAGAGAGCAGGAGAGCAGCAGCCAGCAGCTAGCGCCTCCAGCAGAGCTGTGAGAGAGCAGCCAGCTAGCGCCTCCAGCAGAGCTGTGAGAGAGAGAGCAGCATCCAGCAGAGCTGTGAGAGAGCAGGCAGCTAGCGCATCCAGCAGAGCTGTGAGAGAGCAGGCAGCTAGCGCCTCCAGCAGAGCTGTGAGAGAGCAGCCAGCTAGCGCCTCCAGCAGAGCTGTGAGAGAGCAGGCAGCTAGCGCCTCCAGCAGAGCTGTGAGAGAGCAGGCAGCTAGCGCCTCCAGCAGAGCTGTGAGAGAGCAGGCAGCTAGCGCCTCCAGCAGAGCTGTGAGAGAGCAGCCAGCTAGCGCCTCCAGCAGAGCTGTGAGAGCAGCAGCAGCAGAGCTGTGAGAGAGCAGCACCTCCAGCAGAGCTGTGAGAGAGCAGCCAGCTAGCACCTCCAGCAGAGCTGTGAGAGAGCAGGCAGCTAGCGCCTCCAGCAGAGCTGTGAGAGAGCAGGCAGCTAGCGCCTCCAGCAGAGCTGTGAGAGAGCAGGCAGTTAGCGCCTCTTGACGTCAGAGCCAGCAGAGCTGTGAGAGGCGCTCCAGGGACTAGCTAGGCCTGCTTATGCAATACAGTGCCTGCCTTCTATATCCCTACCAAAGAATAGATGGCAAATGGATCACCGCTCTGATTGTTATTGCTAAGAACAGGAAGGCAAATCACCGCTCCAAATCATTATTTTCTTCAACACAGTCGAATGAACAGACCCCATGGAGGTTCGTCAGCAGACAGACATCACTCCCTCCACCGCTTCCTCTGTCCCCTGTAGGCGCAACACCAAAGAGAGGCCTTGGTCGACGGCTGTGTATTTTCCACATGGCCACAGAGAGAGCAGAGGAAATCCTGATCTCTAAATTGTGTACTTGCATGCAGTGGTTAGGATTTAACAAACAGGAATGTTGGCATAGGTATCTGTCCGCAGTTTTAATGCCATGGCTATTGTTGGCTTTAATAAGAGGCTGAACTAGTCTCTACACTCATAGTCTGGGCAGAGGCCTGTTTCCAAGCTGAAAAAAAGAGGACAAACCCTGTAAAATCTAAACAAAACAAAGTAAGACAAAGAAACACGAAGGACAGTGTTTTTCCCCCACAATTAATGTTGAGGCTCTGAGTAGATTTCGATAGAACATGTTTGTTTTGGGCTTTGACTCAGCTCTGAGGCCCGAAGACAGAAGAGAATGGAATTTCCATGGTGTCTGCTCTGACTCAAAGAGGATGCTGGGGACCACATCTATGTGGCTCCTGTGGCTGGATAAGAGGACCAGGGTTGAGGGCTGGGGGGCTGTTCATGGAGCAGTGATGAGAGACAGGCAACCAGTCCACAGAACACTCAACACTGGGGCAGATTCACCGCCCACTGTAGACAGAGATGGCAAGGGCGTAGTAGCATCCAGAAATAAACACAGGGAGGCTGTACAACCCTACTAGACGCTACCTAGAAACAGTCAGATAAGTAGTCAGAGTACCTCAGTCATCTAATGGAGGGTTCATTTACCTGGAGAGGGTCTCATGAAACACGCCAGGGAGATTTATCATCTCCACAGTGAACCAACACAATATGGATGTGTCAGTTCAGCATTCTGCCTGACGTGATCACATGTCAACCACATGTCAGTGAGGGGAAACAAGAGCTTTCTTCCAGCCAGCCAGTCCATCTGTAAGGCATTAGGGGATGGGGAAGGATGTAGGGGAGGCCGACAGGCAGTCGTAGACATATTGAGGGTCTGGTTCAAAGTCAGGGCTGAAGACTCCAACTGGACGCAGAAATTCCAGTAGAGTCTGAGTGAGGACTCCTACGGGACACACCGACGCATGCAGTGCATTCGGAAAGTATTCAGACTCCTTCCCTTTTTCCACATTACAGCCTTATTCTAAAATTCATATTTTTTTTCCCTCATCAGTCTCCACACAATACCCTGTAATGACAAAGCGAAAACAGGTTTTTAGAATTGTTTGCAAATTTATTACAAATAAAAACAGAAATACCTTATTTGCATAAGTATTCAGACCCTTTGCTATGAGACTCGAAATTGAGCTCAGGTGCATCCTGTTTCCATTGATCATCCTTGAGATGTTTTTACCTGTCATTTTTACCTGTTACCTGTCAATTCAATTGATTGGACATGATTTGGAAAGGCACACACCTGTCTATATAAGATCACACAGTTGACAGTTCATATCAGAGCAAAAACCAAGCCATGAGTTCGAAGGAATTGTCCATAGAGCTTCAAGACAGGACTGTGTCGAGGCACAGATCTGGGGAAGAGTACCAAAAAATGTCTGCGGCATTGATGGTCCCCAAGAACACAATGGACTCCATCATGTTTAAATGGAAAAAGTTTTGAACCACCAACTCTCTTCCTAGAGCTGGCTGTCTGGCAATCGGGGAACAAGGGTCTTGATCAGGGAAGAACTCGATGGTCACTCTGACAGAGCTCCAGATTTCCTCTGTTGAGATGGAAGAAACTTCCAGAAGGACAACCATCTCTGCAGCACTCCACCAAATCCGGCCTTTATGGTAGAGTGGCCAGACGGAAGCCACTCCTCAGTAAATGGCACGACAGCCTTTTACTGAGAAACAAGATTCTCTGGTCTGAGGAAACCTGGCACCATCCCTACGGTGAAGCATGGTGGTGGCAGCATCATTCTGTGGGGATGTTTTTCGGTGGCAGGGGCTGGGAGAATAGTCAGGATCAAGGGAAAGATGACAACGACCCTAAGCAAACAGCCAAGACAACGCAGGAGTGGCTTCCGGACAAGTCTCTGAATGTCCTTGAGTGGCCCAGCCAGAGCCCGGACTTGAAGCCAATCGAACATCTCTGGAAAGACCTGAAAATAGCTGTGCAACAATGCTCCCCATCCAACCTGACAGAGCTTGAGAGGATCTGCAGAGAAGAATGGTAGAATCAACCCAAATACAGATGTGCCAAGCTTGTAGTGTCATACCCAAGAAGAGTCAAGGCTGCAATCGCTGCCAAAGGTGCTTCAACAAAGTACTGAGTAAAGGGTCTGAATACTTATTTAAATGTGAGATTTAATTTATTTTAAAAAATTGATAAATTTGCAAACAAATCTAAAGGACAAATCTAAACCTGTTTTTGCATTGCCATTATGGGGTATTGTGTGTAGATTGATGAGGGGGAAAAAATGTTAATCCATTTTAGAATAAGGATGTAACGTAACAAAATGTGGAAAAGGTCTGAGCACTTTCCCAATGCACGGTAGATTGTAGACAAACACCACTGAGGCGAGCCTAGAACGCTTTGATCCACCAACGGCTGGTTGCCAAGATATTTCCCAAACCCAGAAAGTGCAAACGCATACACACCGCAACTGGAGTGAGCAGCAGGACAGCACACCTCCCCACATGGGCATTCAGTGCAGCAGAGTGAGAATGCCAGTACAGTACTAGTCCCCACTTTGCCTTACAACCAGCCCCTCTCAGGTGGCCCCCGGCTAGTGTCAATCACACAGGAGTGAGGAGGAGCAGAAGCTCAGGGCTAGCCGGACACCAGAGTACTGCTGGCTAGACATGGGACAACACTTTAGCCTTACAACTCATCATGTGTGCAGATAGTGGACTGTTCCATTTCAAGAGCTCTTCCTTCAACAGATCACAGAATGTGGCGCGATTGTTTGCTCAGCAAACATCCACAGAGGTAGTTTATACACTCCTCCGGTTCACCACCTACAGACCTGGAGCAGACAACACTCTACATTCCTCTCAGCATATAGTAGAAGAGCAGAAGGGAAGCGGTGAGAAATGCCACTGCTGAAAACTCAGTGATGATTGAGGTGCCAGAAGCCTGCTGGTCCTCAAACTGTTAGAGGCCCATTGTAGGTGGAGGTGTTGAGTTTCAGAGCCTTAACATAATGTTGGGTTTCTATCTGAGATATACCCTAGTGTTTAACCCAAAAGGCTCAGACTTGTATTTTTCCATCTACGCGGGCCGGCACGCCTGTCTCACTGGACCATGGCTCCGGGTGGACCTGCTCTGACTTGGGCCAATGCCGGGCCACTGGTGCTCTTCAGTGGCGTTTACATAACAAACCATGTCTGTGAACTTTAACACCTTCTCACAAAGCAACAGTGTTGATGCAGAGGTTGTTCATTCTGCTCACCACAAGTCTTTAGAGTCCCACTCCTGATGGAAACACAACAACACTAGAGTTCACATTGACATAAAACAGTGGTGACACACAGGTCTTAGTAGAGTCCCAGTCGGGTGGAGGTGTTCCCCTCGGCTAGAGGTAGGACCAACAGCACCTGGCCTCTGCTGAGAAATATATGGGAGATCCAGTATCAAGGCTGACGCCAGCAGGCTAATCACGGAAACATTGTGCCCTCTCCCTCCGCTTCGACGTGTATACAACTTAAGACACCTGAGTGACGATGTCATCAATAAGGAATTCATTTGCTTCGTGAAACGGTTCATCGACAGTCTGGTCCCATCTGTATGTGCTCTAGCAAACATGTCTGGCATGACAACAGTCCGTGGCAGATCGTTATAAGAGTTGGCTAGACAACATAGCGATCTGTAGCCAGGATCGTTTCTAGCAGGAGCATTGGAGCACTTTGTGGTCTTGTTAGCACTGTCAGTCCCAGTGTAAGAAAGAAATACCATGAATACACTACATTTGTTGGAACTGACTAAATAATGTAACAGAAATAGAAAGAATAGCCTTGGTCATCAGGAGTAGCATTACTCAACAGCAGATTCAGGAGTTTGAGTCCAAGCTGTTGCCTTAAAATGGTTACAATTTGTACGGACAACTTTGACTGGTCCCTAAAAGACAAGGTTGTGTGTGTGTGTGTGTGTGTGTGTGTGTGTGTGTGCCTACGCATGTGTGTTGCTCTCCATCCCCTCCACAGCATGTCAGAGTGCAGGGGGAACATTCCCAGTGGAAAGAGAGAGCAGAAAATAAATTCCTTTTCATTCCCATAAAATCCCCCTCTGAGTTTTCACTGCACGCCCCTCAATCTCACCAGGTGAAACTAGTAACGAGGATGGGGGAGACTATGGGGGTAGGGGGTAGACTATGGGGGTAGACTATTGGGGTAGGGGGTAGACTATTGGGGTAGGGGGTAGACTATGGGGGTAGGGGGTAGACTATTGGGGGTAGGGGGGTAGACTATGGGGGTAGGGGGGTAGACTATGGGGGTAGGGGGTAGACTATGGGGGTAGGGGGTAGACTATGGGGGTAGGGGGGTAGACTATTGGGGTAGGGGTAGACTATGGAGGTAGGGGGTAGACTATGGGGGTAGGGGGTAGACTATGGGGGTAGGGGGTAGACTATGGGGGTAGGGGGTAGACTATTGGGGTAGGGGGTAGACTATGGAGGTAGGGGTTAGACTATGGAGGTAGGGGGTAGACTATGGAGGTAGGGGTTAGACTATGGAGGTAGGGGTAGACTATTGGGGTAGGGGGTAGGCTATGGGGGTAGCGGGGTAGACTATTGGGGTAGGGGGATAGACTATGGGGGTAGGGGGTAGACTATGGGGGTAGACTATGGGGGTAGGGGGTAGACTATTGGGGTAGGGGGGTAGACTATGGGGGTAGGGGGTAGACTATGGGGGTAGACTAGGGGGTAGACTATGGGGTAGACTATGGGGGTAGGGGGTAGACTATGGGGGTAGACTATGGAGGTAGGGGTTAGACTATGGAGGTAGGGGTAGACTATGGAGGTAGGGGTTAGACTATGGAGGTAGGGGGTAGACTATTGGGGTAGGGGGTAGGCTATGGGGGTAGCGGGGTAGACTATTGGGGTAGGGGGTAGACTATGGGGGTAGGGGGTAGACTATGGGGGTAGGGGGTAGACTATTGGGGTAGGGGTAGACTATTGGGGTAGGGGGTAGACTATGGGGGTAGGGGGTAGACTATTGGGGTAGGGGTTAGACTATGGGGTAGACTATTGGGGTAGGGGATAGACTTTTGGGGTAGGGGGCAGACTATGGGGGTAGGGGGTAGACTATGGGGGTAGACTATGGGGGTAGGGGGTAGACTATGGGGGTAGGGGGTAGACTATGGGGGTAGGGGGTAGACTATTGGGGTAGGGGGTAGACTATGGAGGTAGGGGTTAGACTATGGAGGTAGGGGGTAGACTATGGAGGTAGGGGTTAGACTATGGAGGTAGGGGGTAGACTATTGGGGTAGGGGGTAGGCTATGGGGGTAGCGGGGTAGACTATTGGGGTAGGGGGATAGACTATGGGGGTAGGGGGTAGACTATGGGGGGGGGTAGACTATGGGGGTAGGGGGTAGACTATTGGGGTAGGGGGTAGACTATGGGGGTAGGGGGTAGACTATGGGGGTAGACTATGGGGGTAGACTAGGGGTAGACTATGGGGGTAGACTATGGGGGTAGGGGGTAGACTATTGGGGTAGGGGGTAGACTATTGGGGTAGGGGGTAGACTATAGGGGTAGGGGGGTAGACTATGCGTGATAAATGTCAGTTCCTCATCATCTATTTGCATGTTGTAGAAATATGTAGTGAGTCCCCTCCCCTCAGCCCTGCTACACTAGTCACAATCCTTCATTGACATTTCCTCCAGTCTTTTAATAGGCTGAGAGAAACTACAGCCATCGCCTTAGCAACACTGTGTGTATGTGGGTGGGTTTTTAATGTGGATCCCTGGCTGCTTCCACATAGCTGTGAGAGTGAGACACTCCTAGACTTAACCATTAATCTCTCACTAGTTCACTCACTCACTCTCTCACACACACACACACACACACACACACACCTGATGAATATCAGACAGGAGGGACTGACCTATTGCCTTTGTGTGTGACGGTGTGTGTGTGTCACTATGACCCCGGGTGGGGAGGGAGAGTGAAGAATCGAGAGAATGTAAAACAACTGTTACTACGCACAGCGAGTAAGACTTATGGCCACAGCCTGGACTTACACAATGCAGTCTGATTATCCTCCACGACAGCCATACACAGGCAGCCCACTCCTCCCCACCACCAACCCTACCCAACCCAGTACAGCAGAGAGGGAGCTGACGGCTTAAAAACACTCACTGCCATGAGTCATCCATAACACCAGCAGATTTGGTGGGAAGAGAGGGATAGATAGACAAAGATGGAAAGGGAGAGATAGCGAGAGCCAGTGTTCATTCATGCTGCTCACTAGGCAGGACAATGTGAGGCATGATCACTGTAAAAACAGGCGGGCGGGCCCCTTAGGTGATCTCTTCTAGCTGGCATGCTGGGGCCACAGCTCCAGTAGATGGGCTGTGTTGATGAGCCAGGGGAGGCAGCTCTTAGTCGACTGGCACACAGACAGGAACACACTCTAAAAACGGGACAGTTGGGAGGCGACTGACTGAGCGCTAATACCTTCATAACGATGACTTTGTGGGCTGTTCACACTAGGCCTCATGCAGTAGAGGCGAGCGCAAAGTACTTGGGCACAATTAACATGTGAAATGTAGCTCAGCTGGAACAGGAGGCCCTTGCTTGCTTTCAGGAGATTAGTGGAAATGGGACTCAACTTGATTCGCTTCTGTGAAGCTTCGTTCTGAACATGTGATATTCTCAGTGCATCTTCAGGCCAGGATGACAAGAGTCAGTACCTTCTCTTGTTCACCTGAGCAAGCTTGTTGAGTGGAACCTCAACACTTACAACACAGAGTAACACTGGATTCAAGTAACTGCGTCAGGTCCAAGGAAGCTAGTCAAATTCAAATCGACCTTTTCAGGGAAAAAACACTGAAAACATCCCTGTGGATTCAGTTCCACCCTAATGAAGCCATTCACCATAGGACCCAGAGGAGCACAAGATTACTGGGGTCCTTCCCTGGTGTGATCAACAGGTAGACAGACGGCTCTCATTGGCTGTAATTGGTCTGACCTTCGACAGCACCATGCCAACGAGCGCCAGAAAGACCCCCTGGGGAGTGGCGGAGGAAACACTGTGTCGTTCTGGGGTTCTGAATACCAGGAAGGGACTAGTGGTGAGGCGTGGGAGAGACATCATAATCCATTGTTGTCATACCAAAACTGTCCTCCTCTGCGTTCACCAGGTGTGACGGAATCAGAACTCAAATCACAAAGCAAAAAAAACAACCCAAAACAGGTTCCACATCAACAAAATGATGACAGAGACAATTGCAACCCAAAGAAAAACATGTCGTCATACAGAAGGTGTTTGAGGGGGAAACTTAGTTTGCATGCTGCCACAACCCACCGGAAGCGTTGACCTTGTGAGCACACTGCTAGCGTGTGTGAGTGACAGCAGCAGCACTGTGTTTGTGAACCCGTCAACCTCATCAGGTGTTTACAGGGTGGCTGGCGGGGCGGTGAGAAAGTAGCAGGTGAGCAGTTCCTCTTCTGGAGGTTATTCACTGGACGAGTCCTACGCGGCCATTCAGCCAGTCACAGAGAGAGATTCACATGGAAGACAGCAATCAATCTCCCATCACCCCGTGGGCTAACAGAGCAGGCTGGGAACTACTGGTTTTCATTAGGCTCAGGGTCGACTGGCCAAGTTGTTTGTTGTTGTTACTGAACATGGGATTTGGAAAGCTAGACTGGTTCCTAATGCATCAATCCACAGTGGAACGTTCAAATGAAAGGGAGAGAACCCTGGTGAGGCCTGACAAATGTCACTTGAAAACATGCCTGAAGTGACATTCCCAAATGTATATGCCTAGTTACAAACGAGGACTTTGTGTCAGCGCACATTGGGCTGATATGTGAATAAACTGATCTAAATATTTGATCCTCCTTTGCTTACCATGATGTATTACTTAATGTTCCGGCGGCCACATGCAGTAGAGTACACGTCCGCAGCTCCTTAGGGAGCGATGCAGCAGAATGATACGATGAACAGAGAAACCGCAGCATCTGGGAACCACTCATTGTAACAGTAACAACATCCGCGTCAAAAAAAAGATATCCAACATCATGCCAGGGGAATCATTTCACAATAGACATTAACGGCCCAAACTCTTCCTTCGCCTATATCTCTGTCATACATCAAGGCTTCATGTGAAGCCAGTCCTGTCTAACCCATGAAGATGTGTTCAAGACAACAAAAGCCAAGAGGCTCTGCTTGGCATGAATATGCAACAGTTGCTTTGATGAGGAAGACAAGACACATTCTGTACTGAGAGACAACCCATCTAGTACTATATTAGACTATACAGTACAGCAGGCAGGCAGGTAGGCTACAGTACCTACCGGTAGATGTCCATTTTGGAAGACAAGACGCATGCTCTTTCATTGAGGATGAAGCTGGAAGCCTTGCAGTGTGTGGAGGTGTGGAGCTGCATGGTTCTCCCCCAGGCCCCCCTCCACCCCACCTCCACGCTCCCCAAGACTCAGTGCCCAACGGTTGTTACTGCTGCCAGACGCTCTGTGGTGCAGTCCGTCCCTCCCTCCACCTTCCGCTCTACCACCCTGTCGGATTCATGTTGATGCCCACTTCTTAAAAAGGCATCCGTGAGTCATGATGAAGCGATGCATGAGTGCTGCAAGTCAGCCAGTCAGCCAGTCAACCAGCCAGTCAGTGATGCTCCTCCATGCTAGCCTAGCGTTGTGATGTGAACGGCTGCTGATGCTGAATCCGGCTTTTCACAGTGGTAGAGGGGTAACCTGGCAACAGGCGCTCTCCTCTCCATCCCTCGCAAGCAGCCAGTTGTTAAAGGAAGATCACATTTGGAGAAGATGAAATCACGACACACACACACACTGGGGCGCAGTTCAGCAGAGATTTCTTCTCCTCCCCTCTCTCTCTCTCTCTCTCTCTCTCCCAACCCAGTCTTTCCTCTCTCATCTGCGTCTCCCTCCAGAATATACTCATCATAATAACCAGGCAGAATTATCTGTGTTTCGTAGCGTCTTAACGAGCCTGAACCAAGCGTTGTCATGGCACGTTTAACGGGGAGGAATTCTCCCTTCCTGCAGGTGATAATGATTATAAAACTACAAAGCTAAGGAGGAGCCGTTGTCTGAAAATGAATGCACCTGACCAGAATCATCTGTGTTAAAGGCTTATGTAACATCTCTGCATGTAGGCTCCAGTATAGAACACTAAGGGTAAGGCATTGCTCCTGGGGTCGGGAAACTGGCCTTTCTCTGCACGTCAACACACACCCTTGAGCAAACATTCTCCCACACACAACCTTCAGCCAACAACATTCACCTGGACACACACACACACACACACACACACACACACACACACACACTTCTCCTCCTGTAGGCCATCATTGTAAGTAAGAATTTGTTCTTAACCGACTTGCCTAGTTAAAGAAAGGCTACATACGGGCTACTCCATGTTTGTTATAAACAGTCTGTCAGCACAGTGAGAGAGGACAGAATTAACCATGTCGTAGCCCCTACAACAGGGGGGATATTTTTAACCCTGGCTGATTAAACCATAGAACCCTACCACTTGCTCACCGTCACTTTAACAGCTTGAGGTCAAAGTTGTCTTTAACCACAGATTTAGGATCAGATTACCAGACCCATAATCCTAATCTTAGTCTAAGCATTAGAGGGGTGAAAAATATCTGGCCCTGTATCAGTGGTCTGAGACAACGTCTACCAACTCCAAAGATTCTACTTCCCCCGTCCATAAGGCCCCAGGAGGTCTGACAGAACAGATGCATTCTGGTTATGGCGTGAGGCGAGGGTGGGCGGCAGAGAGAGGAGGGATTCCAGACCTGACTGCATGTGAAGCGGCTGTTGGTTCGCCATGGGAACGGGAGTGAGTGTTAAATCAGCTGCAGGATAAGGACCCAGTCGGTCACAAGACAGAGCAGGGCTGGCCCAGCAGATGCACAGTCGTTAATCAGGACCCCAGTCACCCTTGCACCCATAAACACTGCTGTTAATCTGAGTGTTGATTGGGCATTTCCATTTCCAGAAACATTTCCATACCTCGTTTATGAGACTCATCTCACTATAGATCACTGGTTCTCAGTCCTGGTCCTGGGGACCCAAAGGGGGGCACATTTTAGTTTTTACCCTACCACTACACACCTGATTCAAATCATCAAAGTCTTTTGGTAGGCTAAAAACTCAAATGTGCCCCCCTTTGGGTCGCCAGGACCAGGACTGAGAACCAGTGATCTATAGATGACTAAATCACTGAGCAGCACAGAGTGTGTTTACATGCTAAACAAAAAATGACAATGAATTGTGACAATATTGTCCACCTCGGTTTCTGTTTCCTCATGGGGACAGTATAAAACCCCGGCTGAGAAAAAAATACATCTGCCCTGGGAATTCATTTCAAAGATGAATAAAAGCACTTACATGAGAGCTACTCCTCACACGTTCAGCAACCTGCAAAGTCAATAACTGTCAAAACACTGGTCTCACATTAAGAGCTGTACAATTCAATTAGGACCTGCACTCACAAAGGAGTACCAAACATGTACTGACAACAGACACGTTTACTGTCACAGAATGACAAAAAAACAGAGTGCAGATGATCTATAAATGAAACGCAACACACATATGTTTGGTACCCCAACCACCACAGCCATAAACTGACAGCAGGCAGTGGTATCCACCTGTGTACTGCCAAACCCCTAAAGCTAGGCAAGCCAGGCTGACCATATGTGAGAAGGAGTTCTGCCTTCTCCCACCCCTGCCTCCCCTCACTCCCCCAGCACCTCTCGGGAGCACACATGGTGCGAGGGAGGGGGGTGTGAGACTCCTTTGTGCCAACCTCCTGGGTATGTGATGGTATTTTGAGTTTAGTGCCACAACAGGTGGCTGGGGCATGCTTGGCAGGTTACTCAGTCAAAGCCATCTCTCTCTCCACAGCCTTGAAAGAAAGAAAGAGCGAGAGAGAGAGGAGATAGTGAAGAAAAGGAATAGAGAGAGATAGTAAAAGAAAGGGAGAAAAAGGAGGGAGGTGTAGAGAAAGATAAGACCACTCAAGGAGGCATGAATGATTCAGTTCTTCACTTCTACAGCCTGCAACTAAGATGCCAGACCGAGAGACAGAGTGCGAGAGAGGGAGAGAAAGAAATAAAGAGGCAAGAGAGGTGTGAGAGAGAGAGAGAGAGAGAGAGGAGACTGAGGTGAGAGAGGTGTGTGTGAGAGAGAGAGAGAGAGAGAGAGAGAGAGAGAGAGAGAGAGAGAGAGAGAGAGAAGCAAACGAGAACAGGAAGAGAAAGGAAGAGTGAAAGAAAGACGGAGGCAAAACAAAGTGTAGAGAGAGATAAGACCACTATCAAGGAGGCATGAATGATTCCGTTTTTCACTTCTACAGCCTGCAGCTAAGACACAGCCACAATGCCAGACAGTCAGAAGAGCTGAAATTGAACATTACATTCACCTTGTGATTCAGGGCCTGAAACAGTGATGGAGTATTAAGATTTTCCTCCTTCCTTGACCATACAAGAGTCACGAAGAAGATGGTGGTCCTTACTAAAAGCACAAACAAATGAGTGTTTTTCCATTGGTCATGTTCACAATAATCACAGCCATTTAGGCTCCAGTACCTCACAGATATAGGGTGAAGACATAGCTACACACATTCAGACAAGCATGACATCACTGACAGGAACCAATTGTTCAGTCAAATGAATGGCGCAGGCAGCTGAGCACGACAACATCATAGATCTTCCTGGATCTTAAGTAAAGAATCCCCAAGGGACTTTGAGGAGGCTCTTATTCCCAGAAGCACCAACACCATGCAGGCGGCAGATGATCACATGATCTACTTCAGCGTTATCACTTTGTGGGCGAGGCTTGACGAGGAGCCATATATCACTCAACTGTACAGGACCACCGACACCTTGCTTAGATCACCTTCACCCTTTCCAGCTGCGCTCCATGACTACATGACATCCGAATGCCCGGAAATCAATACCCCTTTAAAGGAGCCCTTCAACCCTAGCCCACTGAGGGGACATACATCAGGACTGATATACCAGTCTCCCTTCTGTCTTCCCCGCTATCTGTCCAGCATCTGAGCATGTCTGGATGAAAGCTGAGAAACTAAGAGTAGAATGAGTAATCAAGCAGTAAGTCAGCACTCGTCTGCCCACGGGGTGAGAAAAGGGTCACGGCTGAGTTTGACCAGTGACAGGCAACCGAGGCAGTTCACAAGGAAATGTACAACAGAGAGAGAACGGCAGGGAAACTACAGAGTGCTGAATAAATGTGTCTTTTGTTGCTAAACTAAGGACGACACCCAGCTGCCCAAATGCTCTTCTCGTTCACTTGTGTTTTCTCTGCACAGACAAGCCAAGTCAGTCGCTGTTCAGATCACACTGGCAAAAACAGTCATGTGTGGCAGTGCTACCGAGCCTTGTGGGACCCCGGCCTGAATAACAAAACAGATTGGGGAGGAAAAGGGTGATAAAAAGAGTGAATCAGGAAAGTGTTAGGCAATTCTCCAGTCGTCTGCCTTTAACGTTGCCACTTCGCCAGGCAACGCAATGCACTGCATCATGGCATCACTGACTTCAAAGCACCGGGACTATTCATTATATTTCAGATGAGATGCGCCAGGTGTCCAGGGGCCTTAGGAGATCAGATCAACATCTCTGCTGCACTTTAAGAAGTCACGACCAAGAGGAGGAAACATGTAGACGAGGAAAAGATGGAGGGAAAGAGGGAGCAAGGGAAGGAGGAGAAGTGGGGTCTTGTGTTACAGTACATACAGCTGTTAAACATTACTGAGTCAGTGGCCACGCTGGTGGCGAACGTAGCCCTGCTGCAGTGTAACATCAGACCCCAGGCCTCCCTGAAGCTCCCCTGAAGCCTAGGCCTCCCGGACACAGAAGAGACTATATGGAGGAGACTATATTGAGCTTCAGCATCAATCAAATCAGCAGAGTAAATCACTACGAAGGCTAGAGCCTGACGCCTACACTGTCACCTCACTACAGGACATCATAACCAGAGTGAGAAGGGAATGGAGGGAGAGAAGAAGAGAGAGTCCGGAGACAGGAGCAACAAAACGGGGGAGAAGTTAGGAAGGAGGACAGAAAGGGCCAGAACGCATGAGACAATTCATGATATCAAGAATGATCAGAGAGCAAGGTGGGGAAAGTGAAAGAGAGAAGGGGTTGAGAGGTAAAGACAGAGATAGAGTGTGAGAGTGAGAGAGAGTTGAGGTAGAAGTTCTGCCAAGGCTGGGTTTTAAAAGGAGCTCGCCAAGCTGGGTTAGCGACACCGTTCAAAGTATTAGGGCTGTCACACGCCCAGACACAGGTAATGGATAACCAACACATGGAAAAGACTCCCTGCTCCGCCAGATGCCTTTAACAGCTCTGCAGACAGTTGTGCTGCAATGGTTTTTACATTTACAAAAAAGTATTTGTGTTATTTGTGTTACTGATGGTAGGCTTTGTTACTTTGGTCCCAGCTCTCTGCAGGTCATTCACTAGGTCACCCCGTGTGGTTCTGGGATTTTTGCTCACCGTTCTTGTGATCATTTTGACCCCACGGGGTGATATCTTGCGTGGAGCCCCAGATCGAGGGAGATTATCAGTGGTCTTGTATGTCTTCCATTTCCTAATAATTGCTCCCACAGTTGATTTCTTCAAACCAAGCTGCTTACCTATTGCAGATTCAGTCTTCCCAGCCTGGTGCAGGTCTACAATTTTGTTTCTGGTGTCCTTTGACAGCTCTTTGGTCTTGGCCATAGTGGAGTTTGGAGTGTGACTGTTTGAGGTTGTGGACAGGTGTCTTTTATACTGATAACAAGTTCAAACAGGTGCCATTAATACAGGTAACGAGTGGAGGACAGAGGAGCCTCTTAAAGAAGAAGTTACAGGTTTGTGAGAGCCAGAAATCTTGCTTGTTTGTAGGTGACCAAATACTTATTTTCCACCATAATTTGCAAATAAATTCATTAAAAATCCTACAATGTGATTTTCTGGATTTTTTTTTCTCATTTTGTCTGTCATAGTTGAAGTGATGAAAATTACAGGCCTCTCTCATATTTTTAAGTGGGAGAACTTGCACAATTGATGGCTGACTAAATACTTTTTTGCCCCACTGTATGCTGAGCACATGTTGGCTGCTTTTCCATCACTCTGCGGTCCAACTCATCCCAAACCATCTCAATTGGGTTGAGGTCAGGTGATTGTGGAGACCAGGTCATTTGATGCAGCACTCCATCACTCTCCTTCTTGGTCAAATAGCCATTACACAGCCTGGAGGTGTGTTGGGTCATTGTCCTGTTGAAAAACAAATGATAGCGAGACTAAGTGCAAAGCAGATGGGATGGCGTATTGCTGCAGAATGCTGTGGTAGCTATGCTGGTTAAGTTTGCCTTGAATTCTAAATAAATCACTGACAGTGTCACGAGCAAAGCACCATCACACCACCTCCCCCTCCATGCTTCACGGTGGAAACTACACATTCACCTACTCTGCGTCTCACAAAGACACGGCAGTTGGAACCAAAAATCTGGACCACTGGTCACTAATGTCCATTGCTCGTGTTTCTTGGCTCAAGCAAGTGTCTTCTTCTTATTGGTGTCGTTTAGTAGTGGTTTCTTTGTAGCAATTCAACCATGAAGACCTCATTTACGCAGTCTCCTCTGTACAGTTTATGTTAAGATGTGTCTGTTACTTGAACTCTGTGAAGCATTTATTTGGGCTGCAATTTCTGAGGCTAATAACGGATGAACTTATCCTCTGCAGCAGAGGTAACTCTGGGTCTTCCTTTCCTTTGACGGTCCTTATGAGCCAGTTTCATCATAGCGCTTGATGGTTTTTGCGACTGCACTTGAAGAAACTTTCAAAGTTTTTTAAATTTTCCGGATTGACTGACCTTCATGTCTTAAATGAATGATGGACTGTCGTTTGTCATTGCTTATTTGAGTTGTTCTTGCCAATATATTGGACTTGGTTTTTTACCAAATAGGACTATCTTCTGTATACCACCCCTACCTTGTCACAACACAACTGATTTCGCTCAAACGCATTAAGAAGGAAAGAAATTCCACAAATGAACTTTTAACAAGGCACACCTGTTAATTAAAATGCATTCCAGGTGACTACCTCATGAAGCTGGTTGAGAGAAAGCCAAGAGTGTGCAAAGCTGTCATCAAGGCAAAGGGTGGCTACTTTGAAGAATCTATTTTTGATTTGTTTACATTTTTTGGGGTTACTACATCATTCCATATGTGTTGTTTAATAGTTTTGATGTCTTCACTATTTAGGAAATAGAAAAAAAGTCAATAAAAAAAGTTTAGAAAAACTCTGGAATGATTAGATGTGTCCAAACTTTTGACTGGTACTGTAGGTGTACATCAATTACACTCTGTCACCAATTTGCGACAATGACAAAATTAGGCCTTTGGAAAAAGAGACAATGAGGGCAGCATTCAGACAGACAACAAGACATCTGTCATAGCCTGGGCACATATAGTTTATTATGCAGACTGAGTTCCAGCCTTTGACCTAAAGGAACAGGAAGCAGTCTTTCTCCTTTCACACATTTCCCCCAGGGACCTTTGAGACAAATAATATTCTCTGGATCAATGACAACAAATGCAGAAAAAGTACAAAGAAATTGCACAAATCTGTTGAATAGCGGGCGTGGTGTGCTATAAAGAGTCTCTCTCATTTCAGCAATAACTTTCTTAATTTCTGACAAGGTCGCCCAACAGAGACAGATCTGCATAGTAATGTTGTTTATTCATTCAACTTTATTGTTCTTCAGCCAAAGCTTGTTAACGCAGCGACTTTGGTGTGAGCATCTCCGAGCCAATCCAGAGTGATGGAACCTAATGGGTATGTCTCCACTCTCGTCTCTTGCCAACATTGATGCAAGGTGACAACTGTGTCACCCAACAGAACCCGCTATTGCCAACGGGCTAGCTCTGTTACCTGTGTATGGGAACTGTCAGAATGATGACGGTGGTGAGGAACCTTCACCTGATGTGAAGAGAAGGCTCAGTTTTAATGCCCTAGCTACATAACCTTGTCCCCAGGCTAATTGCTAGATAGCTGGCTGGTGGACAGGACTACTACCACACCCCACATCTCTAGTGCTAATGTTTAGCTCAATATCTAACTCCTGAGGTTGTTGTTGTTCTATTGGCATCCTCTCCAGCTCCAGTCTGATCGATGATGTCATTGTTGCTAGGTACTGTTGTCATAAGCCAGAGACTGCTTTGAAACAAGTGTCTGTGGGGGAGAAAAACAACAAAGTTCTCACTATGGTGTGGCCATGAAGAGATAAACAATTATAGCGATGCAAGAAGAAAAACAACCATGCCGAACAAGTTCATAACCAACTCAACCAGGAATATAACACCCCATAAAAACGTGTCTTGAGAAAATGGCTCAATAACAAGAAGTTGACTGTCACACCGGTTCCATAAAGCTACGGTGATCTATATGCTAACTCTTGATGAAATGGACTACCACCCTAACGCCATCTGTTCATGCCTTTGACATATGGCAAAGTGTCCCATTTTCTGTAGCTGGATCTCCTCAGAGGCAACCGGAGAGGGCTCTCTAAAGTGCAGCTGGGGGAGCGAGACAAAACACACAGCTACGGCAATTAAGTCAAATTGATTCCACAAACCCGGGGGAGGCTACAGCTACACTTCAGCAGCTGATACACGTGTTCTGTAGAACAGCACAGCACACAACGAAAGACAATATACACATTATACCACGTCCCATTGTCCTGTACACTAATGTAAAACACCTACATATAGAACACATGGCTGAACATACAGTACATATACATCAGTGGAGGCTTCTCAGAGGAGGAAGAGTATCATAAAAATAAAAATAGTGAAACATTTAAAAAAGTGATCCTTTTTTAGATAAAACTATACTAGATATATTAACATCACCAAATAATGTATTAAAACACTGTTTTCCAATGAAGGTCTACAGTTGCCTCAATAGAACTCTGCAGGGTAGCACCATGGTGTAGCCGGAGGACAGCTAGCTTCAGTCCTCTTCACTTTCACTTACTTAGCTAGCCAATGCAGCTAGTTAGTTTGGCCTACTCAAACATATGGCTCAAACAGAGAGGGATGCTATGTTAGCTAACTGGCTACAGCTATCCACACGTGAAGGGAAAAGGTGAGAAGAGTGTACATGTGAGAAGGAATTCCACAACAAGCAAAATGATCATACTGTTTATATGTGGCTGCTATGAAAGTGAACTGTGTTAGTGTGTGATATGGGGTGTATTCATTCCGGCGATTCGGTTGGGGAAACAAATTCTTAAATGAAGCGAACGGGACGAAATAGGGATAAACACACCTTAATTTGTACGAGCAAGAAGACAAGTACATTAGAGTGTCTAGTTTGAGAAACAGACGCCTCACAAGTCCTCAACTGGCAGCTTCATTAAATAGTACCCACAAAACACCAGTCTCAATGTCAACAATGAAGAGACGACTCCAGAATGCTGGCCTTCTGGGCAGAGTTCCTCTGTCCAGTGTCTGTGTTCTTTTGCCCAACTTAATATTTTATTTTTATTGGCCAGTCTAAGATATAGCTTTTTCTTTGCAACTCTGCCTAGAAGACCAGTGTCCCGGAGTCACCCCTTCACTGTTGACGTGGATACTGGTGTTTTGTGGGAAATACTTAATGAAGCTGCAAGTTGAGGACTTGTGAGGCGTTTGTTTCTCAAACTAGACACTCTAATGTACTTGTCCTCTTCCTCTGTTGTGCACCGCTGCCTCCCACTCCTCTTTCTATTCTGGTTAAAGCCAGTTTGCTCTGTTCTGTGAAGGGAGTAGTACACAGCGTTTTACGGGATCTTCAGTTTCTTGGAAATTCCTCGCATGGAATAGCCTTCCTTTCTCAGAACAAGAATAGATTAACGAGTTTTAGAAGAAAGGTCTTTGTTTCTGGCCATTTTGAGCCTGTAATCGAGAACCCACAAATGCTGATGCTCCAGATACTCAACTAGTCTAAAGAAGGCCAATTTTATTGCTTCTTTAATCAGAACATCAGTTTTCAGCTGTGCTAACATAATTGCAAAAGGGTTTTCTCATGATCAATTATCCTTTTAAAATTACAAACTTGGATTAGGTAACACAACGTGCCATTAGAAAACAGGAGTGATGGTTGCTGATAATGGGCCTCCGTACACCTATGTAGATATTCCATTAATAATCAGCTGTTTCCAGCTACAATAGTCATTTACAACATTAACAATGTCTACACTGTATTTCTGATCAATTTGATGTTATTTTAACAGACAAAAAAAATCATTTTCTTTCAAAAACAAAGACATTTCTAAGTGATCCCAAACTTTTGAACAGCAGTGTACATACATATTTACAGTACATACATGAACACTCATGCACACCCCCAGGGTAGGACTTAACTAAAAGGCTTTTTATGAACTCGTACCGAGTGTGCATCAATAAATATAGACCCACAGCAGCAAGCAGCTGAATGCTCCAGTCACTTCATCACAGGAGAAATACTGTCCTGTAACTGGACAGGAACTAGATCTGAATGGATTCTAAGAGGACATGGTCTATTAATATGAGCTATTCTGCTGGTAGAAAGAAGCCCCTATTAGACTAGGCTCTATTAATGAATCAGTTCTGGGATGGAGAGTAGAGAGGCTCACCAGTCAGCAGCTATGAAATCAGCATAGACAGACTCTGCCCTAATCCAAACTGGGAATAATGTAGTCACTGACTAGGTCAACTCTAGAGCCATCTTAAAACAGAGACATATGGAGGAAGAGGACTCAAAGGAAACCGCTTGCTAACATTTCAAACCCACTACGTTCCCTTCCCACTCTTCCCCTGCTCGACAGAATCGCCACAGCAAGGACTTACGAGTCACGTGTCATGGCGGTGGAGGCAGCAACAGGTGTATCCAGCACCAACAACTGAGAAACGTCTGTCTGTCTGAGAGGGTCTGCCTTCGTCTGTGTCCTGCGAGGTCCAGAGAGGTGTCCAAAGAACTGCCCGACAGCACAGTGAGGCGACTGTGTAGACTAGAGGCTCCAACGGGCCTGCTGTCACTATGACCCCTCCTCCAGGGGGCTAAATCGGGCGCTCAGGCAGCCCCCCACAGAATGAATCCCTCACCCCAGGAATAAACATGCTGACTGAAAGGCGTCATTGGGACGGTTTTGTCCAGGGGCTTTTCTGAGAGAGAGCACCCCACCACCTCACCTCTCACCTCTCAGGGCTCCTCCCTTGCTCCAAACCCATCCTACCCCCTGCCCAAGAACCCTTTAGCACTCGCAGTACAGCACTCTGATATGTTGGTCCGGTGAGCAAGGAGGACATTTTAGATATGACTGACGGACAAGCCAATGTATATTTGTCTGTAAAGCTGAATCACCATACAGTATCACCCAACTCAGTCCAAGTCTCTAGCTAAATCAATGGAACCATGTGACATAATGATAGACCCTTGACTTCACAGAGAGACATGATATAGGTCTTATCATACAGAGTGTGAAGCACTGCCTCATCGTATTGATTCATCAGACTCCATTCTGAAAGGCCAACCTAATTCAAATAGGAAATGTGGGTCAAGACTTTAGTGTGTTATATGTCAAGGACCAAAAGGTCACAAGGTCCCTTTCCAGACCGCCAGGGCTAGGAGGAGTTTACAGGAACACTGGGGTCCTAAATCAGCACCCAAATAGAATCCATACTCACTGAACCCTCAGCAGAGCAGGCCAGTGGCCCCCCATCCTAAACCTTCACAACTATTGTAAGAGGATTAATTAATACTTTGTCATTTGCTGACCCTCAGACTGCAGGAGTTGAAAGGATTGTGGCATCCTTGCCAGAGTAGGATGAAGTTGCCCATAGACAGTGATCTAAGGGTAGATTTTGAGTCCGTCCGTCCGTACACCCCCCCCCACCCTCCTTTCTCATGTATCCATGGGGAAGATGGCACCACCATGAGAGTGGACTGAAGAGAACAAGAGGAGGAGAAACTGGCAACTGTGACTGAAACAGAAACCCACCAACACAATAAACAAGTCACTGTCTTAAGATAGCGATCAAATATATCACTACTTAATAAAAAGAGCTCTCTCCCTCCCCAGTTAACATTTTATCCTTATGGTCCATTGATCCTGTTTCTATGGTGACGTGGCCCTTTCATTCCAACGCAGGGAAATGGGCCAGTGGATTTTCAGGATTAGGGAGACATCCTTCTGCCTCTCAGACGCATTGTGTGTGTGTGTCCTTTTGTCCTGGGTTAAAAACATCCTGCTCTGCCAGAATGAAGACCCGGTCCAGCCCAGGTCAGTAGTCTGGTGGGTTGGTACTAAGCACAGCTCACTGTAGGCCAAGTCTCTTAACCTTGCAGAGGGAGGGAGGGCACAGGGCCTTGCAGATCACCAGAATGACATTCTTCCAAGGAACAGAATCGTGAATGAAAGTGATCTTTGGTGTACCGGACAATTACTTATTTTAAAAGCATGGGAACTGTTTAATAACATTATTTTATGTCCCAAGCTTTTCTTTCTAGTCCCTCCCCCCCCCAAAAAAACCGCAACAACGCGCTCATGCAAAGCCCTCACTCTGACACTCAGAAACATATTCCAGTGTCTGCCTGCAAGCTGAAAATCTTTGCCAGTGTGTGCGCGGGCATGTTTACGCTACCTGCCACTCCCCCCTCCGAACGTCAGGCTACTGTACTGATGTTACGAGCATAATTCAGAAGATAGGGAGATTTTTTTATATTAGCTAGAGAAGAATGGATTCACATTTCAGAGCTAGTAAAGGATGTTATAGGCTAGCTAGCTAGCTAGCTAGCTCAAAGGACATTCAAAGTTCCTCCATAGAAGCCACTCCTCCCATCATACAAACGGAGGCAGCAAACTTTGTGGAAATTAATGTGTGTGTCATTCTCAAAACTTTTGGCCCCGACTGTATAATTCTGTGGACTTAAGTCAGATGATGCAGGTCATAAGATGTCCAGCCTTCGAGCCTCCTCCTCAAACTTTCTCGCTCTATTTCAACCTGCATCATCACGCACGTTGCATCTTGCGCCATAGGCTACACTTGTCCATCACGCACGTAAACAACTAGCTTGCCTGCTCTATCAGCACGGATTGGAGGAGTAATTTCATTTGCTAAAAGTACTTTTTTTTTTTTTAAAAGATAAAAAGTTACAACACCTGTTAAAAATGCAGCAGTAAGTGGAGTTGCATCTGAGATGCCGGAGAGGAAATTGTCCCATGGAGGGAATCACAGTTGTGTCTGAATCCGCACATAAATCAGAGGCCTGCTGAGCAAGCTGGGAGGCTGGGGAGAAGCTTGTATTATTTGTTAGCAACCAGCCGTTGCTACAATAACCTTGAAACTGGTTGTGAATATTTACTGATGCACAGCAGAGAGCTGGGGGGGGGGGGGAATCTGAGGACACTCATGTCTGTCTGCATACTATTCCTAACACGCACAATGAGCTTGAAATCAGGCACTATCTTAGTACTGTGAGTAGAGTCTGACCGATGTAATGGGATAAATGTTTAAAAAAACGTTATCTCACAGGTTTAAAAAGGAACAGAAAGGAATGATATAAAGCAGTACTTTTTGGGGTTCAAACCTAGATATGCACTCAGACTCTTTGTGGATATGGGCCCTGGTCTGGTCTGTGTAACTAACTGCCAAACAGCTTTCTGTTCTGAGCAGTAAAGAGCTGAGTGATGAGGGCTGGTTGTTCCTCTATGGCCCTGATCTCTGTGGCCCAAACACAGTCACTGCTTTCATTGCAGACGTACGTATGCTTGGGAATCCAGCAGACACTGTTAGTGTCTGTCTAAAGCGGAGGGGACTGGGTTGTGGTGTGAGAGATGTCGAGGTAAAACCACCACAGGGACATTTTCTCCTGAACTACAACACAAGCATCACTTAGAGATTTTGAACACACCATGCTGTTGTGTAATTGCACCCAACAAACATATCAAATGTATCTGATGAGGGGCTAAACCGCAACAGTGATTACTTCTCTACATTTCCCCTGATCGATAGGAGACTTACACGACGGGAAAGCTAGCCATCTTAAGACGAGAATGCACTAACTGTAAGTCGCTCGAGATAAGAGTGTCTGCTAAATGAATGGAATATAAAAATGGATAGGTGGGAAGGTCTGCGGTGTCTTTTCCCTGGCATCACAGACGGGCACCCCTGGGACCCTCGGCATAGTTGATAAATGATCCTTTGAGGCCCCCTGAGTGACAGGTCAACAGAAGCAGTAGTCTGCCTTGTGGGTTCTATCAGTCAGCTTGTCAGCAGACTTCCCAGCCTGGTCACAAGCTGGATCTGGCCCACTGCAACGCTGAGACCGTAATCCCTAAATCTTTTAATATCATGTTGAAAATGCTCTGCTGTATGGACAGAAATGCCACGATGGACAAAGATCAGGTTTCACAGCAACGGTGAGGTTGGACTCTGGGGTTGGGCTGAATCTGACAACCCTCCAACATGCAGCACTCATACACACGGCAAACCTCAAGGCCTATGCTACTGTAGTCAACTATAAATCGGGCCTTAACTTATCCCTGTAACCTCCAAAGACACCTTATAGAGAGAAGAGGCAGAAGCAA
Source organism: Oncorhynchus nerka (assembly GCF_034236695.1). Classification (NCBI taxonomy): domain Eukaryota; kingdom Metazoa; phylum Chordata; class Actinopteri; order Salmoniformes; family Salmonidae; genus Oncorhynchus; species Oncorhynchus nerka. The sequence goes on from NC_088408.1 coordinate 31,649,005, forward strand.
TGCTTTACAGTATATGGGTAATATGCAGAGTCAGTGAAATAAGCAAAGTCTATATATACAAACTGAAAAATCTATATATTGTGGAATTGACCTTAAAAACATCCACTTAGCAAATTGACACCGCTGGTCTGATAATTGATAGCATCAATGCTCAGTGCTACCCACCAATATGGATCTACAGCAGTGGAGGCTGGTGAGGGGAGGACGGCTCAAAATAATGTCCGGAATGGAGTGGATGGAATGGCACCATGGAAACCATGTGTTTGATGTATTTGATAGCATTCCACCTATTCTGCTCCAGCAATTACCACGAGCCCGTTCTCTCCAATTAAGGTGCCACCAACTTCCTGTGATCTACAGCCTACTAAAACAAGTTAGGGCTGTACTTTTGTTAGACTCAATAACAGCTATAGAGTACAAACATATATTGATGGAAGGAAGCCATGAATCTCAGTGAGATAACTCCCACATGAGTGGAATTCCACAGTCACCATAAAGCCAGTTCCAGAGGTGTTAAACAAACAAGAAATCTGCTTCTGATTAAAATAACAAAGACTGGTCAGGAAGTAAACCTTCACAGCAGAAATCTGTCTGCTTGTTTGGGATAAGAGGAGTTTACACATTGCAACCTCTGAAGTGGATGCTGGCAGAATTCTGAAATGCAAATTGAACGAGACGACTGCTTGCTGTGCTTATTAAAGTGGTGTAAATTCAGACTTTCCTGTACGCTAAGTGGACCATGAGGAAATCGCACCTAAAAGATCCCACCATCTGAACTGTCAGTATCACTGCTAGAACGTTCTCTATGATGAGCACTACAGTACCAACAGAGTTAACAGAACGATTAACAACTAAAAGTTATGGAATAAGTATAATGTACTCCTCTCTCCTCCAGGTTAAGGAGAGGTGTTTTACTGTCTGGGATGTTGGTCTAATCCTCTCCTCCAGGTTAAGGAGAGGTGTTTTACTGTCTGGGATGTTGGTCTAATCCTCTCCTCCAGGTTAAGGAGAGGTGTTTTACTGTCTGGGATGTTGGTCTAATCCTCTCCTCCAGGTTAAGGAGAGGTGTTTTACTGTCTGGGATGTTGGTCTAATCCTCTCCTCCAGGTTAAGGAGAGGTGTTTTACTGTCTGGGATGTTGGTCTAATCCTCTCCTCCAGGTTAAGGGAGGTGTTTTACTGTCTGGGATGTTGGTCTAATCCTCTCCTCCAGGTTAAGGGAGGTGTTTTACTGTCTGGGATGTTGGTCTAATCCTCTCCTCCAGGTTAAGGAGAGGTGTTTTACTGTCTGGGATGTTGGTCTAATCCTCTCCTCCAGGTTAAGGAGAGGTGTTTTACTGTCTGGGATGTTGGTCTAATCCTCTCCTCCAGGTTAAGGAGAGGTGTTTTACTGTCTGGGATGTTGGTCTAATCCTCTCCTCCAGGTTAAGGAGAGGTGTTTTACTGTCTGGGATGTTGGTCTAATCCTCTCCTCCAGGTTAAGGAGAGGTGTTTTACTGTCTGGGATGTTGGTCTAATCCTCTCCTCCAGGTTAAGGGGAGGTGTTTTACTGTCTGGGATGTTGGTCTAATCCTCTCCTCCAGGTTAAGGAGAGGTGTTTTACTGTCTGGGATGTTGGTCTAATCCTCTCCTCCAGGTTAAGGAGAGGTGTTTTACTGTCTGGGATGTTGGTCTAATCCTCTCCTCCAGGTTAAGGAGAGGTGTTTTACTGTCTGGGATGTTGGTCTAATCCTCTCCTCCAGGTTAAGGGGAGGTGTTTTACTGTCTGGGATGTTGGTCTAATCCTCTCCTCCAGGTTAAGGAGAGGTGTTTTACTGTCTGGGATGTTGGTCTAATCCTCTCCTCCAGGTTAAGGGAGGTGTTTTACTGTCTGGGATGTTGGTCTAATCCTCTCCTCCAGGTTAAGGGAGGTGTTTTACTGTCTGGGATGTTGGTCTAATCCTCTCCTCCAGGTTAAGGGAGGTGTTTTACTGTCTGGGATGTTGGTCTAATCCTCTCCTCCAGGTTAAGGGAGGTGTTTTACTGTCTGGGATGTTGGTCTAATCCTCTCCTCCAGGTTAAGGAGAGGTGTTTTACTGTCTGGGATGTTGGTCTAATCCTCTCCTCCAGGTTAAGGGGAGGTGTTTTACTGTCTGGGATGTTGGTCTAATCCTCTCCTCCAGGTTAAGGAGAGGTGTTTTACTGTCTGGGATGTTGGTCTAATCCTCTCCTCCAGGTTAAGGGGAGGTGTTTTACTGTCTGGGATGTTGGTCTAATCCTCTCCTCCAGGTTAAGGAGAGGTGTTTTACTGTCTAATCCTCTCCTCCTGGGATGTTGGTCTAATCCTCTCCTCCAGGTTAAGGAGAGGTGTTTTACTGTCTGGGATGTTGGTCTAATCCTCTCCTCCAGGTTAAGGAGAGGTGTTTTACTGTCTGGGATGTTGGTCTAATCCTCTCCTCCAGGTTAAGGGGAGGTGTTTTACTGTCTGGGATCCTCTCCTCCAGGTTTGTTTTACTGTCTAATCCTCTCCTCCAGGTTAAGGAGAGGTGTTTTACTGTCTGGGATGTTGGTCTAATCCTCTCCTCCAGGTTAAGGGGAGGTGTTTTACTGTCTGGGATGTTGGTCTAATCCTCTCCTCCAGGTTAAGGGGAGGTGTTTTACTGTCTGGGATGTTGGTCTAATCCTCTCCTCCAGGTTAAGGGGAGGTGTTTTACTGTCTGGGATGTTGGTCTAATCCTCTCCTCCAGGTTAAGGAGAGGTGTTTTACTGTCTGGGATGTTGGTCTAATCCTCTCCTCCAGGTTAACTGTCTGGGATGTTGGGAGAGGTGTTTTACTGTCTGGGATGTTGGTCTAATCCTCTCCTCCAGGTTAAGGGAGGTGTTTTACTGTCTGGGATGTTGGTCTAATCCTCTCCTCCAGGTTAAGGAGAGGTGTTTTACTGTCTGGGATGTTGGTCTAATCCTCTCCTCCAGGTTAAGGGAGGTGTTTTACTGTCTGGGATGTTGGTCTAATCCTCTCCTCCAGGTTAAGGGGAGGTGTTTTACTGTCTGGGATGTTGGTCTAATCCTCTCCTCCAGGTTAAGGGGAGGTGTTTTACTGTCTGGGATGTTGGTCTAATCCTCTCCTCCAGGTTAAGGAGAGGTGTTTTACTGTCTGGGATGTTGGTCTAATCCTCTCCTCCAGGTTAAGGAGAGGTGTTTTACTGTCTGGGATGTTGGTCTAATCCTCTCCTCCAGGTTAAGGAGAGGTGTTTTACTGTCTGGGATGTTGGTCTAATCCTCTCCTCCAGGTTAAGGAGAGGTGTTTTACTGTCTGGGATGTTGGTCTAATCCTCTCCTCCAGGTTAAGGAGAGGTGTTTTACTGTCTGGGATGTTGGTCTAATCCTCTCCTCCAGGTTAAGGAGAGGTGTTTTACTGTCTGGGATGTTGGTCTAATCCTCTCCTCCAGGTTAAGGGAGGTGACTGTCTGGGTGTTTTACTGTCTGGGATGTTGGGATGTCTAATCCTCTCCTCCAGGTTAAGGAGAGGTGTTTTACTGTCTGGGATGTTGGTCTAATCCTCTCCTCCAGGTTAAGGAGAGGTGTTTTACTGTCTGGGATGTTGGTCTAATCCTCTCCTCCAGGTTAAGGGGAGGTGTTTTACTGTCTGGGATGTTGGTCTAATCCTCTCCTCCAGGTTAAGGAGAGGTGTTTTACTGTCTGGGATGTTGGTCTAATCCTCTCCTCCAGGTTAAGGAGAGGTGTTTTACTGTCTGGGATGTTGGTCTAATCCTCTCCTCCAGGTTAAGGAGAGGTGTTTTACTGTCTGGGATGTTGGTCTAATCCTCTCCTCCAGGTTAAGGAGAGGTGTTTTACTGTCTGGGATGTTGGTCTAATCCTCTCCTCCAGGTTAAGGAGAGGTGTTTTCCAGGTTATCCTCTCCTCCAGGAGAGGTGTTTTACTGTCTGGGATGTTGGTCTAATCCTCTCCTCCAGGTTAAGGGAGGTGTTTTACTGTCTGGGATGTTGGTCTAATCCTCTCCTCCAGGTTAAGGAGAGGTGTTTTACTGTCTGGGATGTTGGTCTAATCCTCTCCTCCAGGTTAAGGGAGGTGTTTTACTGTCTGGGATGTTGGTCTAATCCTCTCCTCCAGGTTAAGGGGAGGTGTTTTACTGTCTGGGATGTTGGTCTAATCCTCTCCTCCAGGTTAAGGAGAGGTGTTTTACTGTCTGGGATGTTGGTCTAATCCTCTCCTCCAGGTTAAGGAGAGGTGTTTTACTGTCTGGGATGTTGGTCTAATCCTCTCCTCCAGGTTAAGGAGAGGTGTTTTACTGTCTGGGATGTTGGTCTAATCCTCTCCTCCAGGTTAAGGAGAGGTGTTTTACTGTCTGGGATGTTGGTCTAATCCTCTCCTCCAGGTTAAGGGAGGTGTTTTATCCTCTCCTGTCTGGGATGTTGGTCTAATCCTCTCCTCCAGGTTAAGGAGAGGTGTTTTACTGTCTGGGATGTTGGTCTAATCCTCTCCTCCAGGTTAAGGAGAGGTGTTTTACTGTCTGGGATGTTGGTCTAATCCTCTCCTCCAGGTTAAGGAGAGGTGTTTTACTGTCTGGGATGTTGGTCTAATCCTCTCCTCCAGGTTAAGGAGAGGTGTTTTACTGTCTGGGATGTTGGTCTAATCCTCTCCTCCAGGTTAAGGAGAGGTGTTTTACTGTCTGGGATGTTGGTCTAATCCTCTCCTCCAGGTTAAGGAGAGGTGTTTTACTGTCTGGGATGTTGGTCTAATCCTCTCCTCCAGGTTAAGGAGTCTAATCCTCCTCCAGGTTAAGGGAGGTGTTTTACTGTCTGGGATGTTGGTCTAATCCTCTCCTCCAGGTTAAGGAGAGGTGTTTTACTGTCTGGGATGTTGGTCTAATCCTCTCCTCCAGGTTAAGGAGAGGTGTTTTACTGTCTGGGATGTTGGTCTAATCCTCTCCTCCAGGTTAAGGAGGTGAGGTGTTTTACTGTCTGGGATGTTGGTCTAATCCTCTCCTCCAGGTTAAGGAGAGGTGTTTTACTGTCTGGGATGTTGGTCTAATCCTCTCCTCCAGGTTAAGGAGAGGTGTTTTACTGTCTGGGATGTTGGTCTAATCCTCTCCTCCAGGTTAAGGAGAGGTGTTTTACTGTCTGGGATGTTGGTCTAATCCTCTCCTCCAGGTTAAGGAGAGGTGTTTTACTGTCTGGGATGTTGGTCTAATCCTCTCCTCCAGGTTAAGGGAGGTGTTTTACTGTCTGGGATGTTGGTCTAATCCTCTCCTCCAGGTTAAGGAGAGGTGTTTTACTGTCTGGGATGTTGGTCTAATCCTCTCCTCCAGGTTAAGGGGAGGTGTTTTACTGTCTGGGATGTTGGTCTAATCCTCTCCTCCAGGTTAAGGAGAGGTGTTTTACTGTCTGGGATGTTGGTCTAATCCTCTCCTCCAGGTTAAGGGGAGGTGTTTTACTGTCTGGGATGTTGGTCTAATCCTCTCCTCCAGGTTAAGGAGAGGTGTTTTACTGTCTGGGATGTTGGTCTAATCCTCTCCTCCAGGTTAAGGAGAGGTGTTTTACTGTCTGGGATGTTGGTCTAATCCTCTCCTCCAGGTTAAGGAGAGGTGTTTTACTGTCTGGGATGTTGGTCTAATCCTCTCCTCCAGGTTAAGGAGAGGTGTTTTACTGTCTGGGATGTTGGTCTAATCCTCTCCTCCAGGTTAAGGAGGTGACTGTCTGGGATGTTTTAATCCTCTCCTCCAGGTTAAGGAGAGGGATGTTGGGATGTTGGTCTAATCCTCTCCTCCAGGTTAAGGAGAGGTGTTTTACTGTCTGGGATGTTGGTCTAATCCTCTCCTCCAGGTTAAGGAGAGGTGTTTTACTGTCTGGGATGTTGGTCTAATCCTCTCCTCCAGGTTAAGGAGAGGTGTTTTACTGTCTGGGATGTTGGTCTAATCCTCTCCTCCAGGTTAAGGAGAGGTGTTTTACTGTCTGGGATGTTGGTCTAATCCTCTCCTCCAGGTTAAGGAGAGGTGTTTTACTGTCTGGGATGTTGGTCTAATCCTCTCCTCCAGGTTAAGGAGAGGTGTTTTACTGTCTGGGATGTTGGTCTAATCCTCTCCTCCAGGTTAAGGAGAGGTGTTTTACTGTCTGGGATGTTGGTCTAATCCTCTCCTCCAGGTTAAGGAGAGGTGTTTTACTGTCTGGGATGTTGGTCTAATCCTCTCCTCCAGGTTAAGGGAGGTGTTTTACTGTCTGGGATGTTGGTCTAATCCTCTCCTCCAGGTTAAGGAGAGGTGTTTTACTGTCTGGGATGTTGGTCTAATCCTCTCCTCCAGGTTAAGGAGAGGTGTTTTACTGTCTGGGATGTTGGTCTAATCCTCTCCTCCAGGTTAAGGAGAGGTGTTTTACTGTCTGGGATGTTGGTCTAATCCTCTCCTCCAGGTTAAGGAGAGGTGTTTTACTGTCTGGGATGTTGGTCTAATCCTCTCCTCCAGGTTAAGGAGAGGTGTTTTACTGTCTGGGATGTTGGTCTAATCCTCTCCTCCAGGTTAAGGAGAGGTGTTTTACTGTCTGGGATGTTGGTCTAATCCTCTCCTCCAGGTTAAGGGAGGTGTTTTACTGTCTGGGATGTTGGTCTAATCCTCTCCTCCAGGTTAAGGGGAGGTGTTTTACTGTCTGGGATGTTGGTCTAATCCTCTCCTCCAGGTTAAGGGGAGGTGTTTTACTGTCTGGGATGTTGGTCTAATCCTCTCCTCCAGGTTAAGGGGAGGTGTTTTACTGTCTGGGATGTTGGTCTAATCCTCTCCTCCAGGTTAAGGAGAGGTGTTTTACTGTCTGGGATGTTGGTCTAATCCTCTCCTCCAGGTTAAGGAGAGGTGTTTTACTGTCTGGGATGTTGGTCTAATCCTCTCCTCCAGGTTAAGGAGAGGTGTTTTACTGTCTGGGATGTTGGTCTAATCCTCTCCTCCAGGTTAAGGAGAGGTGTTTTACTGTCTGGGATGTTGGTCTAATCCTCTCCTCCAGGTTAAGGAGAGGTGTTTTACTGTCTGGGATGTTGGTCTAATCCTCTCCTCCAGGTTAAGGAGAGGTGTTTTACTGTCTGGGATGTTGGTCTAATCCTCTCCTCCAGGTTAAGGGGAGGTGTTTTACTGTCTGGGATGTTGGTCTAATCCTCTCCTCCAGGTTAAGGGGAGGTGTTTTACTGTCTGGGATGTTGGTCTAATCCTCTCCTCCAGGTTAAGGAGAGGTGTTTTACTGTCTGGGATGTTGGTCTAATCCTCTCCTCCAGGTTAAGGAGAGGTGTTTTACTGTCTGGGATGTTGGTCTAATCCTCTCCTCCAGGTTAAGGAGAGGTGTTTTACTGTCTGGGATGTTGGTCTAATCCTCTCCTCCAGGTTAAGGAGAGGTGTTTTACTGTCTGGGATGTTGGTCTAATCCTCTCCTCCAGGTTAAGGGGAGGTGTTTTACTGTCTGGGATGTTGGTCTAATCCTCTCCTCCAGGTTAAGGAGAGGTGTTTTACTGTCTGGGATGTTGGTCTAATCCTCTCCTCCAGGTTAAGGAGAGGTGTTTTACTCCTCCTGGGATGTTGGTCTAATCCTCTCCTCCAGGTTAAGGGGAGGTGTTTACTGTCTGGGATGTTGGTCTAATCCTCTCCTCCAGGTTAAGGGGAGGTGTTTTACTGTCTGGGATGTTGGTCTAATCCTCTCCTCCAGGTTAAGGGGAGGTGTTTTACTGTCTGGGATGTTGGTCTAATCCTCTCCTCCAGGTTAAGGAGAGGTGTTTTACTGTCTGGGATGTTGGTCTAATCCTCCTCCTCCAGGTTAAGGAGAGGTGTTTTACTGTCTGGGATGTTGGTCTAATCCTCTCCTCCAGGTTAAGGGGAGGTGTTTTACTGTCTGGGATGTTGGTCTAATCCTCTCCTCCAGGTTAAGGAGAGGTGTTTTACTGTCTGGGATGTTGGTCTAATCCTCTCCTCCAGGTTAAGGAGAGGTGTTTTACTGTCTGGGATGTTGGTCTAATCCTCTCCTCCAGGTTAAGGAGAGGTGTTTTACTGTCTGGGATGTTGGTCTAATCCTCTCCTCCAGGTTAAGGGGAGGTGTTTTACTGTCTGGGATGTTGGTCTAATCCTCTCCTCCAGGTTAAGGAGAGGTGTTTTACTGTCTGGGATGTTGGTCTAATCCTCTCCTCCAGGTTAAGGGAGGTGTTTTACTGTCTGGGATGTTGGTCTAATCCTCTCCTCCAGGTTAAGGAGAGGTGTTTTACTGTCTGGGATGTTGGTCTAATCCTCTCCTCCAGGTTAAGGGGAGGTGTTTTACTGTCTGGGATGTTGGTCTAATCCTCTCCTCCAGGTTAAGGAGAGGTGTTTTACTGTCTGGGATGTTGGTCTAATCCTCTCCTCCAGGTTAAGGAGAGGTGTTTTACTGTCTGGGATGTTGGTCTAATCCTCTCCTCCAGGTTAAGGAGAGGTGTTTTACTGTCTGGGATGTTGGTCTAATCCTCTCCTCCAGGTTAAGGAGAGGTGTTTTACTGTCTGGGATGTTGGTCTAATCCTCTCCTCCAGGTTAAGGAGAGGTGTTTTACTGTCTGGGATGTTGGTCTAATCCTCTCCTCCAGGTTAAGGGAGGTGTTTTACTGTCTGGGATGTTGGTCTAACTCTCCTCCAGGTTAAGGAGAGGTGTTTTACTGTCTGGGATGTTGGTCTAATCCTCTCCTCCAGGTTAAGGAGAGGTGTTTTACTGTCTGGGATGTTGGTCTAATCCTCTCCTCCAGGTTAAGGAGAGGTGTTTTACTGTCTGGGATGTTGGTCTAATCCTCTCCTCCAGGTTAAGGGGAGGTGTTTTACTGTCTGGGATGTTGGTCTAATCCTCTCCTCCAGGTTAAGGGAGGTGTTTTACTGTCTGGGATGTTGGTCTAATCCTCTCCTCCAGGTTAAGGGAGAGGTGTTTTACTGTCTGGGATGTTGGTCTAATCCTCTCCTCCAGGTTAAGGAGAGGTGTTTTACTGTCTGGGATGTTGGTCTAATCCTCTCCTCCAGGTTAAGGGAGGTGTTTTACTGTCTGGGATGTTGGTCTAATCCTCTCCTCCAGGTTAAGGAGAGGTGTTTTACTGTCTGGGATGTTGGTCTAATCCTCTCCTCCAGGTTAAGGGAGGTGTTTTACTGTCTGTCTGGGATGTTGGTCTAATCCTCTCCTCCAGGTTAAGGAGAGGTGTTTTACTGTCTGGGATGTTGGTCTAATCCTCTCCTCCAGGTTAAGGAGAGGTGTTTTACTGTCTGGGATGTTGGTCTAATCCTCTCCTCCAGGTTAAGGAGAGGTGTTTTACTGTCTGGGATGTTGGTCTAATCCTCTCCTCCAGGTTAAGGAGGTGAGTCTGGGATGTTTTCTAATCCCTCCTCCAGGTTAAGGAGGTGTTTTCTGGGATGTTGGTCTAATCCCTCCTCCAGGTTAAGGAGAGGTGTTTTACTGTCTGGGATGTTGGTCTAATCCTCTCCTCCAGGTTAAGGAGAGGTGTTTTACTGTCTGGGATGTTGGTCTAATCCTCTCCTCCAGGTTAAGGAGAGGTGTTTTACTGTCTGGGATGTTGGTCTAATCCTCTCCTCCAGGTTAAGGAGAGGTGTTTTACTGTCTGGGATGTTGGTCTAATCCTCTCCTCCAGGTTAAGGAGAGGTGTTTTACTGTCTGGGATGTTGGTCTAATCCTCTCCTCCAGGTTAAGGAGAGGTGTTTTACTGTCTGGGATGTTGGTCTAATCCTCTCCAGGTTAAGGGGAGGTGTTTTACTGTCTGGGATGTTGGTCTAATCCTCTCCTCCAGGTTAAGGGAGAGGTGTTTTACTGTCTGGGATGTTGGTCTAATCCTCTCCTCCAGGTTAAGGAGAGGTGTTTTACTGTCTGGGATGTTGGTCTAATCCTCTCCTCCAGGTTAAGGAGAGGTGTTTTACTGTCTGGGATGTTGGTCTAATCCTCTCCTCCAGGTTAAGGAGAGGTGTTTTACTGTCTGGGATGTTGGTCTAATCCTCTCCTCCAGGTTAAGGGGAGGTGTTTTACTGTCTGGGATGTTGGTCTAATCCTCTCCTCCAGGTTAAGGAGAGGTGTTTTACTGTCTGGGATGTTGGTCTAATCCTCTCCTCCAGGTTAAGGAGAGGTGTTTTACTGTCTGGGATGTTGGTCTAATCCTCTCCTCCAGGTTAAGGGGAGGTGTTTTACTGTCTGGGATGTTGGTCAGGTTAATCCTCTCCTCCAGGTTAAGGGAGGTGTTTTACTGTCTGGGATGTTGGTCTAATCCTCTCCTCCAGGTTAAGGAGAGGTGTTTTACTGTCTGGGATGTTGGTCTAATCCTCTCCTCCAGGTTAAGGAGAGGTGTTTTACTGTCTGGGATGTTGGTCTAATCCTCTCCTCCAGGTTAAGGAGAGGTGTTTTACTGTCTGGGATGTTGGTCTAATCCTCTCCTCCAGGTTAAGGGGAGGTGTTTTACTGTCTGGGATGTTGGTCTAATCCTCTCCTCCAGGTTAAGGGAGGTGTTTTACTGTCTGGGATGTTGGTCTAATCCTCTCCTCCAGGTTAAGGAGAGGTGTTTTACTGTCTGGGATGTTGGTCTAATCCTCTCCTCCAGGTTAAGGAGAGGTGTTTTACTGTCTGGGATGTTGGTCTAATCCTCTCCTCCAGGTTAAGGGAGGTGTTTTACTGTCTGGGATGTTGGTCTAATCCTCTCCTCCAGGTTAAGGAGAGGTGTTTTACTGTCTGGGATGTTGGTCTAATCCTCTCCTCCAGGTTAAGGGAGGTGTTTTACTGTCTGGGATGTTGGTCTAATCCTCTCCTCCAGGTTAAGGAGAGGTGTTTTACTGTCTGGGATGTTGGTCTAATCCTCTCCTCCAGGTTAAGGGAGGTGTTTTACTGTCTGGGATGTTGGTCTAATCCTCTCCTCCAGGTTAAGGAGAGGTGTTTACTGTCTGGGATGTTGGTCTAATCCTCTCCTCCAGGTTAAGGAGAGGTGTTTTACTGTCTGGGATGTTGGTCTAATCCTCTCCTCCAGGTTAAGGGAGGTGTTTTACTGTCTGGGATGTTGGTCTAATCCTCTCCTCCAGGTTAAGGAGAGGTGTTTTACTGTCTGGGATGTTGGTCTAATCCTCTCCTCCAGGTTAAGGAGAGGTGTTTTACTGTCTGGGATGTTGGTCTAATCCTCTCCTCCAGGTTAAGGGAGGTGTTTTACTGTCTGGGATGGGATCCTCCAGGTTAAGGGGAGGTGTCTGGGATGTTGGTCTAATCCTCTCCTCCAGGTTAAGGAGAGGTGTTTTACTGTCTGGGATGTTGGTCTAATCCTCTCCTCCAGGTTAAGGGGAGGTGTTTTACTGTCTGGGATGTTGGTCTAATCCTCTCCTCCAGGTTAAGGGGAGGTGTTTTACTGTCTGGGATGTTGGTCTAATCCTCTCCTCCAGGTTAAGGGGAGGTGTTTTACTGTCTGGGATGTTGGTCTAATCCTCTCCTCCAGGTTAAGGAGAGGTGTTTTACTGTCTGGGATGTTGGTCTAATCCTCTCCTCCAGGTTAAGGGGAGGTGTTTTACTGTCTGGGATGTTGGTCTAATCCTCTCCTCCAGGTTAAGGGGAGGTGTTTTACTGTCTGGGATGTTGGTCTAATCCTCTCCTCCAGGTTAAGGGGAGGTGTTTTACTGTCTGGGATGTTGGTCTAATCCTCTCCTCCAGGTTAAGGAGAGGTGTTTTACTGTCTGGGATGTCTGGGATGTTGGTCTAATCCTCTCCTCCAGGTTAAGGGGAGGTGTTTTACTGTCTGGGATGTTGGTCTAATCCTCTCCTCCAGGTTAAGGAGAGGTGTTTTACTGTCTGGGATGTTGGTCTAATCCTCTCCTCCAGGTTAAGGGGAGGTGTTTTACTGTCTGGGATGTTGGTCTAATCCTCTCCTCCAGGTTAAGGAGAGGTGTTTTACTGTCTGGGATGTTGGTCTAATCCTCTCCTCCAGGTTAAGGGGAGGTGTTTTACTGTCTGGGATGTTGGTCTAATCCTCTCCTCCAGGTTAAGGGGAGGTGTTTTACTGTCTGGGATGTTGGTCTAATCCTCTCCTCCAGGTTAAGGGGAGGTGTTTTACTGTCTGGGATGTTGGTCTAATCCTCTCCTCCAGGTTAAGGAGAGGTGTTTTACTGTCTGGGATGTTGGTCTAATCCTCTCCTCCAGGTTAAGGGGAGGTGTTTTACTGTCTGGGATGTTGGTCTAATCCTCTCCTCCAGGTTAAGGAGAGGTGTTTTACTGTCTGGGATGTTGGTCTAATCCTCTCCTCCAGGTTAAGGAGAGGTGTTAAGGAGAGGTGTTTTACTGTCTGGGATGTTGGTCTAATCCTCTCCTCCAGGTTAAGGAGAGGTGTTTTACTGTCTGGGATGTTGGTCTAATCCTCTCCTCCAGGTTAAGGGGAGGTGTTTTACTGTCTGGGATGTTGGTCTAATCCTCTCCTCCAGGTTAAGGAGAGGTGTTTTACTGTCTGGGATGTTGGTCTAATCCTCTCCTCCAGGTTAAGGAGAGGTGTTTTACTGTCTGGGATGTTGGTCTAATCCTCTCCTCCAGGTTAAGGAGGTGTGTTTTACTGTCTGGGATGTTGGTCTAATCCTCTCCTCCAGGTTAAGGGAGGTGTTTTACTGTCTGGGATGTTGGTCTAATCCTCTCCTCCAGGTTAAGGAGAGGTGTTTTACTGTCTGGGATGTTGGTCTAATCCTCTCCTCCAGGTTAAGGAGAGGTGTTTTACTGTCTGGGATGTTGGTCTAATCCTCTCCTCCAGGTTAAGGAGAGGTGTTTTACTGTCTGGGATGTTGGTCTAATCCTCTCCTCCAGGTTAAGGGAGGTGTTTTACTGTCTGGGATGTTGGTCTAATCCTCTCCTCCAGGTTAAGGGGAGGTGTTTTACTGTCTGGGATGTTGGTCTAATCCTCTCCTCCAGGTTAAGGGGAGGTGTGTCTGGGATTTGGTCTAATCCTCTCCTCCAGGTTGGGAGGTGTTTTACTGTCTGGGATGTTGGTCTAATCCTCTCCTCCAGGTTAAGGGGAGGTGTTTTACTGTCTGGGATGTTGGTCTAATCCTCTCCTCCAGGTTAAGGGAGGTGTTTTACTGTCTGGGATGTTGGTCTAATCCTCTCCTCCAGGTTAAACTGTCTGGGAGGTGTTTTACTGTCTGGGATGTTGGTCTAATCCTCTCCTCCAGGTTAAGGGGAGGTGTTTTACTGTCTGGGATGTTGGTCTAATCCTCTCCTCCAGGTTAAGGGAGGTGTTTTACTGTCTGGGATGTTGGTCTAATCCTCTCCTCCAGGTTAAGGGGAGGTGTTTTACTGTCTGGGATGTTGGTCTAATCCTCTCCTCCAGGTTAAGGAGAGGTGTTTTACTGTCTGGGATGTTGGTCTAATCCTCTCCTCCAGGTTATCCTCTCCTCCAGGTTAAGGGGAGGTGTTTTACTGTCTGGGATGTTGGTCTAATCCTCTCCTCCAGGTTAAGGAGAGGTGTTTTACTGTCTGGGATGTTGGTCTAATCCTCTCCTCCAGGTTAAGGGAGGTGTTTTACTGTCTGGGATGTTGGTCTAATCCTCTCCTCCAGGTTAAGGGGAGGTTGTTTTACTGTCTGGGATGTTGGTCTAATCCTCTCCTCCAGGTTAAGGGGAGGTGTTTTACTGTCTGGGATGTTGGTCTAATCCTCTCCTCCAGGTTAAGGAGAGGTGTTTTACTGTCTGGGATGTTGGTCTAATCCTCTCCTCCAGGTTAAGGGGAGGTGTTTTACTGTCTGGGATGTTGGTCTAATCCTCTCCTCCAGGTTAAGGAGAGGTGTTTTACTGTCTGGGATGTTGGTCTAATCCTCTCCTCCAGGTTAAGGGAGGTGTTTTACTGTCTGGGATGTTGGTCTAATCCTCTCCTCCAGGTTAAGGAGAGGTGTTTTACTGTCTGGGATGTTGGTCTAATCCTCTCCTCCAGGTTAAGGGGAGGTGTTTTACTGTCTGGGATGTTGGTCTAATCCTCTCCTCCAGGTTAAGGAGAGGTGTTTTACTGTCTGGGATGTTGGTCTAATCCTCTCCTCCAGGTTAAGGGGAGGTGTTTTACTGTCTGGGATGTTGGTCTAATCCTCTCCTCCAGGTTAAGGAGAGGTGTTTTACTGTCTGGGATGTTGGTCTAATCCTCTCCTCCAGGTTAAGGGGAGGTGTTTTACTGTCTGGGATGTTGGTCTAATCCTCTCCTCCAGGTTAAGGAGAGGTGTTTTACTGTCTGGGATGTTGGTCTAATCCTCTCCTCCAGGTTAAGGGAGGTGTTTTACTGTCTGGGATGTTGGTCTAATCCTCTCCTCCAGGTTAAGGGGAGGTGTTTTACTGTCTGGGATGTTGGTCTAATCCTCTCCTCCAGGTTAAGGGGAGGTGTTTTACTGTCTGGGATGTTGGTCTAATCCTCTCCTCCAGGTTAAGGGGAGGTGTTTTACTGTCTGGGATGTTGGTCTAATCCTCTCCTCCAGGTTAAGGGGAGGTGTTTTACTGTCTGGGATGTTGGTCTAATCCTCTCCTCCAGGTTAAGGAGAGGTGTTTTACTGTCTGGGATGTTGGTCTAATCCTCTCCTCCAGGTTAAGGGGAGGTGTTTTACTGTCTGGGATGTTGGTCTAATCCTCTCCTCCAGGTTAAGGAGAGGTGTTTTACTGTCTGGGATGTTGGTCTAATCCTCTCCTCCAGGTTAAGGGAGGTGTTTTACTGTCTGGGATGTTGGTCTAATCCTCTCCTCCAGGTTAAGGGGAGGTGTTTTACTGTCTGGGATGTTGGTCTAATCCTCTCCTCCAGGTTAAGGGGAGGTGTTTTATCCTCTCCTCCTGTCTGGGATGTTGGTCTAATCCTCTCCTCCAGGTTAAGGGGAGGTGTTTTACTGTCTGGGATGTTGGTCTAATCCTCTCCTCCAGGTTAAGGGGAGGTGTTTTTACTGTCTGGGATGTTGGTCTAATCCTCTCCTCCAGGTTAAGGGGAGGTGTTTTACTGTCTGGGATGTTGGTCTAATCCTCTCCTCCAGGTTAAGGGAGGTGTTTTACTGTCTGGGATGTTGGTCTAATCCTCTCCTCCAGGTTAAGGGAGGTGTTTTACTGTCTGGGATGTTGGTCTAATCCTCTCCTCCAGGTTAAGGGGAGGTGTTTTACTGTCTGGGATGTTGGTCTAATCCTCTCCTCCAGGTTAAGGGGAGGTGTTTTACTGTCTGGGATGTTGGTCTAATCCTCTCCTCCAGGTTAAGGGGAGGTGTTTTACTGTCTGGGATGTTGGTCTAATCCTCTCCTCCAGGTTAAGGGAGGTGTTTTACTGTCTGGGATGTTGGTCTAATCCTCTCCTCCAGGTTAAGGAGAGGTGTTTTACTGTCTGGGATGTTGGTCTAATCCTCTCCTCCAGGTTAAGGGGAGGTGTTTTACTGTCTGGGATGTTGGTCTAATCCTCTCCTCCAGGTTAAGGAGAGGTGTTTTACTGTCTGGGATGTTGGTCTAATCCTCTCCTCCAGGTTAAGGTCTGGGATGTTGGTCTAATCCTCTCCTCCAGGTGTTTTACTGTCTGGGATGTTGGTCTAATCCTCTCCTCCAGGTTAAGGGAGGTGTTTTACTGTCTGGGATGTTGGTCTAATCCTCTCCTCCAGGTTAAGGGGAGGTGTTTTACTGTCTGGGATGTTGGTCTAATCCTCTCCTCCAGGTTAAGGGAGGTGTTTTACTGTCTGGGATGTTGGTCTAATCCTCTCCTCCAGGTTAAGGGGAGGTGTTTTACTGTCTGGGATGTTGGTCTAATCCTCTCCTCCAGGTTAAGGGGAGGTGTTTTACTGTCTGGGATGTTGGTCTAATCCTCTCCTCCAGGTTAAGGGAGGTGTTTTACTGTCTGGGATGTTGGTCTAATCCTCTCCTCCAGGTTAAGGGAGGTGTTTTACTGTCTGGGATGTTGGTCTAATCCTCTCCTCCAGGTTAAGGGGAGGTGTTTTACTGTCTGGGATGTTGGTCTAATCCTCTCCTCCAGGTTAAGGAGAGGTGTTTTACTGTCTGGGATGTTGGTCTAATCCTCTCCTCCAGGTTAAGGGGAGGTGTTTTACTGTCTGGGATGTTGGTCTAATCCTCTCCTCCAGGTTAAGGAGAGGTGTTTTACTGTCTGGGATGTTGGTCTAAGGTGTTTTACTGTCTGGGATGTTGGTCTAATCTCTCTCCAGGTTAAGGAGAGGTGTTTTACTGTCTGGGATGTTGGTCTAATCCTCTCCTCCAGGTTAAGGGGAGGTGTTTTACTGTCTGGGATGTTGGTCTAATCCTCTCCTCCAGGTTAAGGGGAGGTGTTTTACTGTCTGGGATGTTGGTCTAATCCTCTCCTCCAGGTTAAGGGAGGTGTTTTACTGTCTGGGATGTTGGTCTAATCCTCTCCTCCAGGTTAAGGGAGGTGTTTTACTGTCTGGGATGTTGGTCTAATCCTCTCCTCCAGGTTAAGGAGAGGTGTTTTACTGTCTGGGATGTTGGTCTAATCCTCTCCTCCAGGTTAAGGAGAGGTGTTTTACTGTCTGGGATGTTGGTCTAATCCTCTCCTCCAGGTTAAGGGAGGTGTTTTACTGTCTGGGATGTTGGTCTAATCCTCTCCTCCAGGTTAAGGGAGGTGTTTTCCAGGTTATCCTCTCCTCCAGGGGAGGTGTTTTACTGTCTGGGATGTTGGTCTAATCCTCTCCTCCAGGTTAAGGGGAGGTGTTTTACTGTCTGGGATGTTGGTCTAATCCTCTCCTCCAGGTTAAGGGAGGTGTTTTACTGTCTGGGATGTTGGTCTAATCCTCTCCTCCAGGTTAAGGAGAGGTGTTTTACTGTCTGGGATGTTGGTCTAATCCTCTCCTCCAGGTTAAGGAGAGGTGTTTTACTGTCTGGGATGTTGGTCTAATCCTCTCCTCCAGGTTAAGGGGAGGTGTTTTACTGTCTGGGATGTTGGTCTAATCCTCTCCTCCAGGTTAAGGGAGGTGTTTTACTGTCTGGGATGTTGGTCTAATCCTCTCCTCCAGGTTAAGGGGAGGTGTTTTACTGTCTGGGATGTTGGTCTAATCCTCTCCTCCAGGTTAAGGGAGGTGTTTTACTGTCTGGGATGTTGGTCTAATCCTCTCCTCCAGGTTAAGGGAGGTGTTTTCTGTCTGGGATGTTGGTCTTAAGGGGAGGTGTTTTACTGTCTGGGATGTTGGTCTAATCCTCTCCTCCAGGTTAAGGGGAGGTGTTTTACTGTCTGGGATGTTGGTCTAATCCTCTCCTCCAGGTTAAGGAGAGGTGTTTTACTGTCTGGGATGTTGGTCTAATCCTCTCCTCCAGGTTAAGGAGAGGTGTTTTACTGTCTGGGATGTTGGTCTAATCCTCTCCTCCAGGTTAAGGGGAGGTGTTTTACTGTCTGGGATGTTGGTCTAATCCTCTCCTCCAGGTTAAGGGAGGTGTTTTACTGTCTGGGATGTTGGTCTAATCCTCTCCTCCAGGTTAAGGGGAGGTGTTTTACTGTCTGGGATGTTGGTCTAATCCTCTCCTCCAGGTTAAGGAGAGGTGTTTTACTGTCTGGGATGTTGGTCTAATCCTCTCCTCCAGGTTAAGGGAGAGGTGTTTTACTGTCTGGGATGTTGGTCTAATCCTCTCCTCCAGGTTAAGGGGAGGTGTTTTACTGTCTGGGATGTTGGTCTAATCCTCTCCTCCAGGTTAAGGAGAGGTGTTTTACTGTCTGGGATGTTGGTCTAATCCTCTCCTCCAGGTTAAGGAGAGGTGTTTTACTGTCTGGGATGTTGGTCTAATCCTCTCCTCCAGGTTAAGGAGTCTAATCCTCTCCTCAGGTTGTTTACTGTCTGGGATGTTGGTCTAATCCTCTCCTCCAGGTTAAGGAGAGGTGTTTTACTGTCTGGGATGTTGGTCTAATCCTCTCCTCCAGGTTAAGGGGAGGTGTTTTACTGTCTGGGATGTTGGTCTAATCCTCTCCTCCAGGTTAAGGGGAGGTGTTTTACTGTCTGGGATGTTGGTCTAATCCTCTCCTCCAGGTTAAGGAGAGGTGTTTTACTGTCTGGGATGTTGGTCTAATCCTCTCCTCCAGGTTAAGGAGAGGTGTTTTACTGTCTGGGATGTTGGTCTAATCCTCTCCTCCAGGTTAAGGAGAGGTGTTTTACTGTCTGGGATGTTGGTCTAATCCTCTCCTCCAGGTTAAGGGGAGGTGTTTTACTGTCTGGGATGTTGGTCTAATCCTCTCCTCCAGGTTAAGGGAGGTGTTTTACTGTCTGGGATGTTGGTCTAATCCTCTCCTCCAGGTTAAGGGAGGTGTTTTACTGTCTGGGATGTTGGTCTAATCCTCTCCTCCAGGTTAAGGGGAGGTGTTTTACTGTCTGGGATGTTGGTCTAATCCTCTCCTCCAGGTTAAGGGAGGTGTTTTACTGTCTGGGATGTTGGTCTAATCCTCTCCTCCAGGTTAAGGGGAGGTGTTTTACTGTCTGGGATGTTGGTCTAATCCTCTCCTCCAGGTTAAGGGGAGGTGTTTTACTGTCTGGGATGTTGGTCTAATCCTCTCCTCCAGGTTAAGGGGAGGTGTTTTAGGGAGGTGTTTTACTGTCTGGGATGTTGTCTGGGATGTTGGTCTAATCCTCTCCTCCAGGTTAAGGAGAGGTGTTTTACTGTCTGGGATGTTGGTCTAATCCTCTCCTCCAGGTTAAGGGGAGGTGTTTTACTGTCTGGGATGTTGGTCTAATCCTCTCCTCCAGGTTAAGGGGAGGTGTTTTACTGTCTGGGATGTTGGTCTAATCCTCTCCTCCAGGTTAAGGAGAGGTGTTTTACTGTCTGGGATGTTGGTCTAATCTCTCTCCTCCAGGTTAAGGGGAGGTGTTTTACTGTCTGGGATGTTGGTCTAATCCTCTCCTCCAGGTTAAGGGGAGGTGTTTTACTGTCTGGGATGTTGGTCTAATCCTCTCCTCCAGGTTAAGGGAGGTGTTTTACTGTCTGGGATGTTGGTCTAATCCTCTCCTCCAGGTTAAGGGGAGGTGTTTTACTGTCTGGGATGTTGGTCTAATCCTCTCCTCCAGGTTAAGGGAGGTGTTTTACTGTCTGGGATGTTGGTCTAATCCTCTCCTCCAGGTTAAGGAGAGGTGTTTTACTGTCTGGGATGTTGGTCTAATCCTCTCCTCCAGGTTAAGGAGAGGTGTTTTACTGTCTGGGATGTTGGTCTAATCCTCTCCTCCAGGTTAAGGAGAGGTGTTTTACTGTCTGGGATGTTGGTCTAATCCTCTCCTCCAGGTTAAGGAGAGGTGTTTTACTGTCTGGGATGTTGGTCTAATCCTCTCCTCCAGGTTAAGGAGAGGTGTTTTACTGTCTGGGATGTTGGTCTAATCCTCTCCTCCAGGTTAAGGAGAGGTGTTTTACTGTCTGGGATGTTGGTCTAATCCTCTCCTCCAGGTTAAGGAGAGGTGTTTTACTGTCTGGGATGTTGGTCTAATCCTCTCCTCCAGGTTAAGGAGAGGTGTTTTACTGTCTGGGATGTTGGTCTAATCCTCTCCTCCAGGTTAAGGAGAGGTGTTTTACTGTCTGGGATGTTGGTCTAATCCTCTCCTCCAGGTTAAGGAGAGGTGTTTTACTGTCTGGGATGTTGGTCTAATCCTCTCCTCCAGGTTAAGGAGAGGTGTTTTACTGTCTGGGATGTTGGTCTAATCCTCTCCTCCAGGTTAAGGAGAGGTGTTTTACTGTCTGGGATGTTGGTCTAATCCTCTCCTCCAGGTTAAGGAGAGGTGTTTTACTGTCTGGGATGTTGGTCTAATCCTCTCCTCCAGGTTAAGGGGAGGTGTTTTACTGTCTGGGATGTTGGTCTAATCCTCTCCTCCAGGTTAAGGAGAGGTGTTTTACTGTCTGGGATGTTGGTCTAATCCTCTCCTCCAGGTTAAGGGAGGTGTTTTACTGTCTGGGATGTTGGTCTAATCCTCTCCTCCAGGTTAAGGAGAGGTGTTTTACTGTCTGGGATGTTGGTCTAATCCTCTCCTCCAGGTTAAGGAGAGGTGTTTTACTGTCTGGGATGTTGGTCTAATCCTCTCCTCCAGGTTAAGGAGAGGTGTTTTACTGTCTGGGATGTTGGTCTAATCCTCTCCTCCAGGTTAAGGTGTTTTACTGTCTGGGATGTTGGTCTAATCCTCTCCTCCAGGTTAAGGGGAGGTGTTTTACTGTCTGGGATGTTGGTCTAATCCTCTCCTCCAGGTTAAGGGAGGTGTTTTACTGTCTGGGATGTTGGTCTAATCCTCTCCTCCAGGTTAAGGAGGTGTTTTACTGTCTGGGATGTTGGTCTAATCCTCTCCTCCAGGTTAAGGGGAGGTGTTTTACTGTCTGGGATGTTGGTCTAATCCTCTCCTCCAGGTTAAGGGAGGTGTTTTACTGTCTGGGATGTTGGTCTAATCCTCTCCTCCAGGTTAAGGGAGGTGTTTTACTGTCTGGGATGTTGGTCTAATCCTCTCCTCCAGGTTAAGGAGAGGTGTTTTACTGTCTGGGATGTTGGTCTAATCCTCTCCTCCAGGTTAAGGAGAGGTGTTTTACTGTCTGGGATGTTGGTCTAATCCTCTCCTCCAGGTTAAGGGAGGTGTTTTACTGTCTGGGATGTTGGTCTAATCCTCTCCTCCAGGTTAAGGGAGGTGTTTTACTGTCTGGGATGTTGGTCTAATCCTCTCCTCCAGGTTAAGGAGAGGTGTTTTACTGTCTGGGATGTTGGTCTAATCCTCTCCTCCAGGTTAAGGAGAGGTGTTTTACTGTCTGGGATGTTGGTCTAATCCTCTCCTCCAGGTTAAGGAGAGGTGTTTTACTGTCTGGGATGTTAAGGAGAGGTGTTTTACTGTCTGGGATGTTGGTCTAATCCTCTCCTCCAGGTTAAGGAGAGGTGTTTTACTGTCTGGGATGTTGGTCTAATCCTCTCCTCCAGGTTAAGGAGAGGTGTTTTACTGTCTGGGATGTTGTGTGTGCGCTTTTCTGCATATTAGGCCCTCGTTAAAATCAGTGAAACAGAGAGACAGAGGCCTCTGTCGTCCTCCACACCGTTACATCCCATTATTTCCATGAGCCTCTTTCCACAGCGGATCACTCAACACGAGGAATGTCTACACTGCATTCCTTCCACCTCAGCACTGCAACAGTCAGCCAGGGAGGCCCAAAATGAAAAGCCTTCAAGCTAGGAGATGCACAGGAGAGCTATGCTGCTCTAAACGCAAATTACATTCTAACACCACTCTGGTTGGAAGCCCAGTATTTAATTCAGCTCTTGATGGAATAGGATCTGTAGCTATCGCCTGCCTCCAGTCCCAGTCTGGTCCTGAGAAGCATCCAAATTCTGGAGTGTTATAGAATGGTTTCGGCAGGTAGCCTGGAATCTGTACGAACTCACACTGAATATCGCTGGAATCCATACTGAAACAGAGCAATATTCAGTTTGGAGTCCAGGCTATTAAGGGTGGGTCAGGGTTGGGGGTCAAAGTTTCACGAGGCTCTCTGTCAAACATCCTTCTCTGTAAAGCCTTGTAGACAGGAGGAAGGACAGAGTTAGCCTGGAAAAACACAGTCTCTGGCCTGAGGAGAAACTGTGCCGACAGTGCTGAATTCTGCAGTGCTGTTTATAGCCCAAACAGACCGTGTGATATGTGGGGGAGGGGGAGTGGTGTCATGCCCTGCCACTTTTGACTCTTACGACAATTGAGTGAAGAGTGGTTACGCGGGATTACTGTGGAGAGTGAGTGAATTGATTATGCAAACTTCTGGACATAGATTATGAAACAGGAGCAGGGTCTGGAATGGTCCGTATGACCTTTGGGTGACCTAGTGGCAATAATAGTGCTGACACAGAGGGAGAGGCAGGGAGGTAGCAGTGGCAGTCCCCAGGGAGACATCAGCAGTGGTGTGGTCAGCTAGTCTCCAACTGGCCTGGGGCATCTTCTAATACACATGGACGCTGAGACGAAGTGCTCCCATGCACAACAACAACGACGAAGTCGTCATCTATAGGTGGACTGTGCTACTCTGAATGTGGCTTGTTGACATTTGTAGGAAGAGCTAGGCCTACATAAACATATCTCCAGATCTCATCTCTATGCCTCACACTCATTTTACAGACCGCACCAAGACGTTTTGGAACATCTTTATCTCGTGAATGAGCCACACATCATAACAGAAGACAAGTAGAGACCTAGCCTACTTGGACTTTGTCGTTCATCTTTATCTTGTGAATGCACCAAGCTAAAGTATCACTCTGAACATGCACTGGGTGGGTAACCTATATTGTACTTTGCTTTGTTGACTTCAGACATGCCTCAAGAAGTGGAGAGTCACACTTTCATTTGGCTGTTCCTTAGAGATGTGAATGTGTTTTGAGTTTGACTAAAGAGGAAGTAACTCTAAAGCCTTTAAAGCCACTAAACCCCATGCCTAAGGTTTGCCAAACCGGAACCTTCAAATCCTCCCATAGACCAGAAGATTGCCAAAGCTACAGCTGAACAAGTCTCCCAGAGAAGAACAGTCCCCCGAGCAATACGAATCAGAGAAGAGACATGCAGACTAACATGGGTCTGTTCTTCTCACTGCATCTTCCAGGAGCAGTAGGCGTCCCTCTGAACTAGGAAGGGAACCGAAAGGAAAGGGTATAATGATCTAATACGAAGCCAAGAGGACTGTCCAGGGGTCAGCAATTTTACTGTGTCAGAATGCTTCCAGGGGTGCCGTGCTGGCAATGAAGCTTAAGAACACAACAAGATAAGCAAGAGAAACATCAGGCTCTCTTCCAAATGACATTTCTGCATGTGTTGATGAAACCACCACCCCCTTTCCTCCTCTCCTTGCACATCCCATTGCATTGCCTTTTTTAAATTAAGCCTTGCTTTGAGCTTGGCTGTTGGGTAAGATGCTCTGTGTGGGGTAGAATTACCATGCAAGACTAGAGAAAAGCAGGATAGGGGAATTGAACAGGGGAATTCTTTACATTTTTACAAAGGCTAGTTGTGTGCCATGAGAACCCTAAATGCCTTTTCAGGAAGAGTGAGAGAGGGGAGGAAGAGAGGAGACGAATGAGCAGGAGAAAGGGGAGGAAGAGGGCGGGGGCTACGTGTTAATATTCAAACTGGCCTACTGAGCTCAGAGACGGTCTCTCAGGCCTGCTGTCAACATCGCTGACAAGAGGGGAAGAGGTGGTGTGTGTTTTGGAGAGGACACTTCAGAGCTGACATACATGGCAGATACATTTGGTTGTGGTAATAGGAGAGATGATGTATTGCATGCAATAGGAGTCCTCCCAAGACATCCCATAGTCGCACTACATCAGCATCAGCCTGAATGCTTAGTGAAAAGCTTGGTGTTGAACAGGCTGATGAATGTCAGAGAACTGCCTTCAGTTCTTTGTATTGAAGGAGCACCTGTTGTTGTGGGTGTGAAGATGGAGGGAGGGAGGGAACGAGAGGGTGAGCAACAACCAGGGAACAGCTGACGTGTATGGAGAGGTGAGAATTATGCTAACCTGTCAGAGTGTCAGAGCAATTTAGTAAGGACCTGATAAACTGTGCTGCTCGTGACACACTTACCGACTGCACTCAAGGCACTTAGATTACTTAGTTACTGGGAAGATTAAACTACCAACGGGACATTAAAAACTGTAACATCTTATGCTTCACGGAGTCGTGGCTGAACGACAACAATATCAACATACAGCTGGCTGGTTATACGATGTACCGGCAGAATAGAACAGTGGCGTCTGGTAAGACAAGGGGCGGAGGTCTATGTATTTTTGTAAACAACAGCTGGTGCACGATATCTAAGGAAGTCTCGAGCTATTGCTCGCCCGAGGTAGAGTTTCTCATAATAAGCTGCAGACCACACTACCTACCGAGAGAGTTTATCTATATTCTATGTGGCTGTTTTACATACCACCACAGTCAGAGGCTGGCACTAAGATAGCATTGAATGTGTATCGATGTCGTCGTCCCCACAGTGACTGTACAGTCGTGAACATACCCCAACCAGAGCCATAGATTACAGGCAACATCTGCACTGAGTTAAAGGCTAGAGGTTATAAGAAATCCCGCTATGCCCTCCGACAAACCATCAAACAGGCAAAGCCTCAATACAGTACTAAGATCGAGTCGTACTACACCGGCTCTGACGCTCGTCCGATGTGGCAGGGCATGCAAACCATTACAGACTACAAAGGGAAGCACAGCTGAGAGCTGCCCAGTGACACGAGCCTGCCGGACGAGCTAAACTACTTCTATGCTCGCATCGAGGCAAATAACACTGAAATATACATGAGAGCACTAGCTGTACCGGAAGACTGTGTGATCCCGCTCTCGGCAGCCGATGTGAGTAAGACCTTTAGACAGGTCAACATTCTCAAGGCTGCAGGGCCAGACAGATTACCAGGTTGTGTACTGCGAGCATGCGCTGACCAACTAGCAAGTGTCTTCACTGACATGTTCAACCTCTCCCTGTCTGAGTCTGTAATACCAACATGTTTTAAGCAGACCACCATCGTGCCTGTGCCCAAGAACACTAAGGTAACCTGCCTAAATTATTACCGACCCGTAGCACTCACGTCTGCAGCCATGAAGGGCTTTGAAAGGCTGGTCATGGCTCACATCAACACCATCATTCCAGAAACCCTAGACCCCCTGCAATTTGCATACTGCCCCAACAGATCCACAGATGATGGAGTCTCTATTGCACTCCACACTGCCCTTTCCCACCTGGACAAAAGGAACACCTATGTGAGAATGCTATTCATTGACTACAGCTCAGCATTCAACACCATAGTGCCCTCAAAGCTCATCAATAAGCTAAGGACCCTGGGACTAAACATCTCCCTCTGCAACTCCCTCCATGCTGATCCTCAACACAGGGGCCCTCAGGGGTGCGTGCTCAGCCCCCTCTTGCACTCCCTGTTCATTCATGACTGCATGGCCAGGCACAACTCCAACACCATCATTAAATTGCCGGTGACACAACAGTGGTAGGCCTGATCACAGACAACAACGAGACAGCCTATGGGGAGGAGGTCAGAGACCTGGCCGTGTGGTGCCAGAATAACAACCTATCCCTCAACGTGGTCAAGACAAAGGAGATGATTGTGGACTACAGAAAAAAGAGGACAGAGCACACCCCCATTCTCATCGACAGGGCTGCAGTGGAGCAGGTTGAGAGCTTCAAGTTCCTTGGTGTCCACATCAAACTAACATGGTCCAAGCACACCATGACAGTCGTGAAGCGGGCCCGAACAAAACCTATTCACGGAAAAGATTTGGCATGGGTCCTCAGAAGATTCTACAGCTGCACCATCGAGAGCATCCTAACTGGTTGCATCACTACCTAGGATGGCAACTGCTCGGCCGCAAGGCACTACAGAGGGTAGTGCGAACAGACCAGTACATCACTGGGGCCAAGCTTCCTGCCATGCAGGACCTCTATTCCAGGCGATGTCAGAGGAAGGCCCTAAAAAATGTCATAGACTGTTCTCTCTGCTACCACAAGGCAAGTGGTACCGGAGTGCCAAATCTAGGTCATCTGTGCATAGTCATTTGAATTAACGCTACCTACATGTACAATTGAAGTCAGAAGTTTACATACACTTAGGTTGGAGTCATTAAAACTCGTTTTTCAACCACTCCACAAATTTCTTGTTAACAAACTATAGTTTTGGCAAGTCGGTCAGGACATCTACTTTGTGCATGACAAATAATTTTTCCAACAATTGTTTACAGACAAATTACTTCACTTATAACTCACTGTATCACAATTCCAGTGGGTCAGAAGTTTACATACACTAAGTTCATTGTGCCTTTAAACAGCTTTGGAAAATTCCAAAAAATAATGTCATGGCTTTAGAAGCTTCTGATAGGCTAATTGACATCATCTGAGTCAATTGGAGAGGTACCTGTGGGTGTATTTCAAGGCCTACCTTCAAAATCAGTGCCTGTTTGCTTGACATCTCAGGAAAATCAAAAGAAATAAGCCAAGACCTCAGAAACAAATTTGTAGACCTCCACAAGTCTGGTTCATCCTTGGGAGCAATTTCCAAATACCTGAAGGTACCATGTTCATCTGTACAAACAGTAGTACGCAAGTGTAAATACCATGTGCCATGTCTTTGGCTATGCCGGATTAAGTGATATGACATGCTATTCTATAAAATAATTTCTCCGTAATTAATATTACCTGATTGAGCTAATCATGTAAATGTAATTAACTAGAGAGTCAGGGCACCATGAAATAATATTTATAGAGCTGTTATCTTCCGAATAAACTCTTAAAGTCCTAGTAATATTTTACATCAATAGCAGTCAATATTATCGTAACCTTAATTCAGTCTCATCTGAAAGTTGTAAATTCTTGGTTATCTGCACGAACCCTGGCTAACAAGTTGAATCCGCAATACAAAATTGGGTTTAATTATTTATTTACTAAATACCTAACTAAATCACACAGAATTACACATACACATAATTAAATCATAACTTGATTACAAATTACGTCATAAAGGAAAACATCCCTAGCGGGCGGAACAGATATGACAGTTCGTTACACAAAAGAAAATTGTCTGGGTTTGAGTGAAAGAGCGGGAAGACTGAGGAACAAAGGGCAAAGCTGTGCTATTGTAAATACAGTATGTTATGCATTCTAAATGACCGCCCATTTGGAAAAGGAAAATATAATAACTATTTACTCTGAGCTGCACTTCGGTAGGTTGGTGGTAGATGGAAGGCCTTGTTGCCAAACTGAGTCCTTTGAAGAATGTCTCTGGTGGTCAATTGGATACGTTGTAGTAACGTCGTTGTGTGATAGACAGGATACTCTGTCTGTTCTTTCCTAACCTACGTTTGCAGCTGCTGTTGCTAACTCAACGGCTAGGAGGTATCACTTCTGTAGTGAATAAGAGTTCAAAGTTCATACCATTCGCAACCAAAGCTCACGCTGAGGTTGGCTTCGTTCTGTAGTTATTATCTGAACCATTCTGACATCGGACCGTCGTCCTCACATCCTCGGAACAGGAGGTTATATTGTCGTCAAGGCTTTATATAGGAAGGGAGAGGAGGGCATGTTTGAAAAGTTTTATAGCCCATGTCCCTTCACAGGGGCCACTGATTGAGCAGAGCCCTAACCTTATAAAAAAACAATTCTCACATTTTAGAAGGTAAAATCACATTTCATCCCATCACAAATAATTTGATATTCAAACATTTAAATTGAACAACAATTCCATGTGAATCCAATAACTCTGATGTGTAGACTTTCCACTGTAGAGTTTGTCATATTATCATTGATGAGAATGTCTCAGATGACAACCGAACTGACATCATATTCATTTAAGTACCACCTCATACGTTCATTTGGTCGGATTACCAGAATATAGTTATTTTGATGTTCCCAGAATCTCTATGTTAACCAAGGTGTTTGCAAATGTAACATCAGTAGGGTAGAGAGAGGAAAAAGGGGGGAAGAGGTATTTATGACTGTCATAAACCTACCCCCAGGACAACGTCATGACACATGGGACCACGCAGCTGTCATACCGCTCAGGAAGGAGACGTGTTCTGTCTCCTAGAGAAGAACGTACTTTTGTGCGAAAAGTACAAATCAAACCCAGAACAACAGCAAAGGACCTTGTGAAGATGCTGGAGGAAACAGGTACAAAAGTATCTATATCCACAGTAAAACGAGTCCTATATCGACATAACCTGAAAGGCCGCTCAGCAAGGAAGAAACCACTGCTCCAAAACCGCAATAAAAAAGCCAGACTACGGTTTGCAACTGCACGTGGGGACAAAGATTGTACTTTTTGGAAAAATGTCCTCGGGTCTGATGAAACAAAAATAGAATTGTTTGGCCATAATGACAATCATTACGTTTGGAGGAAAAAGGGGGAGGCTTGCAAGCCACAGAACACCATCCCAACCGTGAAGCACGGGGGTGGCAGCATCATGTTGTGTGGGTGCTTTGCTGCAGGAGGGACTGGTGCACTTCACATAATTTACGTTATCATTAGGCAGGAAAATGATGTGGATATATTGAAGCAACATCTCAAGACATCAGTCAGGAAGTGAAAGCTTGGTCGCAAATCAGTCTTCCAAATGGACAATGACCCCAAGCATACTTCCAAAGTTGTGGCTTAAGGACAACAAAGTCAAGGTATTGGAGTGGCCATCACAAAGCCCTGACCTTAATCCAATAAAACATTTGTGGGCAGAACTGAAAAAGCGTGTGCGAGCAAGGAGGCCTACAAACCTGACTCAGTTACACCAGCTCTGTCAGGAGGAATGGGCAAAAATTATCCCAATTTATTGTGGGATTTTTTTATTATTTTTATTTGACCTTTATTTTACTAGGCAAGTCAGTTAAGAACAAATTCTTATTTTCAATGAAGGCCTAGGAACAGTGGGTTAACTGCCTGTTCAGGGGCAGAACGACAGATTTGTACCTTGTCAGCTCGGGGATTCGAACTTGCAACCTTTCGATTACTAGTCCAACGCTAAAACCACTAGGCTACCCTTTGAGTGTATGTAAACTTCTGACCCACTGGGAATGTGATGAAAGAAATTAAAGCTGAAATAAATCATTCTCTTTACTATTATTCTGACATTTCACATTCTTAAAATAAAGTGGTGATCCTAACTGATCTAAGAGAGGGCATTTTTACTGGGATTAAATGTCAGGAATGGTGAAAAACAGAGTTAAAATGTATTTGGCTAAGGTGTATGTAAACTTCCGACTTCAACTGTATAAAGCATATTATCAGCAAATAATGAGATTATATGCTCTTCCTCATCCATAGAGATGCCCCTGACGTTATTACTATACCTTATTGCCTCAGCTAATGATTATATGACTAACGTGAACAAAGCAGGAGATGAAGGACAGCCTTGACGACAGCCCCTACCGATAGGAAATCTTTCTGATAATTTGCCATTTTTGTTAACTGCCGCTGATTAGTCAGAATAAAGTCATTTTACTAAATTCAGTCTGATCAGGTTTAATGAGGTCTGGAAGTAGGACCGCCAACCTGCGGGCAAGTGTATTAACGACTATTTTAACATCAACTCTTGGCAAACTGATAGGTTTAAACAAAGAGCATGTACTCTATTTCTATGCTCATCTGATATAGTGGGCAAGAGGATCTTATTCAGATGTTTTGTCAATTTCGTTGTTTGATCTTGTACATTGTGAAGTATAAAGAGATTTATAGAAGTCGCAAAACATATTATTGATAAGCAATAGATCATAAGTAGTGGAGCCATCTGCCATCTTTATAGACTTTGTAGATCTTTCACTCTGTTCTTTAAGTTGGTGTGCAAGTAGACGGCTCGGACGATTGCTGAGCCGTCTAATATTTTTGATTGGTAAAAAACAAGTTTTTTGACATGCTTTGTATGATCTAAATGGAGTTTGGCTTAAGCACAAGCTAGTCAATTCCAGTTCGCCTGGGTTGGTTGTTTATGAAAAGTTCTAAATTCTTACTTCAGCCTCCAGTTTTTCCATTCTAAGCTTCTTGATCAGAGGGGCTTGGGAAATGATATGACCCCTTGTGGTTGCTGTAGCAGCATCCCAGATAGTTGCAGTTGAGACAGGAGAGAGTTGATTGTCGAGACAGAAATGTGTTAATTTATATTTTAGCACAATCCTTCATTGTTAAGCAGAAATCTATTAAGTCTCAAAATATCTCATTTTGGGGATTGTTTTGCCAATTTCAATATCTAAATACACTGGAGCATGGTCAGAAATGACTTTAGAACCAATAGCACATGACTGGACAACATGCATGTAAGTAGAGGGCAT
The DNA here is from genome assembly GCF_034236695.1 of Oncorhynchus nerka. Lineage (NCBI taxonomy): Eukaryota > Metazoa > Chordata > Actinopteri > Salmoniformes > Salmonidae > Oncorhynchus > Oncorhynchus nerka. Next base: position 31,678,750 of record NC_088408.1, read on the forward strand.
ACAAAAATAGTCCAATCTAGAATATAAATAATGGGGTCTAGAGTAGAAAGTAGAAAGTATAGTCTCTGACATTAGGATTTAGGATTTATGTCTACTAAACCAGATGAATCACAAATGCTTCTGAGAGCATTTGAGGCTCTATGATTCGAGACTGGAGCAGTTGATGATTTACCCAAAGTAAAATTAAAATCTCCTGAAATAAACCCAAGTCCCTTGCAGTGTTGATTAAATAATACAATCATGTCAGACACATATTTGGGGGAGTCTGTTCGGGCCATATACATTTAGTATAGTAATATGTTGACCAAGTATCAAAATAAATCATCCTTCAGGGTCTGTGTCTTGGTGCTCAAATATACATGAGACGTGCCTCTTTTGTTTGAACTAAAAGAAGAAAAGTACACCTGGCCCACCCAGTCGCTCTTCAGCTTAGCATGTTCTGTTGAAGATAAATGGGTCTCCTGAGGCACAGCAATTGAAACTCTTTCCTTTAAAAATGCCCGAACATTCCAGGAGAATGCTTTAAAATGATCTGTTTATGTTACAGTAGTATTAAAGAATAACTTAACACAGACTGAGTAGTGCATCACAAAAACAAAAACAATTAGACATTTGTGTAATCCTAGACTAAAATAAAAACCACACTGCAGAGTCCCCAAATGAAACGACAGACCCCATAAACAGTACCTACCCTGTTTTCTGCCATGTTACTGACAAGAAGCCCACTAAGAGTTAAGAAGAAGGAAAAAAGAAAGAAAACGTTTCACTATGTCCTATGTTGAATAAAGGGGAATTAACATAGATCTATTAAATTGTCTTAAGCATTATCACTATTGCACTCATATGCACGTGCCCGAACACACACACACACACACACGTAGCCTAGCCTATATCATAAATAAAATATATATTGCATGCCTAAAGTAAATTAATATAGCCTAGTAATTACACCCCTTTGCCTACCTTGAGGACCAACTAAATGAGCAAATCCGCAGGAATGTCATTGGGCTTTGGCTTGTTCATTCCTGACATTTTTATATAGAACCTCCATTCTATAAATGAAAAGCTTAGCTACATTACACCTTAACGATTATGTTGTAAACCATGGCATGGTAGACTGTTCCATCCCGTGGTAGTCAGCCATCTATGCGGTGCATGGACTGCCCAAATAGGACAAATAAAAGTTACTCACTCTCACGTCCATAAACTGACCATGTGTGCACCTTAATAACATAACTAGCTGCCTTCACGGATCTGGGTTCTGTGCCGCTGTAAAGTGGATATTGTCCCGGTAGAAGATGAGCGCAGACTGAGGGTCGTCAAACATGTGGCTAGTTCCCTGGAAAGTAATCCTCAGTTTAGCCGGGTGTATCAGACCAAATCTGACTCCTGCCTTGTGAAGGTGGGCTTTCAGATCTTTGTATGCAGCTTTGTTTCGACAGATCTGCTAATTAATCTAGGAAGATATGGATCCGTTTGCCATTGTAGTTCAGCTGTCCTCATTCGCGGGAGGTCCGGAGAATTTTCAAAACTTTGGTCTGGAAGTAATGTAGGCAGACCAGCATTGCTCTGGGAGGGCGACCGGGCTGTGGATTAGCAGCTAGAGTGAGTGTTCACCGCCCTGTCAAATGTCTCTCCGCCGAGGACGTCTTGCAGGAAAGAGGCCATGAACTCGGTAGGGTTGCGCCCTTTCGTCTCTTCTGGGATTCCGACCACACGTATGTTCTGTTTCCGGGAATGGTTTTCCTGTTCATCTAGACTAACCTTTAGCTTCAAGTTCTCGGAGGTAAGCGCATCGTTTTTGGTCTCCAATTCGGTAAGCTGCTTATCGATGTCGGTCAACAACGTTTCCATATCCTTTATTTTTTAGGGTTTGTGTCGAGATAGTTGTTTGTAGTGTCGCCATAGTTGACTGGACTTCTTTCATAATTTCAGCTTGTAGACTTGACACAAAGGAACGAAGTTTGGTCATGAAATCAGAGCGTAGTGTAGCCATTTCTGTGTGGATGGTTAGCATCCGTTAGCATCCGCCTTCTTGTTGCTGGTCTTTGTTGTGTCTTGTTTACGGTTTCATCTTGTTTTCCCGGTTGGAGACATATCCAACAATGCCACCCAAATGTTGCTAGAGTCAATAGGTGTGCAAAGTGTGTTCTCGATTTGATAGAGTAATACATTTAAAAACAGCTTCAACCCTTAGTGGAGAGGCCTTGGAACACATCTTTGCGTAGCCATGATGAAACCATAACCAAATGTTTTAAAGTACAAATAAAAAAGTACAACATGTTTGAACTTTGTGAGAGATCCACAATTGGGGCTACACCTTCAGTACTTCTGGGTGTTAAGGAATTAGGGAAAAGTCTTTGTTGCAGGGTAACAGCTTGGCCATGCTGCAGTATGAGATTGTGAGCAGCAGAACCCAGTGCTGATTCCAATTAGTCCAGTCATTTCCCTTCTTCCCTAAGACTCCTAACATCAGAGGCTGAAAACACTGCAGACCAGCAACAGCCCTCAACTAACCCTGATGAAACAACTTCCAGCTCAAAACACTAAGAGTTTTGACAGACATGGTCACCATTGGGTATTTCCAGATATCTTTCATGGACCAGTTGTAGTTCATTAACAGATACAGTAAGTATTAAAGTTGCACTATGCATAAATGTCTCAGCCATTTCCTGGTTACTAAAACTCTAATAGTTATTAGCCTAGTGTCACGGGTCTCTTCTTCCTCCTCTGAGGAGGAGTAGTAGGAAGGATCAGAGGACCAAAAAGCAGCGCGGTATGTATCCATAATGTAATTTAATGGAAAATGAATACAAAATACAAAAGAACAAGAGAATCAAAATGAAAACTGAAACAGTCCCGAATGGTGCAAACACTGAAACTGAAAAATAATCACCCACAAATCAAGGGTGAAAACAGGCTGCCTAAGTATGGTTCTCAATCAGGGACAACGATTGACAGCTGCCTCTGATTGAGAACCATACCAGGCCAAACACAGAAATACCAACTCATAGAAAAACAAACATAGACAACCCACCCAACTCACGCCCTGACCATACTTAAACAAAGACATAACAAAAGAAGTAAGGTCAGAACGTGACACCTAGTTTCACTTCGTGACAAAATAATCTAGTATAGTGTAGATAATCTTTGTACCATTTAAACCGCTGTGAAATATATTTCCTATAACCAAAATTATTGTTGTTTCAACTGTTTGAAGCTGATATACAAAACCGAAAGTAAAAGACGCAAAAACTCAACTTAACGGGAAGCATAGAAAGAGTGCATATAGAACAGATCTACCACTTCTTAGACTAGCTCTCAGGTAGAATGATATGAGAGTCATAAATCTTTTATGGGAATTTGGTCAGGTCTCCCAAAAAGTTCCATATTGTCACTTTAATGAGAAATGTGAAACTGGATGATCAACATCTGGTCTCAAGGTGAGTCTTACCAGCTCCTACAGTCACCCCACCCCTGAAACAAAACACATTTCACACAAAAACCTGGCAAGAACAAAGGAGTTACTGTTGCCGAGACATCAGGTGTGTTCCACTGACTGTGCTTAGCTCCCGTGGGCTTCCCTGACCTACTACTAAAGAAAGAGGTTGGAAATCTTACCTATGGGAACCAAGCAACATGACCCCCAGTCTGGAGAAAAGATGGCAGGGAGGTGGAAAGGGAAAGGTAGCCAAGGGACAGCTGCTCTTACCAGGGACAGATGGGCAGAGATAGGTGCCACCTGTTCAGAAACCCTGCCCAGCATGGAATGCCCAATGCTCTGGCCTCAAATAGCCACACGGCTCCCAGTACCACCAAGTCTTCCTGGGGGTTTCAAAGACCAAAGGACAGGAGAGCACAGGGGGATATAGAGGGATGGGGTTGGCATGAACAAATAGTAGAGAGAGAACAGAGAGAGAACAGGAGAGAGAGAGAGTGAGGAGGGAGTTGAAAAAGGAGGGAGAGTGAAGCACGAGAGAGAAAGAGATAATACATGACAAAGATGGAGACAGACACATCCTCATTCTGCAATCATGCAGAAATGACAGGCAAGATGACACTGCTCTGGGAGTCCATCATGTCTGTCGGAGGTGATTTACTGGGGAGAAAAACACCTCCCTGGTCAAGATGACTTCATTCAGTCCATCAGATAAACACTGATAAATCAACATCCAGTGAAAGGCGCCTGCCCGTGGTTGCATGCCTCAGTAGTGGCTATATCCTGCCCAGGCTCCTGTCTGGCTTGCCACATAAGCAGGCGGGTACGCAGCACCAAACACCCCCTTAAGCCCTTCCATTTTTCACTAGTGACATCTGCTGCTGCTAAATGCCAGCATCCAAGCAGGCAGGCCCATCCCTGGCTCATGTATGATACAGATACACACAGAGAGACATCCATCAGGACAGTATTGAGCGTTCCCATGGCTGACGTGCGCCGACATACACACACCATAAAGGTCATTGAGATGCCGACCGATCTGTGTCCTCTTACTGACCGCACCACAGAAGGCGCAGCAGACTGGGCTGTTGGGCTCTGATGGAGATATGGCATCAATGAATTTGTTACAGAACATGCCATGCAGCCCTTTGTATTGGGACATAATTAGCCTACGGTGTTTAAGTGGAGGAATTGAAGAATCATTTAACCTGAGACATTCATTGTCATGTAGACGACCGCACAAGGAATTACACTGCCATGTGTCAAGAGTTGGCTGCAAGCTTTGCGTCTCGACCAGGTTTAACTATAATCCTCTTCATCTTTCTCAGTTGCTTCTTATGACCTGTTACATAACAGACGACCACAAAATGCACACCTCTAATGTACACAGACACACACTAATCAAATCAAATGTGTCACATGCGCCAAATACCGTGCGCCAAATACTTTACTCTATTTCTTGAACTGCATTGTTGGTTAAGAAAATATTTACTAAAAATAAAAGTAAAAAAATGACATAACAATAAAGAGGCTATATTCAGGCGGTAGCGGTACCAAGTCAAAGTGCGGGGGAACAGGTTAGTCACGGGTAGTTTCTACACATGTACACTAATGTTCAAAAGTTTGGGGTCACTTAGACCTCGTTTTTGAAAGAAAAGCACATTTTGTCCATTCAAATATCATCAAATTAATCAGAAATACAGTGTAGACATTGTTAATGTTGTAAATGACTTTTGTAGCTGGAAACAACTATTTATTAAAGGAATATCTACATAGTCGTACAGAGGCCCATTATCAGCAACCATCACTCCTGTGTTCCAATGGCACGTTGTGTAAGCTAATCCAAGTTTAGCATTTTAAAAGGCTAAATGATCAATAGAAACCCCTTTTGAAATTATGTTAGCACAGCAGAAAACCATTGTGCTGATTAAAGAAGCAATAAAATTGGCCTTCTTTAGACTAGTTGAGTATCTGGAGCATTACAGGCTCAAAATGACCAGAAACAAAGACCTTTCTTCTGAAACTCATCGGCCTATTCTTGTTCTGAGAAAGGAAGGCTATTCCATGTGAGAAATTACTAAGAAACTGAAGATCTCGTACAATGCTGTGTACTACTCCCTTCACAGAGCAGCACAAACTGTCTCTAACCAGAATAATAAGAGTGGGAGGCCCCGGTGCACAACTGAGCAAGAGGACAAGTACATTAGAGTGTATAGTTTGAGAAACAGATGCCTCAAGTCCTCAACTGGCAGCTTCTTTAAATAGTACCAACGTCAATAGTGAGGCGGTGACTCCGGGAAGCTGGCCTTCTAGGCAGAGTTGCAAAGAAAAAGCCATATCTCAGACTGGCCAATAAAATGATAAGATTAAGATGGGCAAAAGAACACAGACACCACAGAGAGGGAGATTGGAAAAAAAGTGTTATGGGCAGATAAATCTAAGTTGAGGTTTGAGGATCATAAAGAAGAATATTCGTGAGACACAGAAAAAATGAAAAGATGCTGGAGAAGTGCTTGACGGCATCTGTCAAGAGTGATGGTCTGGGGGTGCTTTGGTAGTGGTAAAGTGGGAGATTTGTACAGGGTAAAAGGGATCTTGAAGAAGGAAGGCTATCACTCCATTTTGCACGCCATGCCCTTTGAATGGCGCTTAATTGGAGCCAATTTCCTCCTACAACAGGACAATGACCCAAAGCACAGCTCCAAACTATGTAATAACTATTTAGGGAAGAAGCAGTCATCTGGTATTCTGTCTATAATGGAGTGGCAGCACAGCCACCGGATCTCAACCCTATTGAGCTGTTGTGGGAGCAGCTTGACCGTATGGTAAGAAGTGCCCATCAAGCCAATCAAACTTGTGGGAGGTGCTTCAGGAAGCATGGGGTGAAATCTCTTCAGATTACCTCAACAAATTGACAACTAGAATGCCAAAAGTCTGCAAGGCTGTTATTGCTGCAAATGGAGGATTCTTTGACAAAAGCAAAGTTTGAAGGACCCAATTATTATTTCAATAAAAAATTATTTATAACCTTGTCAACGTCTTGACAATATTTCCTATTCATTTTGCAACTCATTTCATGTATGTTTTCATGGGAAACAAGGACATTTCAAAGTAAATTGTCCAGGTGGCCATTTGATTAATTGTTCAGCAGCCTTATAGCTTGGGGGGGGGGTAGAGTTTAAGAGCCTTTTGGACCTAAACTTGGCACTCCGGTATGACTTGGGTGACTGGGGACTTTGACAATTTTCTGGGCCTTCCTCTGACACTGCGTAGTATATAGGTCCTGGATGGCAGGATGCTTGGTCCCAGTGATGTATTGGGCCGTACGCACTACCATCTGTAGCTCCTTATGGTCGGAGGCCGTGCACTTGCCATACCAGGCGATGATGGAAACGGTCAGGATGCTCTTGATGGTGCAGCTGTAGAACTTTGAGGATCTGGGGACCCATTCAGTCTCCTGAGGGGAAATAGGTTTTGTCATGCCCTCTTCACAACTGTCTTGGTGTGCTTGGACCATGATAGTTCGTTGGTGATGTGGACACCAAGGAACTTGAAACTCTCGACACGCTCCACTCCACTACATCCTGTCAATGGGGGCCTGTTCTGCCATCCGTTTCCTGTAGTCCACGATCATCTCCTTTGTCTTACTCACATTGAGGGAGAGGTTGTTGTCCTGGCACCACACTGCCAGGTCTCTGACCTCCTTATCGGTTGTGCTTGGCCACGCAGTCGTGGGTGAACAGGGAGTAAAGAAGGGGACTAAGCACACACCCCTGAGGGGCCCCAGTGTTGGGGATCAGCGTGGCAGGCGTGTTGTTGCCTACCCTTACCACCTGGGTGCCGCCCGCCAGGAAGTCCAGGATTCAGTTGCAGAGGGAGGTGTTTAGTCCCAGGGTCCTTAGCTTATTGATGAAATTTGAGGGCACTATGGTGTTGAACGCTGAGCTGTAGTCGATGAACAGCATTCTCACATAGGTGTTCCTTTTGTTCAGGTGGGAGAGGGCAGTGTGGAGTGCGAATGAGATAGCGTCATCTGTGGATCTGTTGGGGCGGTATGCGAATTGGAATGGGTCTAGGGTTTCCAGGATGATGTTATTGATGTGAGCCATGACAAGCCTTTCAAAGCCCTTCATGGCTACTGACGTGAGTGCTACGGGGCGGTAGTAGTCATTTAGGCATGTTACTTTCGCATTCTTGGGCACAGGGACTATGGTGTTCGGCTTGAAATGTGGGTATTACAGACTCGGTCAGGGAGTCTGTAATGAAAATGCCAGTCGTGTCGCGCATCCTCAGAGTACACACCCTGGTAATCCATCTGGCCCCGTGAATGTTGACCTGTTTAAAGGTCTTGCTCACATCGGCTACGGGGAGCATGATCACACAGTCTTCCAGAACAGCTGGTGCTCTCATGCATGCTTCAGTGTTGCTTGCCTCGAAGCGAATATAAAAGGCATTTAGCTCGTCTTTTAGACTCACGTCACTGGCCAGCTCGCGGCTAACCCATATGGACAATTGTAAGAGAAAGGTCTGTAAAGCGCGGGGGTGAGCTTTAATAGCGTATCATTGGGTGGATGTCTTGGTTCAACTGAGCTCTTCTCCTCTAGCTCTGAAGACAGGCCAGGAGAGAAAGGAGTAATCAGCCTAATGTTCTCTAGTGGGATTAGTCACTGAGCCAGAACCAGTGGCAGGAAAAACAAGTACATACTGTAGTGGGGTAAACAACAACACACATGGACACCAGAGGAAGGCAGAAAACGACAACTGTCAAATAGGCCACTAGACCCACCCACAGCTGTGTGTGTGTGTGTGTGTGGTGTTTAGACGAGCGGCAAGTGATTAACCAAATGCTTTTCAGAGGCAGCTGGGCGGCAGAGAGTGAGTCAATGGAAACAGGCATGAAAAACACAACCTACAGAACAGCCTTTTAAAAGTCTATATCAGTTCTCTTTTAGATTGTTTTCTGTAAGAGAGCTGTTGACAGCTTCCTCCAGACTGTACTGTACGGGCTAGTGCTCACTGCTCAGTGGGAGGCTACTGGGAATATTATCCATCCAAAACGACTTTAGGAACTCAACTATGGAGTGCCATCAAAGCCAAGTGGAGCCCCAGCTCTAAAACAATCAGTCAGTGAGAAAAGCCTGGATTTAGATTAGCACACAAAGACTGAAATCCATTAGAGGTTCAAATAGCACAAATAGCACTGGCTTTCACAGAGTAACAGTATTTTTTCTCCCTTCACTTTTCTTTGTGAGCAGATAGACCACAAAAAGGAGCACTTGAAAAGCTAACTCTCCTCAGTGAAAGCCATTCCAGAACAGCTGAGTGGTCAAAAGGATCAACATTCACACCCACCAAATGGCAGCACTGCAACAGCACTCCTTTTCTACATTCAGACCTCAAAATGTTACGATATTAGACCCATTTCTATTGGGCAGGTATTTCCAAACTAGGGTAGGCGCAATGCTGTCTGTCGGGGGTACGCCAAATAAAAATGTGATTCACATTTTGCTTTTCACATTTTCAAAGTCCATTTATATTTTCCAATGGGGCTATACGTTTGGCTGAGTTTATTTCCCCCTCTCCTGAATAGCCTCATTTCATTGCAAAAATAAAATTTAAACCAGCTAAGTGTTCAGCTAAATAACAATGTCAAATACAGGTAGCCTAGTCAAATAATTAACATCCAATCACAACCGTTACTCTCTCACGGGAATTCCACTAACGGACCGTACGTAGCCAAACATAGCTGCTGCTCATTCAGTTTGCTCGAAAATGGATAAATGGTTAAAGAAAAGTAAGGCCCACATCCATAGAGACACATACAGCTCTACTGGTAGTACTGCTACTGTCATCAGTACTCCACCTGCACCTGTCCACAACACAAGTTGATCTGCTTCCACAAGCACATCCATAGAGACACATACAGCTCTACTGGTAGTACTGCTACTGTCATCAGTACTCCACCTGCACCTGTCCACAACACAAGTTGATCTGCTTCCACAAGCACATCCATAGAGACACATACAGCTCTACTGGTAGTACTGCTACTGTCATCAGTACTCCACCTGCACCTGTCCACGACACAAGTTGATCTGCTTCCACAAGCACATCCATAGAGACACATACAGCTCTACTGGTAGTACTGCTACTGTCATCAGTACTCCACCTGCACCTGTCCACGACACAAGTTATTCTGCTTCCACAAGCACATCCATAGAGACACATACAGCTCTACTGGTAGTACTGCTACTGTCATCAGTACTCCACCTGCACCTGTCCACGACACAAGTTATTCTGCTTCCACAAGCACATCCAATGCTTAGCATCAGTAATTCTACATGTTGTTGCTAACCCAGCTAGCATGAACACTGACAGCTGTGAATCTGATGCAGCCAAAGAGCTATTGCCCCCTTACCCGGGAAAGCACCGAACAACAGACAGGGACGTGGGACCATCGAAGAGGCGCAAATATGATGAGAACTACATTGATTCGGGGTTCACTTATATTGGGAGTAGTGCCTTTCCTCAGCCACAGTGTGTTATATGTGCAAAAGTACTATCTCACAACTCTATGAAACCTTCACCCTTGCGCAGACATTCAGAAACAAAACATGCCAATTTGAAAAATAAACCACGGGAGCTGGAGCGAGAATTAAGACGACTTTCAAGTAGTAAGACATGTATAAAAGTAACAGATACCATTAACAAGGAGCTAGAAGATCATTATATGGTGAGCTACCGAGTGGCTAGGACAGGTAAGCCCCATACTATTGTGGAGGACTTAATTCTCCCTGCTGACGCGGATATGGCTTGGACAATGCTGAGGGAAAAGGCCAAAAAAATGGTACCTTGCCTTCATGTGAATGCCTTCATCAAACAACACTGTTCCACGACGCATCAGTGACATGGCAGATGTTTTGGAACAATTACTGTTTCGCATACAAGCCAGTGAATTCTATGCATGGATGAGCTGGATGATTCAACAGACCTGGGCCTGGCACAGCTCCTGGTATATGTCTGTTACAGCTGGATGATTCAACAGACCTGGGCCTGGCACAGCTCCTGGTTTATGTCTGTTACAGCTGGATGATTCAACAGACCTGGGCCTGGCACAGCTCAGCTGGGTATATGTCTGTTACAGCTGGATGATTCAACAGACCTGGGCCTGGCACAGCTCCTGGTATATGTCTGTTACAGCTGGATGATTCAACAGACCTGGGCCTGGCACAGCTCCTGGTATATGTCTGTTACAGCTGGATGATTCAACAGACCTGGGCCTGGCACAGCTCCTGGTATATGTCTGTTACAGCTGGATGATTCAACAGACCTGGGCCTGGCACAGCTCCTGGTATATGTCTGTTACAGCTGGATGATTCAACAGACCTGGGCCTGGCACAGCTCCTGGTATATGTCTGTTACAGCTGGATGATTCAACAGACCTGGGCCTGGCACAGCTCCTGGTATATGTCTGTTACAGCTGGATGATTCAACAGACCTGGGCCTGGCACAGCTCCTGGTATATGTCTGTTACAGCTGGATGATTCAACAGACCTGGGCCTGGCACAGCTCCTGGTATATGTCTGTTACAGCTGGATGATTCAACAGACCTGGGCCTGGCACAGCTCCTGGTATATGTCTGTTACAGCTGGATGATTCAACAGACCTGGGCCTGGCACAGCTCCTGGTATATGTCTGTTACAGCTGGATGATTCAACAGACCTGGGCCTGGCACAGCTCCTGGTATATGTCTGTTACAGCTGGATAAGTCAACAGACGGCGGGCCTGGCACAGCTCCTGGTATATGTCCGTTACGTTTATGGAGGGTCAATTAAGGAAGACATCCTCTTCTGCAAACCAGGACAACAGGAGAGGATATTTTTTAAGTACTGGACAGCTTTGTGATATCAAATGGACTTTGGTGGTCAAGATGTGTTGGTATCTGTACTGATGGCGTAAAAGCCATGACAGGGAGACATAGTGGAGTGGTAACACGCATGCAAGCAGTTGCTCCCAACGACACTTGGGTACACTGCAGCATCCACCTATAGGCTCTTGCTGTCAAGGGAATGCCTGACAGCTTGAAAAATATTTTGGACACTACAGTGAAAATGGTTAACTTTGTTAAAGCAAGGCCCCTGAACTCTTGTGTATTTTCTGCACTATGCAATGATATGGTCAGCGACCGTGTGTAACGTTCGACGTTGGGAGAAAGAGAGGAGGACCAATGCGCAGCGTGGTAAGTGTTCATAGCTTTTAATGACGTACTAGAACACTGAACAAAACAATAAATAACAAACAAACAGTCCCGTAAGGTGAAAGACAAAAACACTAAACAGGAAATAAGCACCCACAACTCAAAAGTGAAACCAGGCTACCTAAGTATGGATCTCAATCAGGGACACGATTGACAGCTAAGGTCATAACGTGACACTGTGTAACACGTTTACAACATATAAAAGTGCGCTGGTTATCTCGGGGCAAAGTATTGGCACATTCTTTTAAAATTGTGAGACGAGCTTAAAGTTTTCTTTACTGACCATAATTTTCACTTGTCTGAACGTTTGCATGATGACGAGTTTCTCACACGACTGGCCTATCTGGGTGATGCTTTTTCTCACCTGAATGATCTGAATCTAGGATTGAGGCTATGATTAAGAAGTTGGAGCTCTTCTCTGTCTGCATTAACAAGGATAACACACAGGTCTATCATTGTATGATGTTTGTTTATAAATGAACCCAAGCTTAGGGACAATGTCAAATGTGATCTAGCGAAGCACCTGAGTGAGCTGGGTGCGCAATTACGCAGGTACTTTCCCGAAATGGATTACACAAACAACTGGATTCGTTATCCCTTTCATGCTCTGCCTCCTGTCCACTTTCCAATATCTGAACAAGGGAGCCACAAAATTGCGGCAAGTGAAAATTTAATATAATCAGAAGCTACTGTCAGATTTCTGGATTGGGATTCGCTCAGAGTATCCTGCCTTGGCAAATCGCGCTGTTAAGACACTGATGCCCTTTGCAACCACATTCCTATGTGAGAGTGGATTCTCAGCCCTCACTAGCATGAAAATTAAATACAGGCACAGACTGTGTGTGGAAAATGATTTAAGACTGAGACTCTCTCCAATACAACCCAACATTGCAGAGTTATGTGCATCCTTTCAAGCACACCCTTCTCATTAACCTGTGGTGAGTTACTCACAATTTTTGATGAACAAATAAGGTTTTATATGCAATATGGCTAAATAAAGAGCAAAATGATTGATCATTACATTATTTGTGCCCTGGGTTGTGACAAAAACTCCTTCTTATGTTTAATAAATGTATCGTATAGTGTGTGTGTGGCAGGCTTACAATGATGGCAAAAAACAACATTTGAGAGTGTGCTGACCCTGGTGCTAGAGGGGGTACAGCTGACCCTGGTGCTAGAGGGGGTACGCAGCCGGAGGTTGAATGTTTGAAGGGGTACAGGACTATAAAAAGTTTGAGAACCATTGCTCTACGGCAATTCCATGCTAGCATAGGCAGAAAATATTTCCTCTATCTCCGATTTTTCTGGCAATTCTCACATAGAAACTTCATTTTGAGGAAGAATGTTTGACATTCATATCACAAATCACAAAGCAGACATTTTAAGCACTTTTCAGGCCTAGACATTTTTTAAATTTGATTTAATTCACCTTTATTTAACCAGGTAGGCCAGTTGAGAACAAGTTCTCATTTACAACTGCGACCTGGCTAAGATAAAGCAAAGCAGTGCGACACAAACAACAACACAGAGTTACACATGGAATAAACAAACAGTCAATAACACAATAGGAACAAATCTATATACAGTGTGTGCAAATGAGGTAAGATTAGGGAGGTAAAGGCAATAAATAGGCCGTAGTGGCGAAGTAATTACAATTTAGCAATTTAACACTGGAATGGTAGATGTGCAGAAGATGAATGTGCAAGTAGAAATACTGGGGTGCAAAGGAGCAAAACAAATAAATAACAATATGGAGATGAGGTCTTATAGGAAGCAACTCCCTATGATCTGTGAACCGTACATGTTACAGACAACATCTTGGTGTCATTATACTCCTTATAGTGTGCTCTAAAATATGGAGAATGTTACAGACAACATCTTGGTGTCATTATACTCCTTATAGTGTGCTCTAAAATATGGAGAATGTTACAGACAACATCTTGGTGTCATTATACTCCTTATAGTGTGCTCTAAAATATGGAGAATGTTACAGACAACATCTTGGTGTCATTATACTCCTTATAGTGTGCTCTAAAATATGGAGAATGTTACAGACAACATCTTGGTGTCATTATACTCCTTATAGTGTGCTCTAAAATATGGAGAATGTTACAGACAACATCTTGGTGTCATTATACTCCTTATAGTGTGCTCTAAAATATGGAGAATGTTACAGACAACATCTTGGTGTCATTATACTCCTTATAGTGTGCTCTAAAATATGGAGAATGTTACAGACAACATCTTGGTGTCATTATACTCCTTATAGTGTGCTCTAAAATATGGAGAATGTTACAGACATCTTGGTGTCATTATACTCCTTATAGTGTGCTCTAAAATATGGAGAATGTTACAGACAACATCTTGGTGTCATTATACTCCTTATAGTATGCTCTAAAATATGGAGAATGTTACAGACAACATCTTGGTGTCATTATACTCCTTATAGTGTGCTCTAAAATATGGAGAATGTTACAGACAACATCTTGGTGTCATTATACTCCTTATAGTATGCTCTAAAATATGGAGAATGTTACAGACAACATCTTGGTGTCATTATACTCCTTATAGTGTGCTCTAAAATATGGAGAATGTTACAGACATCTTGGTGTCATTATACTCCTTATAGTGTGCTCTAAAATATGGAGAATGTTACAGACATCTTGGTGTCATTATACTCCTTATAGTGTGCTCTAAAATATGGAGAATGTTACAGACAACATCTTGGTGTCATTATACTCCTTATAGTGTGCTCTAAAATATGGAGAATGTTACAGACAACATCTTGGTGTCATTATACTCCTTATAGTGTGCTCTAAAATATGGAGAATGTTACAGACAACATCTTGGTGTCATTATACTCCTTATAGTGTGCTCTAAAATATGGAGAATGTTACAGACAACATCTTGGTGTCATTATACTCCTTATAGTATGCTCTAAAATATGGAGAATGTTACAGACAACATCTTGGTGTCATTATACTCCTTATAGTGTGCTCTAAAATATGGAGAATGTTACAGACATCTTGGTGTCATTATACTCCTTATAGTGTGCTCTAAAATATGGAGAATGTTACAGACAACATCTTGGTGTCATTATACTCCTTATAGTGTGCTCTAAAATATGGAGAATGTTACAGACAACATCTTGGTGTCATTATACTCCTTATAGTGTGCTCTAAAATATGGAGAATGTTACAGACAACATCTTGGTGTCATTATACTCCTTATAGTATGCTCTAAAATATGGAGAATGTTACAGACAACATCTTGGTGTCATTATACTCCTTATAGTGTGCTCTAAAATATGGAGAATGTTACAGACATCTTGGTGTCATTATACTCCTTATAGTGTGCTCTAAAATATGGAGAATGTTACAGACATCTTGGTGTCATTATACTCCTTATAGTGTGCTCTAAAATATGGAGAATGTTACAGACATCTTGGTGTCATTATACTCCTTATAGTGTGCTCTAAAATATGGAGAATGTTACAGACATCTTGGTGTCATTATACTCCTTATAGTGTGCTCTAAAATATGGAGAATGTTACAGACATCTTGGTGTCATTATACTCCTTATAGTGTGCTCTAAAATATGGAGAATGTTACAGACATCTTGGTGTCATTATACTCCTTATAGTGTGCTCTAAAATATGGAGAATGTTACAGACAACATCTTGGTGTCATTATACTCCGTATAGTATGCTCTAAAATATGGAGAATGTTACAGACATCTTGGTGTCATTATACTCCGTATAGTGTGCTCTAAAATATGGAGAATGTTACAGACAACATCTTGGTGTCATTATACTCCTTATAGTGTGCTCTAAAATATGGAGAATGTTACAGACATCTTGGTGTCATTATACTCCTTATAGTGTGCTCTAAAATATGGAGAATGTTACAGACAACATCTTGGTGTCATTATACTCCTTATAGTGTGCTCTAAAATATGGAGAATGTTACAGACATCTTGGTGTCATTATACTCCTTATAGTCTGCTCTAAAATATGGAGAATGTTACAGACAACATCTTGGTGTCATTATACTCCTTATAGTGTGCTCTAAAATATGGAGAATGTTACAGACATCTTGGTGTCATTATACTCCTTATAGTGTGCTCTAAAATATGGAGAATGTTACAGACATCTTGGTGTCATTATACTCCTTATAGTGTGCTCTAAAATATGGAGAATGTTACAGACATCTTGGTGTCATTATACTCCTTATAGTGTGCTCTAAAATATGGAGAATGTTACAGACAACATCTTGGTGTCATTATACTCCTTATAGTGTGCTCTAAAATATGGAGAATGTTACAGACAACATCTTGGTGTCATTATACTCCTTATAGTGTGCTCTAAAATATGGAGAATGTTACAGACAACATCTTGGTGTCATTATACTCCTTATAGTGTGCTCTAAAATATGGAGAATGTTACAGACATCTTGGTGTCATTATACTCCTTATAGTATGCCCTAAAATATGGAGAATGTTACAGACATCTTGGTGTCATTATACTCCTTATAGTGTGCTCTAAAATATGGAGAATGTTACAGACAACATTCTGGTGTCATTATACTCCTTATAGTGTGCTCTAAAATATGGAGAATGTTACAGACAACATCTTGGTGTCATTATACTCCTTATAGTGTGCTCTAAAATATGGAGAATGTTACAGACAACATCTTGGTGTCATTATACTCCTTATAGTGTGCTCTAAAATATGGAGAATGTTACAGACAACATATTGGTGTCATTATACTCCTTATAGTGTGCTCTAAAATATGGAGAACGTTACAGACAACATCTTGGTGTCATTATACTCCTTATAGTATGCTCTAAAATATGGAGAATGTTACAGACATCTTGGTGTCATTATACTCCTCATAGTATGCTCTAAAATATGGAGAATGTCTAGATTCTGAAGTCAATTTCACATTCATTTATTCAACTTTAACAATAATCTCAAAAATACCATTTTAGATTTTGTTTATTTTTATACATATTGTTTGGAACAATATACTCTTGAAACACGTCAAATTTCCAGAGTGGCTCTCAAGTACTTTTCATGATACGACCTATTTTATGTAGAAATTGACATTATAGGTCATTAACCAATCACAGCCCTATTTTAGGGTTGCACATTCAACCAACCACCAGCAGAGTTCCCTTTGAATCCATGTACCATTCACTGTAATGGCGGTGCTCATCAAATGGATCAGAACTTCAGAAATAGCAGAGAGCCCACTCTGGAAATGTGATGTACTTGTCGAGTATATTGTTCCAAATGAAAAAAAATGAACAAAATCAAAGAGTACTTTTGAGATATTTGTAATGGTGAATAAATTAAACGTGAATTTGTATTTCAGAATCTAGACAAACTCCATTAGGTTAGAGCACAAGATAAGGAGTATGATTGTCTGTATCATGTACAGTTCGCAGGTCATAGGGTCTTACAGGAGACATGTATAGGTCTAAAAGGGGCCTGAAGTGGCCACTTTACTAATGATTTTCTTAACCAAAAAATGATAGAAAATGTAAAAAGCATGTCAAACATCCTTCCTCCCAATGAAGTGTGTGAGAATTGACAGAAAAATCACAGATAGCAAAAACATTTTCTGTCTATGCTGGTGTTGAATAGCCCTATACACAGTGATCTGCACCTGCCAAAGTATCATTACACAGAACCAACATTGGCTATTTAAAGCAAGGCCTCGTGGGTAATGTGTTATACATACCAGGGGAAAAAAGGGTAGAGTATGAATGGAATGCCTTTACTCAATAAGATCTCGATCGTGACAGAGAATTTCTATCCGTTCTTCAACATTCGGACAGGTTTTTCCATAGAAAGCTGAATCATAGAATGACAACAGCCAGACCAGCATCTTGTCCTCATGAGCGATTTAGAAGGTCAGAGGCTAAAAGGGTTGAGAATCTGCTGTCAGCTGCTGTGGGCTAGTAGAAGGTCGTGTGTCACACACTTTCACTGACACACCCCTGTTGCGCAGAGCCTCTCATTCAGCTTTGTGACAACAGGATTGACCATTCATTCAGGGAAGTTATATGTTGGATATTAAGTCACTTCAACCCAACTGGAAGAATAGACTGTTTTTTTACTGGATATAGAAAAGGCTGAACTGATATCTGAATGACGATCAAATGATAATACAATACTGGTAAAAACAAAATGAAAAAAATCATATAATGAGAACTGGGCTTGAGAACCCAAATATCTTTCACGTCCTGCATGTTGAGCAGCAGTAGTGTCGTATGGCAGTGTGTTAGTAGGCACTTTGATTATCCTGACCCGGTGGTGATTAGGGGTTCCCTGTGGAGCGTCACATGGCTCTCTCCATCCCGCTCTATTCTCTTGGCTCACTGGGACAGCTGGGTTACTGCAATTCTATACATTTTTCCATGGAGTCAAAGGGAAATACTGCAGAATGAAGGCTCATTTCCTGCAATTCTATACATTTTTCCATGGAGTCAAAGGGAAATACTGCAGAATGAAGGCTCATTTCCTGCAGTTCTACGCATTTTGCCATGGAAAATTTTGTGTTCTTAATATCAAACAGAACCCCCCCCCCCACCACCAACTGCCACAGCTGCTGAAAAATAATCTTAGGGGAATAAAAGCTAGTGTCAGATCTCACATTGACACAGAGCCCCTTAACAGAGCAAGGATTTAATCACATAGCCTTGGCCAAGGGACTGAAACATCTTGTCACATTTAAACAGACACTGGCAGAGGGACGGGAGGTGCAGTGGT